>NW_028187144.1:1476589-1490120 GCF_003343005.1 Rhea americana | reverse complement strand
CATATGTCATGTTTGCATTTCAGCAGTGGCACTTCAGAGCTCCCAAATGAGCCAAAAGCTGTCGGAGCGCTTTGTGCATTTGGAGAGTACAAGTGTGGGACAGCAGTTCCCAAGGGGTAATCAAACTTCTTATATAGAGTTATGTTACGCATATCAATAGTCATCTATTTCAATTGAAAATAAATTGCACTCAGAAATGCCAGCAGCTCTGAAAAAAATGTTTTCTTGATTACTTTTGCTTGAAGATATTAAATGTAATTTACTCTTGGCCATATCCTGTTAGTGGACCAAATTCATTAAGACATGTATTTCCTACAGTCCCATAGGACAGCTTTAATCACCAGTGAAATTTTATTTAACTTGGCGAAGTAACATTGGGGATTTGCCTCATCAAGATGTAAATTAAGAGTAAATACAGAAGAAAATTTTCTCTGCATACATCTGAATTAGTATTTCCTCCATTTAATAGACTAATTAATATTACTTCTCTCCCATAAGGTAATAAGTGCTCTAGGGGGAATTCAGGGAAGAGTAACCAAAATGATTAATGTACTAAAGGGTGCATGTATGGAGAAACTATTAAATATCTGTGATACTCATACGCATGGCTAGAAATGCAAGTAGTTTGGATAACGAAAAGTGTGCATTTGTGCTGGGCTAATCTGCAGCGCGCAAGTGCAATGTATGAAGGGCTTACTCGTAGCAGCAGTACTCGGTACTTAAGAGCGATACTAGGTTCCAGCCTACAGGCTGTATTTATTCTGCATATCAAGTACACATCAGTGTATTCGAACTAGAGAGAAAAGAGATTTCAGCAGCTTCATGTTGCCAGSCTTTTGTATCAGCTAGTTCTACATGACCTAGTGTGCAAATATGTTTTTATCACTCCTCTSGGATTCCAGATTTTTTCTCATGTATTCCACAGGGAACTGAGGCACTTGATTTGGGGTTTTGTATCTTATCTTAGGGGCTAGGTCCCTGAAGCCCGGATATAGAAACATCAGACTTGTAGGTGCTGTATTAGTTATGTCCTTTCTCCTTATAATGCAGTCATTCTTCCCCCCTTAAGAAACAAATGGGTGTAAGGGAAAACATCTGGAGGAAAAGTGCGTGTGCTCAGGATCAGCATTTCTTCAGTCTGATCAGATTTTTTTTTACTTTTTATCAGCTGTTACACACTGTTCTTGTTGCCTATTTGGCTTATAAGCTTATTTGGGCAAGATCATTTTTTGGGAGTCCAGAAACCGTCTAAATCACTGTAGMAATGCAATATATTAATTTATAAGGATTATGGACAGCTGCAGCGTGTTTATAAAATGTGGTAGTTATGTCATAGCYGTGATGGCCTAAGGATATAAACAAGACAGATAACATTTATAAAATGTCATACGAAAAAAAAGAGTCTTGTTAGTTATTAAAAGAATGCCAGGATAAAAGTGTATTCAGAAAGTTTTTAATTACTCATCACAAAATAGTGACTTCATTTTGGCAAATACAGCCCGCCTGTTACTACAGTTCAAGTGAGTGGCCGCACTACGCCTGACGCCACAAAAGCTGTTACTAAGTTCTCAAAACCAGTAGATCTTTGTATAGTTCTATCCTTGCTTTCTCTGTGYGATCTGTAACTACATGTAGTATACATCAGCTATCTCCGATAGAGATTTCAGGGAACAGACCAACAGCTCCTAATACGCTGCACGGAAGTATGTTTAGTGGAGAAACTTTGGCCAACTTCACCACARGCCTGGGTCCTCAAATGTCCTCTTGGATCCTTGGGCATCGGACTCCCATTTCGTCATTTCTCTTTGGTTARTCTGAGAGGGGTATCCAAGTACCTGTAGACTTCGGGACTTGCTTTATTTTCCTTAGGCGTTGTCTCAGAGACCTTCCATTGCACGTGTAAATGTTCATCTACTAGAACGTACCTATGGTAGGTTCCCCCTGTTTCTAAGGGAAGGGATGTTGAAGGGGTAATGATAAGGAAGGGATTTCAGCTGTTGTGGACAAGTATTAGTGCCTTGCACTGCCCTGCCAGAGAAGTGAGTTCCATTTTTGAATTGACAGGAGATAAGAGTATTGTAAAAATAWTTTTTTTAGCTTCTGAGAGAAGGCAAGAAGCATCAGTCTTTTAAAAAGATACTTACACCTTCCAGGGTTAATCCCACACAGATTTCTCCAGTTAGGAAAAAAAAAACAAAAAAAAACTCCTGAGAAACAGTGGAAAAAAGTGTGTGTTAAGGGTAGAGTGGAAGCTTATAGCAAGGATGAGAAGAGGGACATGCATCTGAGACATCTGGGGTCATATATAAACCGATATATAACTGATACTCTCAAAACTTATACTGTAAGCAGTGTGACAATAAAAAGAACAGAGGGGGTTTTGATATTCTTGTATTGTGGGTAAGTGGATTTTGCACTTGGCTGTAGTGGAAACTAGTTTCAACTGCACAAGAGTTGTTCACTAATGCAGTATCACCCAGAAGAACTTCTTTGAAAGCAGTTATTATGTCTCTATAATAATTCCAATAATTGACTTTTCATTGCTGCCATAATTAAAATATTTTAAAAATAATTATTAATTTATTTCTAAATTTTGACTGTTATTCCAGGAGCAGGTACAGTTTGTAACATATGTGTAATTGACTGGCCTATCTCAATATCCCAGGAAGACCAGCTAGATACCAACTTCGTACCAAATTTGAGTGAAGAGATGGGCCTTGTTTGGTCTCCCAAAGCTGAAAAGATTTTGGGTCAAACATGGGCCTCCTGTAAGGTAGGAAACAATCTGCCTAGAGACCTTCCCATAAGAAAAAATGTGCTTCCAGAAGCACCGAGTAATTATTTTTCACAATACTTTCTGAATTTCTGCTTTACAGTGCAGAAGGCAGTTACATGAAAACGTTTAAAAAGATAGACATTACTGATATCCTGTGGGTATACGAGCTGTGTGTATTGACTGACTGAAGAAACGAGCCAAGGGTAATTAGCAGAAGTGTGTTCTTTAACACTAGTAGCTCTGCATATTTTCCTGCTGGTATTGCCCTGCACAGAGCTTTCCAGAACACATCTGGGCACTTGCCACGTTACTACAAAAATTAGATAGGATGAAAGGTTTGTAGGTTTGTGCAGTCCGTGGTTGTCTCTACTCCATGCTTCAAAGCTGGAGCCCTAAAACTCCGACGAAGGAAAATAAACCCATCATGTGAAAACCCCCTGAAGTTAGTACTTGATATTTTAACTTCCCTTTGCAAGGCAGCTGCTGCATTTGCACGTGTGGGAATCTGGTGAGCCATACAGTCTTAGGCTGAGGATTTCTATTCACTAGGGATTAGCTGAACTGTTTTCCTAAATCAGTCACCAGATCTGGATTCCAAATTAACAAAGTGGTGCAGAGCAAAACTGTAGACTCTAGGTAGCAGCTTTGCAAATTTATTCAATGAAAGMACTATAAAAGCAGGCTGTCTAACTGCCTTCGCTTTAGTGCAGTGAACTCTGAGAACTAGCAGACTTCTTAGTGAATTGATAGCAAGTATCAAAGCTCAGATGCATTCAACTCAAAGGATGCAGAATGAGAAATGCTGTTCTTTGTACAATTATTCCAAAGTATAACAAAAAATTTAGAAGATGCAGAATGACTGTGTCCTAGAAAACAGTGTTGGAAGGGATCTCAGAGGTCATTGAGCCTCTCCCAGTGTCCCAAAGACCTGCTATCCCCCCCCCTTTTTTTTTCTGACAGATGTTTGCCTAACYTGTTCCTAAAGACATCCAAAACCAGAGATTTCACAGCCTCCCGATGTGCTCTATTCCAGTGTTTAACCATCCTTCATGTTAGAAGGCTTTTCCTGGCATGTTTTCCTTAATCATCTGTAGACTAAGCCATGCAAATTCTTTTGTTTTTTCTTCTTAGGGGTCATATTTTCTGGACCTCTGATCATTCTCRTCTCTCTTTTCTGAACTCTGTCCAATCTTTCTTGTATTGTGTTACAAACTAGACACAGTTTTCCAGCTAAGACCTTAGCTGGAAAGACCTTAGCTCCTCCACTGCTGAAGGAGCAGACAAGTCAAGTCTCCTAAGGGCTGTCTTCCTTTTTATATAACCCAGTATAAGATTTGCCTTTTTTTGCAGCAGCACAGTGGATTGTATTCTGGCCGTGCTCCCTTAGCTCCCTTTCTACACAGCTGTTGTTTCACGAAGTCCTGCGTGTCCTGTATTTGTGCAGTGTGTAAGTACAGAACCTTGCATATGTCCCTATTGAATTGCCACCTATTTTTTTAAGATTATTTCTCTGATTTGTAAAAATAACTTGAATTTCATTCTTATCCTCCAGTGAGCTGGCAGTATCTATTAGCTTGGGGTTATCTGCATTGACGAATAACCATATTCTCTCTTCCATCATTTAGGTTGTTAACGCAAATATTGAAAAGCCCCAAACTCAGCACAGACTCCTGAGGAATCTTACTCTATACATCCTTCCAATAATTAACTGCTGATAAATGCTTTAGTAACTTCCTAGCCAGTTTGTACTTGTCCTATTCCTCTATATCATGTTTCTCTGTCTTGGGTAGAGGAATAACATGTGTTAGTGTCACAAACAGCCAAGAAATGACACCTCCCTCTTTGCCTGTCTGTTACCCTGTTGCAGAAAGAAATTAGGTTAATATATAACCATCTATTGTATATTAATATATGTATTATATTACATCTATCTATTATATAATGCATCTATTATATATTAATATATAACCATCTCATTCAAAAAAAGACCAGATGTATATATGTAATTCAAGCCTTTATAAGGCCTAGAGTAGCCGTTCCCAAACTATGGCTTCAAGCGGAGCCACCAGCCTGACTGAGATCATCTTGGAGAAATGGGGATCCCAAGCCGAAGTACGTCTGGCAAGGTCACAGCCTGGGTAGAAGGGCTGCTAGAGCTGTCTTATGTCAGACACTATCCCAGAGTCTTTTCCATCCATCTTTTATACAGATGTGTATGGTATCTTAAAACACTAGTGTCTGAGTCAAGCGATACTGAGATACTATTTTTATCTAAAGAAAAAGAAAATGATTGGATCTCTGGATCCATTAATCCGGAGATGTGAACTGTACAATCGTTAACGTGATCATCCTTAGCTGGGCATGCCAAGATGAAACAAATATCAGGCTAATAGAAAACTTGATACACTTTCACATAATTTATATTTAGAGGCATACAGTGTGTGCTCCGTGTCGCATCGCACTCCTTTCCAGTCAGAGAGTATACATCTGTGCAGATACTCAGAGTTTAAAGCTGGTATCGTTTACTCCCCTTCGTTAATCCAGATTAATTTTCTTGAAGCAGCTTGTGCAGACGGATCCTGAGTGTGTCTTTGAAGCGATGGCAGAGCGAGGGAACAGAGCTGATCTGTGCTGCATCTGTGCGTCCAGATGGTGAGTGTCACTGCTGGAGGTCTAGGAGACAGTGTCCTGGAGCCGCTGGCTCCCGCATTACTATTTGAGGGTTATGGAAGCCAAAAATGGCATGAGAATTTTATTGTAATCTGATACGTCTGAAGACCTTGTTAATTTATAAGGTCACAAATATTATTAAATCCTGGCGACATGTGGTTATTCTTTCAGGCTTGGCATCTAAAAGCCTAACGTGATTTTGAAGAGGATTTTCCCAAGGCACATAGAAGAGCAGTTCTGTGTACCCAGTCCTAGGGTTATGCCAAACACAAGGCACACCACCTACGCCAGACTTTTTTCGCAAAGCTCTGTGCTACAGTTTAGAGGCTCTGTCCTGAAACTGAATTGGAGYGGGTTTTATTTTCTAAAAGAAGGTAAAAACTCTTAAGAACTAGATAACAGAAGTGCTAACATGATAATTAGTTGCAGAAAGGAAGAAACATAGGCAAGCAAAGCCCACAAAAAATTAAAAGAACACTTTTAAATCTTTAAAATTTAGACACTTGAAGTCTTTGAAATGTTAATTGTGATATCTCTCAAACCTTGATTTGCTAGAAGGATCCACAGTATTGCCACTGGGCCTCACAGAAGTAATAGGTGTATGCTTGCGCTATCTGGAACAAATAGCAAGATTTTTTTTGGACACTGGGCACAAGATCAGTTAAACATAATGTCAGAAAATTGGCTTAACTCCGTGCTAATGATTGGCAAAGTTTCTAAGAAGGTACTTGATCTTTATAGTTAGGATAGAAGATGAAGAAGTTGCTGTTTTCACAGTGATCTCCTAACTCATCTGTTTTGAAAAGGYCAAAGAGTAAAATCACACTTTTAGGGCTATGTTAACATCATTCTGCAGGGAAGTCATTAAGAAAAATGAAAGTGATCTTTACATATGCTAGACAAGTGATACTGTTGCATTCTTTCATCTTTGGAAGCCTTTTCTGGTATCTTTATGTCAGAAACTGTACAGGTAACTAAAATAGTACATGAAACTGTACACACAGCTTTGCACTGCTATTTGCTGTGTGATATATACACATTTTTTATGCTGAGTAATTGGTATGGCTAGAAATACAAGCCTGATTTTTTATGCATTAAAATGCCAAAATTGCACAGTTTATATGCACAGATTCAACAACGTAACATTGTAGTTGTGTATGTGTTTTAAATTTGAAAGTAGTTGTTATTTTTAAAATGTGTCTCTTAAAAACGAATTTTGCTTGTTTTAAGAGCAGGTAAAATATTACTAGCTAGTGTTATTTGGAGGACTGAGGTAAGCCAGAGTGTTCTGACTCTGGCTATACCACATGGTTGTAGGCTAAGCCAAGCCATATTTTAGCTTCCATATTTCTAAAATGGGTGTTATCACAGAATTATAGAAACCAGTGATGTAAGAGACCTGAGATTTTCTACTTCTTTGCTCCAGCCAAGGCAGTATTAAATATACTTATGTTCTCCCTGACAGATATTTGACTAACCTGCTTTCCATGATCTCCAAGAATGGAGATTCAAAAATGATACTTCAGTGTTTAATAATTTTTTAAAAAACTTTCCTCTTTGACATGTAAAAAACACGTGTGCAAGCCTGATCTATAACCCAAAACTCATTTGCTGCGAGTTAATCTCAGTTGCTGCCTCTTTTGCCTCTTTGTTTGCAATGGCTTGAGATTAACTTATTTTTTCTTGACTATCCAGTTATGCTTGCAACTTTACTTTCATTGCACATCTTCCCTGATGTGCAGTGCCCAAAACTGGATGCAATGTAACCAGTGCCAAACAGGATGGAAAGATTGCTTCATATGTCTTATAGGCTATACTTCGAGTCATACATCCTAGTATTATGACTGCTTTTTTCATAGCAACGTGACACTGTTGATAGCTTATGGTCAGCTGTAATCCTAGGGTATTTTTTCAGAACTGCTACTTAGCCTATCATCCCTCATTTTCTATCTGTTGCCTAAGTGTAGAGCTTTATTCTTGTCTCAGTAGAATTGCCTCCTGTTTTTTCAGACCGTTTCTCCATTTTGTTAAGATCATTTAGTTTATTACTAAACTGCTCTAGAATATTATTCTATCTCCCAATAAAAGCTGGATGCATTTTAGATGTTTATCTTTGGGGTAAATTTAGGTGTCCATATGCGAGCTAGGTTTCTAACTGCTGATTAAGTCAAAGAAGAGCTAGTCGATGTGGAGCTGAGACAGTTCATCTCACTCTTAAGTATATATCTACCTATGGTCAGCTGAACAGATCATTCATTCTGCCCTTCATCATTATTTAAAGTTAATTCAGTGTAAACATTTCAAAGCAGATTTCTAGGCTTGCTCTTGCTTAGAAGACGGTATGAAATAGCATAAGAAAAGCTCCCTGAGAAAGACATTGCAATTTTATAGCTTGAGTAGTAGGAGCTGGAAGTAGGATCCTCAATTATCCCTTCCTCTCTCATCTTTTTGTTCACATGGAACAGCTCTGCTTCTCACCTGTCCACTCCTAATTTTTCTTCATGAAAATGTTGTAGAGGTATCTTGCTAGAAAACAAGATAAAAGTTTATTACTTTCCTTTGAGTCTGTCAAGACACAGAGCGTATGCTTTCTTCATGCAGGACTCCATCCAAGGGTGAAGAGCAGCCTCAAATTGCACAGAGCTTCTCCTAATGGTTCCTTGGCAAAGAACTAGACCAGGTGTTTACTTGGATTTCTTAGTTAGGGATAGTTTGTTACTACTGTACTTCATAGCTGCTATATTTTTTTGTTATGTTAAGGGTTTCTCTGAGTTTGTTGGCAAGTTAATGTATATACAACTTGTTTTACTGGTCAGCTTCATGACAGACTCGAATTTCCATGCATTAGGCTGTATCTTAAGGAAGTATGATATGTTGGACATAATCAATGCTCTACTCTTGAGAAAAAGGCTTTTTCCTTCCAGATGTGCAGTTTGTCATTCCTTATGAATGCCTGGAGAAGATTTGGAAGTCACAATTGTCAATCTTTGTAATTTGGAAGACTGTGAGGGTAATATCACCTCTTATGTCTTAAGGCATCGGTATTTTTCTCTTCCAAAATACAGATAGCTAGAGTGGGATTCAACTATCTAAATGCAGATGTTTGCAGTGTGAATATTTGCATATATCTAAGAACGTCATCGTAGATAACTTCTATAGTCAATGGAGAGTAGTAGTTATTTCTGGGGAATTATTCATTGACCTGTTTTTCACATTGGCTTATGGTAAGAAGAATCACCTATTGAAAGTACACGTTTCTCTCCAGGGACTAAGTGAATTCCACTTCTAGTGTCCCATTGATGAAGGAGGTGATGCTAGTGGGGCAAAAAGAGACTACCCACTGTCATCAGCTGCACCTAAGACCACTGTTTCCAGAATACCTCTATTGCAGCAGCAGTCAGCTGTTATTGAAGCCCCCAGAGGAAGGGAGGACAGCACTTAGCTTTCCAGCCCCCTGCACTGATACCAAACAAGAAAAGGCTGCAAAACACTGAGGCAAACAGAGTTAGTGTCTTGAAGTTTGCGCTGCAACAGGCAGTGGGGGTTGAACTCTCGGAAAGAAAAGCATCCCTAATTTTGATTCTCAGATGATATCTCTGGACCAGGTTTACTCTAGCAGTGCAGAAAATCATACTTCTGGGGAGCAAGTCCTTTCCTTGGCTTTCCATTTCGCTAGATCAATTATTTTTCATCATAGGTTGCAGTGAAGAATTACTAGACAATCCTTCTGGTCTCTCTGTTGTCAGGAAAGAGTGATCTATCAAAGTCAATTTAGAGGAAATTTCAGTCAGATACTTATACATGCTGATTCTTTTTAATTTGCTCATTATGTGGTTTCTAGATTTCTAAAGGGATTGACATACATTCTACCAATAAGAAGAAAATCTCTCCTCACGAGGAGGGATTTAAGCATTTTACTTTTATATTTTATGGAGCCATATTTGAGCTGTTGTCATCATGTTCAGTAAATCATCTATCAATGACATCCACATTTTTAGTAGCCATTACTAAACTCAAGGATAAATAAAGTCCTAGCTTTCATGTCTAATCCTCCATATTATTTTCAAGTGGATAGGGTAACACTGAGGCCACTTTTTAAATTTATTCTGAAGATGATTTCAGATTTCTTATTAATCAATATATCCACTTACCAATATTTTGTCCCAGGACTAAGTTCACTGGCAGGAGGATCAAGATGTTGATCCTTCTTGAATGTTAGGAGACCATTAATATATTACCTGGGCTAGACATAGCTCTTCTGCAAGTCTGTGGTGCTCTTTGGTCTCAAGCAGCCTTTGCTGCTTATGAACAAATCCTAAAGTACCATCTTCAAGCTCATTCAGAATGAGGTAGCAGATTGCATTAGAGTCTCATTCAGTGTTACCAGATTAGACTGAAGCCACCAAAGCATACCAAGACATATACAACTAGAGCACAAGCTCTCTCCACAGCATCTCTGGCAGAGGTCTACTATCCAAGAAGCCCTGTGGTCAGTATCTAAGAAGCCAGGCGATGACTGATCATCACACTAACCAAACACTACTTATTGGAGGTAGCATAAAGGCTCGACACTGCAGAAAGAGACTGTTTCTTCAATCTTCATTCCAGTGAATAACTAGCACTTACTCATACAGGACTGAAGTCCTAATTAAACACCAGTAAACTTGAAGAAAGAAGAGTGGTTACCTTTGTTACTGTAATTCTTTGTTACATTCATTGTCTGTAGCTCCCACAAGGGCCCCTCTGTTCCACAGGTGGAGGTCTTGTCATCTGGGCTGGGGGTGGCTGAAGAACTGGCTGGTGATCTGTTTACATACTTGCGAGAGGAAAAGCAGAGGTGAGCAGGATATGTACGCAGCTTGTTATGCACAAATCTATTAAAACCATTTACATTCTTATGTAGAAGATATATATATATATACATATATATACATATATATACATTTAGAGTGGATTTTAATTGCACAGAACATCCTGAGGAATCATAGTTGTTTTAAGATTACATAGTTGTAAAACACTTCACGTGAAAGACACTGCTGTATCTTTGCCAGGTATTCTCGTTGTTATTATTATTATGAGCAGCCAAGAACATATGGTTGCCACTACTATTACTAAGAGTCATGATTTTTTTCATAGGAATTAGACCTCATTAGAAATCAGAAGGAGGATTTGGTTTGTGTGCTGCTGAATTTTCTTTATTAAACCCATTGATCTATAGCAAAGTTACATGCCAACCCACACAAGTCCTTCAGAGTTGTTGTTTTAAACTTGTATCAACGAACAGTTTATCCTGAGGCCTTTCAAATGTACATGTGTATGCATTATATATATATACATATATATATATAGTATATATGTAGTGACAGAGCAAGTAGTTTAATACATTTTATGGGTCCAGCTTGGAGTTCTGCATACATGAACTTGTGTGTGGTCAAGGAGACTTGCATATTTTTGAACTCTAAGTTGGCCTAATAAAAGATATCAGACTACAGTGCTTGCTTTGTCAGCTCTGTTTTGCTGGTTCAAAATGACTCGCAAGATTAATTTTCAATTTTTAACATAAAAACCAAGAAAAAGGAGTGTTTACTTACTGCAAGGAGTTGATTCCGTGTTAATGACCCTGAAGGAGGCTTGTACACAAGGTACAGATTGTTGCCAATTTGATGTATATTCATGTTACAGAATATGAAAATGTGAAGTTATACCATCTTGAGGATTTTGTTTTTATAAGTAGGATTGGTTAAAAAAAAAAAACTTTAAGTAATCATACTGTGTGTTTGATGGTGGAAATTAGTATGAATGTTTCTGGCAGTGGAATGATGTGATGTGGTTATGCATTTCTGTTTTCACTGCCTGCTCAATATTGGCCTTTTACAAATACAGATTACCATGTCGATGGAAGGAATTTACAGCTTTGGCCCCCTTGTCCCACTCTGTGTTACAGCACCTTTTTTGTACTTTATGTTACTTATCCTCCCAACTGTATTTTCCTGACAGAAAAAGGAAATGTCTGTGGACTGAGACCCTGAAAACGTGTGAGCTTTACTATTTAATGGGATGAAATGAGCACTATTTCCCACTTACCTTGATTTCCTGTGGGATAGACGTTTTGCTCCTCTGAAATCAGTAGTGAGCTTTCTGCTGGGGATGACAGGATCAGGAGTTCATCGGCGATTCCTTACCACCCAGTGACGTTGCACACTGGCAGCTCAGGAGATAAAAAAAAAGAAACAACCCAAACCCCTTAATAACAACAATAGTAAAGAAAATACATTAAAAAAATTATCAAGGTTTAGAACTGTCAAAGGTTTAACCACAACTAAAATCCAGGCTGAATACAAAAGTACGATACGCTGAATATTATTAGTTTTGGGGCCTCATGGCCCAGCTGGTTTGAGCTGCAGGATCCGTTTGTGTTCAGCTACCTCCCGGCCTTACCTCATCTTGTGGGCTAGGAGCTGCTCGCTCTGACTTCATGGAACCACAGCTGTATTTGTGGAGTGCTCCCGTCCTTTGGCTCTCCCTCCCCTGCACGCTAATAGGGTCTGAACGCACCAGCGTTTCTCCCTGGAAGCTAACTTGAAAATTTGCCTTTAATCCTGATGCAATGCATAGTCCGAATTTTTTCTTTTCCTGGAGTTTAGTTCCAGAGGAAAACATACTTGACTGGTGCTCCCACTAGCCAGCTGCGCTTTATAACAATAATTAACAGTAAGATATTGCAGCAGTGTTTTTGGAACTGGGGAGCGGAGAAAGGCAATCCGGCAGCTCCGGCTCTGCGGGTCTGTTCGTTCCGAAGGGCTCCGAAGCGCTTAAYAAGCAATACTGCGGCCGGACGGGCAGCTCTGCCCGTGAAGGCTTCCTAACACTGCTCTTATAAAATCCTGTTTTCGGTTGTTTAGAACTTTGCCGAACTTTACGGATTTGGGTCAAAATTACTTATAYTGAACATCAAACTCTAGCTTTTCTTTTTTCCTTTTTTTTTTTTTTTAATTTGAGATTAAAGTGATTGAACAATTTGTAAGAAGAGGGCTAGTTTGGCTGCTTATGTAAAAAAAAAAAAAATCTGATCTAAAGGGTTTTGGAGCAAAGACAGGCCTTTCCCTGCCTTTGAATCAGGTATTTTTGCCATCCTCACAAAACCATTCTAATTTGGTCAACTGTTTCAAGACATGGAAAAAAACATGGTTACCAAATATTCCATAGAGATTTACTAAAGCTTAACAGCAAATATTTCCAGAGATTTCATCTTCTGCACCTCGCACAGCTCCGTCACGTGATCAGACTTTCCGTGCAGTGTCCTCACAGGAGGGCTGCAGAGTCGCTAGGTGGGTGCTCTTTAATGTTGTCCCTGGGTATTACTCTAAGCTGCAGGGAGGCTCAGTAGTAGAAGGGGGAGCAAGGAGCCTGTCTCCTGACCTGCGCTGAAACCCAGGGCTCCTTAATTCTTACCATTCACGAGCTGTCAGCGAGCCTCTGGCAGAGCTTCTCTTTGCCGCTAGCCTGAATGCGCGTAGGGGAGGGACAACCCCAACAAGGCCCTGAGCAACCTGACTTAATGTTGAAATTAACCCTGCTTTAAGCGGGGGGTTAGACAACATGACCTCCTGAGGTCTTTCCCAACCTAAGTTATTCCACGATTCTGTGAGTCTCTGCCATGGGTTTCTCTTACTCTGTGTAGCAGAAGTTTGCCTGGGTCTGAAGACACCATCCTAGTTGATGGTATCTGTTGGTATTAGTATGATGCCACATACTGGAAACAGTCTTTACTAGTTTGTTTTTAAACCTGTAGGTATATACAAAACTCCACATTAAGATAATATTGGCTGTAAGGGCAAGTATCCTAAAATTAAGAATAATGATATGTGAAGAATTATTTGTGAGCCCCAGTACACTTGAATCATAGAATCAGTAAGGTTGGAAGGGACCTCTGGAGATCATCTAGGCCAACCTCCCTGCTCAGCAGGGTCACCTACAGCATGGTAGACACGGTTGCATCCAGGCAGGCCTTGAAGATCTCCAGAGAAGGAGACTCCACAACCTCTCTGGGCAGCCTGTGCCAGTGCTCCGTCACTCTCACAGGGA
>NW_028187144.1:1389565-1476144 GCF_003343005.1 Rhea americana | reverse complement strand
GCCTTCTTGGCCACAAGGGCACATTGCTGGCTCACGGTCAACCTGTCATCCACCAGCACTCCCAGGTCCTTCTCTGCAGAGCTGCTCTCCACAAGGTCAGCCCCAGCTTGTACTGCTGCCTAGGGTTATTCTTCCCTAGGTGCAGGACTCTGCACTTGCCCTTGTTGAACCTCAGGAGGTTCCTCTCYGCCCAGCTCTCCAGCCTGTCCAGGTCTCTCTGAATGGCAGCACAGCCCTCWGGTGTATCAGCCACTCCTCCCAGCTTGGTATCATCAGCAAACTTGCTGAGGAGGCACTCTGTCCCCTCATCCAGGTCATGGATGAAGAAGTTGAACAGGATGGGACCCAGTACTGAGCCCTGGGGGATACCACTAGCCACAGGCCTCCAACTAGACTCCACGCCACTGATGATGACCCTCTGAGCTCTGCCTTTCAGCCAGTCCACTCGTCTAACCCATGCTTCCTGAGCTTCTCTAGGAGGATGTTATGGGAGACAGTGTCAAAAGCCTTGTTGAAGTCAAGGTACACAACRTCCACTGCTCTGCCCTCATCTCCCCAGCCAGTCATTCCATCCCAGAAGGCTATCAGATTGTTTAAGCAGGATTTCCCCTTGGTGAATCCATGCTGGCTACTCCTGAGCACCTTCTTGTCCTCCATATGCCTGGAGATGACATCCAGAATGAGCTGTTCCATCCCCTTTCCAGGGATGGAGGTGAGGCTGACTGGCCTATAGTTGCCTGGRTCCTCCTTCTTGCCCTTCCTGAAGACTGAAGTGACATTGGCATAGGTATTTGCATTACAATACTGGCTCTATTTTTGTGATTGCACTGTTTTTTTCTCACGTGACTTCAGTCCTACTACATATAGCATGGATATACTCTGTAGAGTAATCAGTACCGGGCAGGACTTGTGGATGTAACTGCAGAACTCCTGCTCATTTGTTGAGAAGGTGCAAGGCACTTACTGAATGAAGCAGGGCATGGTAGGAAGAGGAAACGGGGTCTTTTGGTTAAGGCAACTGAATTCTGCTCTGAAGGGCTGGACCATATCCCTGTCTCTTCCACAGTACTCCTGTATGGTACTGGACTAATTGCTTAACAAGCATTTCCCAGGTGGTTAMTAATCACCAACAGAGCCTGTCTGCTCTTGCTGGTAGTACTGAATGAGGTGATTGCATAAAATTGCTACTCTTCATTTAGTACTGTCTTGTATAACACTGCATTTGATAAAGCCTTCATTAAGCAAGTTTAAATTGTTGTTAATTGTTTGTGTCTGTTTATCAACTAAYGCTCACCTATTTATATTTACACATTATACTTGTAAGTATTTATAAATGATTATTTGGCATTGAATTAGACAGAYTATCTTGAAAGTCACTTAAATTCATGGAAATGTTCAGGCAGCATATGAGATTGTTTTTCAAATTAATTAATTAAATTAATTAAATCCTGAAGTTCATTCATTTGCACTGAGGTCAAATGGAATTTTACATCTGGAAAGTCTGCAAGATCAAAAATTATGCCCAATGGGCACATAGTTCTACAGAAGAAAATGTCAGCTCTGGAGGGTAGTATTTTCTGACTTCTCGTCAGCTAGTCTCTTTCTCTCTTTCTCAGTTAGCTTTACACATGTTTTTATGCGAGTCGATTTGAAGGGATTCCTGGAAAAAAACTTACTGGATATMCTATACATGTTTTCATTTACAGATCAACAAAATGGATAGACAGATAAATGAATAGATAGGGTTTTTTTGAGGTCATAAAATATGTTGCATAATATAAAACTGGCTTCTAAGTCCATTTTTATCAAATATGTCACAATATTTTTGGAATTATACTTTGGAAGATATTTTCAGCACTTATTATTGCAGTTCTTGATCTAGGCACCCTTGTTTGACAGTCCCTTAATCTGTCTGATAAAAACTGAATGAATAGCAGCATTAAGAAATAYGGCTTCAGGGACTCCTTAGGAGGTTTCTTTGTAAGGGTACATTTACTAGTTCATCTGTAAATTTATTTTATGAGGTGTTTAAACCTCAAGAAAACTGAAAAGCATAACAGTAACGCCTGGTTTACATCTACTGAAATCAATGGGAACCTTGCAATTGACTTTAATGGTGGCCTCTGTCCTCTAATTACGAAAGTGCAAGGATGATATACACAAAACCACAAGGAGAGTTTTCTGTTTCACCATTTACTATTCTGTTTGCAGATGTATAAGCAAAGTACAATGTGGTTTGCTCTTGATTAAACAATTCAGTCTTTGGGCTTAATCCTGAACCGTTTTGCTACTTTGCTTCAGGCAGTGTTGTTTTGCTTCTGGAAGGACCATGTGCCACTCTGTGTGGCTCACAGAAGTGACAAGGCGGGAATTCTAGCCAAATTTTTAAAAGGCGCTTGAAAATCATGCATTTCATTTTGATCTTTCATCTGTCCCRTGGTATGAGTAATGGAAGAAGTTGATGAAGCAGTTTTATTCCTAGTTCTCATATATTTTTCTTGTGATCAGTTTTGACAGTGTTCCTGGAAATACAAGTAATATTTGTAGTGTATATGTTCGTGTTTTCCCTTAGGGTTGACTGAAATGTAGTAGAAAGTTTCCAGCATGCTACTGTAAACCCCTCATCATTTTCATATTGTGTTAGTGGAAGTGAGTAAGAGTATAGCRAACGAAAAAAATGCTGTTAGAATTAAGCTTTTTTTCTGTTAATGTAACAAGCACAGCAGTCTGAACAGACTAAGTTTGATAAACCATTTGTAGTAGTAAACTATACGAGACAAAATTTCCCTCAAACTTCTTGTTGAGTCTGCTTTGGAGGTAATACTCATTTGATGGCTGAAATGCTGGTCTCGCTTCACATTTCAAATGTTTTCAAAGATTTAGCTATTTTGTTGGTAACTAGAGATGCTACTGCACTACAAAGAAGAGCTCAGCAAAAATTTTTGGATGGAGCAATGTTCGACTGGAAAATGCCAGTTCCCTGGGGTGAGCCATTCCCCGGGAATGTGTCAGCCCCATTGAAACTTYAGAGGGAACTCAAGCGGAGAGCCTGGCTGCTTCGGTCCCTAGCAGCCCACCCACCAGCCAGCTGCTGAGGTCTCCGGTGACCAAGCTGCTGAGACACTCAGACAAACAGTGCAGTAATAAATAAGAAAGTAGGTAAGCTCATCTCACCAGTTGGCCTAGCCAGCTCCCTTCTTGTCCATGCAGTGGACTAGTAGGCTCTCCAGGTTCCTCCTCTGTCCTTCTGCTACGCTGGCGGAGGCTCATACCTTTCTGGTTTCCTTCAGAGATGGAAACCAGAACTCCTAGGCTTCCTGATTTCTGGGCAGCTGCCTTTTTGAGCTCTCCGGCTATTTTGGCAGCCAGGAGTCCAGCAGCTCAAGTTTGTGCAGTCTAGTGAGGCAATTGCTTTGGGAGTGAGCTGGAATTTTAATATACTGGTTTTCTCAAAAGAAAAAAGAAGTTTATTACAAATTCTCCCTCAGAAAGAAGTAGAGTTTTGGTATTTATTCCTGGCATAGGACAAGATTTGTCCGTGTCAGTATTACTTCCCCCAAAGTTAGTTAAAAGAGAATCTGTAGAGCTGTACAGATTCTGCTGTACAGATGGCTGCTGTAGACCTCAGTCCGGTTTTATCATATAGACATGAACATAGATCTCTGCAAAATAATTAGATAAATAAATATTTATAAATAAGAAATTATAAGAAATAATGATAATAATAAATATAAGAATAAGAAAATATAAGAATAAATTCTTCTGGGCCTATTTAGCCTGGAGGAGAGAAGACTGAGGGGGGATCTTATCAATGTCTATAAGTACCTAAAGGGAGGGTGTCAAGGGGATGGGTCTAAACTCTTTTCAGTTGTCCCATGTGACAGGACAAGAGGCAATGGGCAGAAATTGAAGCACAGGAAGTTCTGCCTGAACATGAAGGGGAATTTCTTCCCTGTGAGAGTGATGGAGCACTGGACCAGGTTGCCCGGAGAGGTTGTGGAGTCTCCTTCTCTGGAGATCTTCAAGGCCCGCCTGGATGCAACCGTGTCTACCATGCTGTAGGTGACCCTGCTGAGCAGGGAGGTTGGCCTAGATGATCTCCAGAGGTCCCTTCCAACCTCAACGATTCTGTGATTCTGTGATAAATAAGAATTATGTCTTTATAAGAGACTTAAGATTCCTAGATACAAGTTGGAGGAAGATGTACAGATGTAGAGGCTTATTTCTCAAAGGCCCTCCTACACAGGACAGATGGACTATTTCTTCACCAAATGACTCCACAAGTGCCAGGTCTTACTTTAGACTTAGTTTTTGATGAGCACTCTGGCTGTTATAGAAGAGTAAAGATAAAAGAAAAATACCTTTGAAACAGTTATTCAGAGATCTAGTGTGTTCACATTAAGTAGAAGAATAAACAGAAGTGGGACTGTAGTTGAGGTTCCTGCTTTTGATGAGGAAAATTTTGATCAACTATGTGAATTAGTTATTGAAGTAAGTCATCTAGGCTGAGGGGCCAACAGGTTAAAATATGGAGAAGGCTTAGATTATTTTTTTTAACTCTCAGATGGAAAAGCTAACGAGAATTTGTATCCCAAGCAAAAGAAAAGATAGTAGGGAAGGATGCCAGATCTGATTTTGTGGGTAATCAGCACAGAAAGGATATCTGTAGACAGTACAAGAACAGAAGAAAAAGAGGAACCAGCAAAGAAAGCAGTGTTTCAGAAGGCTGAGCACGTAAGGGTAAAATAAGAATCACCAAAAGGAGCTTGAAAGAAATAGCAAAAAGTTCTTCAGATGTCCAGAGAAAAGCTCCTGTGCAGTGAAGAGAGGCTCAAGAGTAAAGATTAAAGATATTAGACCTCTGGGGTAACCTGATGAAGATCTATGAACAGGGCAAAGTCAGGATGCTTTCTGGAGGTATGGAAAAGGAAATTACTACAAACAGTGCAGATGCAAACCTCAAAGCAGTTAAGAGGGAGTTAGGTAACTTGTTTCAGAATTCAGACAGAACAGGTATGTCAAACTGCATTCTTGAATGTCTCGTATGGAGAAAGCTAGGGTATGACTAAAACACAAGGTAAGAAGGTAAGACAAAAATCAAATGGACAAGAAGATGCCTATTCATCAGATTTTGAAAGAAAGAAATATATATAGACTAAACAGATAATTATATTCAAATCATCAAATTTGAAAAAAAATCCTTGATCATGCTGGGCAAATCTCATACTTTAGTTTACTGAGAAAAGGACGTATTGTAAAGCTAATCTCTCTGGATATCAGTGAAGAATTTGCTATCGTATAGCAAAGTATTTGATATTAGTTTAATTGGAAAAATGGGGATTAACACAAGAACTATAAGTGTATGGTTAAAGAGCAGATACTAGTGTGTTGTGCTGAAAGGGAAAAGAGCTATAAGAAGGAGGCTACTAGTAAAATTCCACTAGACCTGGATCTGATTTTATTAAATATTTTCATTAATGACCTTCACAGAAGAAGTTGGAGTGCCCTAAAGAGACTTGTCAGTGAAACAAAGTTGGATGATATAACCAATAAACCCMCCCCCTTTGAATACCTTGCAGAAAGAATTGGATGATCTTGTAGACGTGAGTCATTAACGTAAGAACATGCGTGAGATAAAATGTGGTAACAGAGAGCTGTGCACTCTTACACAATTAGCCTCAGTCTGCAGTCTACAAACTTGGGGATCTTTTTGGTTGGAAATTACTGAGGAGCGGAAATGAGCCACCAGCTTTATGTGACAATCAAAACTCAACTGTGATCCTAGGAAGAGTTATTTTTGGTAGAAACAAGGACCTGCTCAAGGCATTGGAGAAACCTCTTTGGAATATTGTGTGCAGTCCTGGCTACCTGTCTTCAGGAAAGATGAATTAAGAGAGTGAAATGGGACAGAAAAGAGCTACTGAGRTGACTGGGAGGGTGGAGAGACTGTTAAGAAAGGATGCAAAGATTCTTGACTAACCAGGAGGAGAGCTGAGAAGGGGTGCGTTCTCTGTAAATACAGCAAGGGGTAAGCAGTAAGGATGGAGAATACCATTTGCACTAAGTGATAAGGTTGGCACATGAACAAATTGGTYGTAAGTAAGGTTAGGTTGGAAATTATACTGTTTTTCTGCTCTGTCAAAGCAGAGAAGCAACACGGAGCTCATTGGTTTATGAACAGGCTGCCAGGGACAGGTAGGACTGGATTCACTGGCCACAAATCCCTCTGTGTTCCTATTTTCTACTTGCTTTTTTCTCCAAGACATCTTTTTCTTTTTTTCTTTTTTTCTCCCCCCTCCCCACCTTGGGAAGGAGGGCGAGAGAAATAGGGAAGTAGAAAGGGAGGGAAGTGGGGAGGAGAAAGGGAATGAAGTTGCCATTCTTTAGTCAAGTGGGTATGGGGTTACCTGCAGCTTGTTTGGTTGCAGTGGTTAGGATGATAAAAGAAGTGGAAATACAAAAATATGCAAAGCTCAGGAACCTTCTCACTTCCTCCATGCAAGGGAACTATTGTAGTACTGTATCTGTATTGCATCTCACACTCAAACTCCACTACCATTCCTAAAGGACATGGGAAGAAAAAAGCATTATAAACCTACTCTGCTGCACCATGGTCTGTATGGGGACGCTGTCTGCCCCAGAAAGAATGTAGTGAACTTCCCTTACTCGTGGCAGTGTTCAGATCTTGTCCCAGAAACAGAAGTGCAGWTAGATAAATTGGTTGGTTGAGGTTTTGGGGAACTCCAGCAACCCACACCTCAATTCAGTTCCTAGTGTCACCAGTGCACCTACTCCTGTTGCACACCAGGGGTTTCCAGCATGCACTGACCTCTATTGCTCTGAAAAAGTGTGCACCCTACCTCGGCTGTAAACTTATGCCTTCCAGACCTCTTCAGGCCAATGCTAGGTAAGCAACATTCAGAAAACAGAATAACATTATCCGTCATTCATCTTTCTGGGACTAGCACTTGGTCACTGAGATGTGGGGTGGAATGTGTCTGTGCAGACCAAAGAACTTGCAGCACCCTAGAGACAAGCAGTTTTCTCCAACTTCTCTGCAAAGGACTAAGCTTGGAAGGAGAGCAATTGCTCTAAAAAACCCCAAAAAGATAAGTACCAATAAAGTCTCTTACAAATATAGAAATGAGGTGGGCAAGACAAACAGAGAATGCTTGAAACAAAGAAAAGCAAGGTAAGGACATTTTTTTGGGGGAAGAAAGTACTCTTTGGAGTATAGAATCAACCAAAGCTATAGAAAGCTGGTTACAGGAGAAAGAAAAGCGTGTCCATCAGGCAGATGAAAAAACACACGTGCAAAAGTAATGAGAAAATTAAATGAAGGCATGATGTATGGTTATTTCTTGTTCTGGATAAATGACTTGTGCAGTTTACTGTAATGCTTAATTGTGTTAGAGATCACTTTTGCAGAGCCTGTGGCTGTCTCTGAAGAAGTCACCTGAAACCAGAATTCCTTCAGGCTGGAACTTTGGGGACATAGTGTGGCTAAGCAGCTAAAGGAGTTTGGATGAGCTGAAATTAGTTAGTTATAGGGCATAAACTGTTAGATGAGGGAAGAGACAGGGGAACTTGATGGAAATGATGCAAGTGATATAGCACCAAAAGCAAAGAGCATGCTTAGAAATTTTATAGCGGGAATGTTCAGATCCAAATGCAGTTCCCTGGTAACTGCCTAATGAGAGGAAGTGGACCAAGTCTATGGCAATCATATATAATTCTTAACTGAGTGAATAAAGCATAAAGGTTAAGTTTATGCTTAACCTTTAAGCATAAACATTCCTATCCATAAAAAGAAATAAAAAGAAAGGAACATGAAAGCAATTCCAATGCTAAGGTTGTTCCATGCAATGTGAGTTCAATGAATAGAGTTGAGAAAGTGGAACAATTTGGTCAAAGTCAGAGCCCGTACCTCTGTGCAGAGGCCTATTTGAACCCCTGGCTGTTTCTATCATGTGCATGAACTTCATTTTACATACGTAGCATTAGTAACTGAACAGCCATGTATTTAAGGCTTGGCTGTAACCTGAGCTCAAAACTAAAATTAACCTCTGAAAGGAATCTGAGAATAAAAGTGAGGCCGTTACTTTGGGAGCAGAAGTGTCTTTTTGCTGGATTCTAGCACAGAACTGATGCAGTCATGGTCAGTCATTGGCAATGACCTGTTCAAAGGAGCACATTTTTTGCAATTTCCCCTCAGCTTTTCAGCTAGCTCAAACCTTGCCTGGGTGGTCAGGTTATCACAAGTTTGGGGGTTATATCGTTTTTTTTTTCACTAGTTTTCTAAGCAAAGTGCTTAACCTGGGCTAAGGTCTTGCTCACCGTGAAGGGTGTAACTGTTCTTCAGAAATAGTCATTGCTTTATTAAGAAGATTCAGAATGGTAAATTGAGGTTATTAGAAGGTTTCGGTTTTGATAGTCATAATTACATGCATGAAAAACAAGGACTCTATAACAGAAACATGTACAGCCATAGGTGGAACTTAAGCCTTGGTCAAGATTGCAAAAAATGTGGTTAAAGAAACTCTCCAGATCCAATCTGTTGAAACAAACAGCCTCCAGTATCTTGCATTTTTCATTGAGTTTACAGCAATGTACCCACTTTTCATATGTTTACTTTTACCAAAATAAAAACAATCTTTGGAAACCAGTCATCTAACTAGTCGTAATGAACCAATATCATCTTTTCACAGATGGGAGAGCTGAAGGAACAGGGATGTGAGATTACCAGCTGAAAGCTATATAGCAGGCCAGTAACAAATCCAGGAATAGAAGCCAAGTCTCTTAAATTGCAGTCTGATGCTCTAATTAAGAAGAATTTTTGCCCTCTGATGCTGCAGTGAGGTATGCCATAGCAACACCACATATTAATAATTTAGTCAAAYATATTTGAATGTGTATGTTTGCTTGTGCTCTTTTAAATAATTCAGAAGAATTCTTTGAATTCTAACTCTGAATTGAATTTTCAGTAGTTTTCTTTTTAACTAGACATTTTTTTGACAAATATTTATTCACAAATCATATTTAAAATGCAGTTCTCAAAATCTGATTTATTAAAATTACCACACATTCATTTCCAAGAATATCCCAGGGTAGCTTCAGTAATTCAGATGTTTAGATTTTCCGGAGTCTAACTTTAGACTTATTTTCAGGGCACTGAGCATCTGCACTTCACCTTGCCTTCATAGAAGACTGTGGCTAGTTAGGATCTCAGAAAAAGGAAATAAAGTTGTGTATGTCCAGCAAGGATTTTCTTGGTACTGAAAGTCACCTTTGGAAATATTACTGTAAATGCACTGGAAGGATCAAAAGCTCAAGTCTGCCTCCAGTTCAGCTGGAGGGGAACCTACTACCGAAGACCCAAGAGGCAGAAATGCTGCCAATACGGAAGCCTATTACAGAACCCAGTGCTGCCTGGCATATTGGGGAGTATTTGTCACAATTTTGGCCAAGGTACAGCTTGTTCTGTCTCTCCTAGCTACCTCCTGCTATACAGGATCAGGGTCCTGTACGSAATACTTCTCTTCTGCGCTGTTAATCTTTTGGGGTGTTAGGCACAAATAGTAGCATTAGTATCTGGTTTTACTTGCGCTCAAGGGTTTGGAGCAGCACAGCAGCTTTTTGCATAAGATAGGAAGTGTTKCCTCATGGTTTTCACCTCAATCTGCCATAGCCATGTTGTGGGCTTCCCAAAATATTGTCTTCAACACTGAAACAATGTATTAGTAGTCTGGTGATGTAGTGAGAGAAAATGTTAAATTGTACTGGAAAACTGTATCGCTTATACCACGTGCTACTTATGGTATCTCTACARTTTCCAAATCTTTATTATCAACAGWCTGTCTGGACAGAGGCGATGAGCATGCTCAGAAAGTGTGTCTGCTTAGCTGCAGCTGAACCTATAAAATATCTGCAGTTCATCCATGCTTCTCCCACCAGCAGGTGTCATTCTGGAAAAAGGAAAATATTGTTAAGTCCTAGAACTGGAGAATTTGGCTGTGACAAAAGAGAAAAAAAAATGTTTGCTTAAAATACAGTTTTTGAAGGATAGCTTACTCTAAATAAAAACCAAGACAAAATTGGTTGGTTTGCATGAAACACAGCCTAGCAGAATGTTTTCTAAGAAACTGTGTGCACCACGTAATCCTGCCATATAACCAGGAAAATGCAGATGACAGGCAAGGCAAGCCAATGTCCATTTAAAGCTGTCTCCTGCCTTTCACTTCTCCCTGTGACATCTTCACCGCTCCTAATTCAAGGCCCATGACTATAAAGGCAGTGATAACCATCAATCTTTATGATGGGCTTTGGGCTTTATTTCCTCCAAAGGACACACAGAATGAAGGCGTTGAATTCAGATCTCATTTACTTCAGGACAAACTTGAAGTAATCTCATTGATGCAATTGAGATCAGCAGAATTGCTTGGGATTTACTGTGAAGTAACAAAAAGTACGATTTCACTTTCTACCGTCATAAACAACAATTGAGCAGAAAGAAATCCCAACCATTTTAATGTCTATTATGATATTTATAGTCTCCCTTCAGTGTACATCTGTTTATTAGCTGCCAATTCTTTTAATATGAAGAGATTATTTTTGATTTTGGATAAACACACTGAGAAAGCTAGGGCTGAATAATGAAGAACCAAGATCCTACTGACTTGTTGCTTGTCTGCTGAGTCTAGTCTTCTGCCTATTAAAAATGTGCTTGCTGGGAAATCTGTGCAGAAAGTGGCTTGCCCCCACTGTTCCTACTGGGAGTTTTTTCCAAGCTATCACTGCTCTGTTAATTACAAATATTTTTCTGACTTTCAGCCCAAATTTATCTAGAACCACTCTAAGCCTTGTGTCAATGTTGTCCCTTTATCTTAAACAGCTTTCCCCTCCCCCCCCGCCTTGTGTTTTTGCCATAGCAAAGTATTTGGAGAGATAATGATGATCTTTTTCAGACTTTATTTATGCAAGGCCCAGGTGCTAAACCTTTGGCCAGGGTGCTGTGCATGACCTGCCAGGTCACACCTTGCCTGAAGGTCACCTACCCCAGGAGCAGGCTGTGGGCTGGGGAGGCCGTGGTGGCCCTGGTGGCMCCTTTCCCTGCAATCTGAGAGGGTGCGCAGCTGCGAAGGCTGAGCCCCAGTATCCTAGACTAGACCAGTAAAATTTACCTACCTTTCTTTCAGAAGATTATTTTTCCATCCCTCCACATTGCTTTAACTTAAATTTATCTGCTTTAAACACAGGCGAGCAGAAGCGTGTATTGTTCACTATTACCTTGCATATATCATTAATACTTCCACATCTTGCTAGAAATATTTCATCTGATGTATCTGTGTTCTGTGCCTACGTTTTTCAGATCTTCATCACGGTCATCTTGCGGTTGACTAGCCCAGCGAGGTTTATCATCTCCTCGGCCGTTCTCAAAAATGCTGCTATAAATTTAGGATCATTTGCTACTGTGATATGATGCTCAGCCAAAATTCCTACTGGAAACAAGGGGATGTTTGCTTGAGGAAAGGCAGCAGGACAGGCTCCAGAGCTTGGCTGCAAGGAACACAGCAAAATGAAAATTAATTTTGCATCTTTCAGAATTCTAATGACAATGAGGTAATGTAAAATAATTGTATTTTAGACAGCCATATCTGCTTTAGTAAGTTATTACATTCACATTTTGTAACGCTTTTCTCATGAACTTAGTTGCTGAATGAGAAAAAATAGTATATAAACTTTGAATTAAAGACTTTGCTCCAAAATAGTTAAAAGAAGAAGTCTTGGGTCTGCATGAAGCCTGTATTAGTTTTCTGATGTTCTGAGTATTTAACTTTGAAAATGTAGCTGTCTTAAAAACTGAGGTGAAAAAGTGTAGAAGCATTCTGCATCTAATTAATTATGCTCTTTATTTTTATGAGACCTAGACAACAAGCAGTGATCGTCTCCAACAGATTGTTATACAGTAAAGTATGCGGGATTTAGCTTACACATCAAAGGAAAAGTATTCCCTGGAGTCTTTACAATGTATTTTTAATGTTTTTAGTTAAGTGAAATCACATCGAGTTTTGTTCCTCCTCCTCCTTTTTTTTTTTGCTTTGTTTTGTTATTTTATTTTATTCATTCTAGAGGAAATGCAGGTGCCTAAACATAGATGTCCCAAGTTGTTTTAGACCCCCTGGGGATCCCAGCTGGCCTCTGGCTGCTGGATCACAGAGCGCAGGTTTTCCCGTAAGTCCTGCCTTGTATCTGCCAGCCCCGTGCAGGTACCTTGGGGATGCTGGGGTGTTCCAGCTGGCTGTAGGTGCCCTTGCTCMGGCATCTGAATTTCTCCCTCAGATATTGCCATTGAAAAACACTGTAAAAGATAATATACTCAGCAGATGTTTAAGAAAATTAAAGATAGCACAGCTGCGAAGGTTAGTCCATGTAAGGTGTTTTATTTAAGTTTAACAAGACATAGAGGCAGAAAAGTAATTTAGTATCTAACACGTACAGAGTTACTATGTTTAACAGAATGCCATCAGGAGCCTGTTTTGAATTATGGTGGTTGAGCCGGACCTGTGCATTAGTGCGGAGCTGCTAATCCTCAGGGTAGGCACCATGATCAGCAAGAAGACAGGCTGGGCAATAATACTGCAGGGCCTGTTTATTTTGGGCACTGAATAACTAAATTTTCCCTTTGAAACAATACATCTAGGCCGTGGCCAGAAAACTGGGGCTTCTCACCAGAAACGTAGTGGTCTGATGTTTCCAGCTGCTCGGAGTTTGGCAAAAGTAGGCGTAATTCCTCAGTTTTGGGCATGACGTGGCAAACTAATTTCATGGAAGAAACTGATGACTGGAGGTGCCAGAGAACTCAGCTACAGGGAATTAGAGAAATACTTGGAGTAATTACAAACCTATGTGAATCAGGTCCATACTTCAGAGTCTACTGAATAAGAGAAGCCAAAGTAAATGCTTATTTTGACAAACTTTAAGAACACAATACTTGGGAAGTTAAAAACCTTGAATATATTAGTTAATGTAATTATATATGAATTGTACAATGCTGGGTTGACTAATAGTGAACTGATCTTGTGTAACAAGAACAATTTGTTATATATATATATATATATATATATATATATATATACACACACACACACGTATGTATAAAAAACACATAACTCGTCCCAAAATAAAGTTAAAGCTGTTGGAAGATGGGAATTCTAGATAAAATTTACCATAGACATCTATCAGAATTGTATAGGCAGAAAACACTTTCCCATGAGCTGTTTTTGTCCATTGCTAGCGTTATGATCTATAGAAATTCGGACTAGTTTTGCAAAAGTTTAAACAAATCAAATTGTTATAGAGAAGATATGAGGTAGGGGSACTTACAGAGCAATCAAAAATCTTAGTAGTGTATGACATTTATTCTATTGTTTGTGGACAAAGCAGAAAAATTGTTTTGAGCTACTCTTTTTCTTTTTTTCTTTTCTTTTCTTTCTTTTTTTTTTTTTTAAAGTCTCTATCTGTATTTTTAAGGCTGCACCGCAAGGCACGGCCACCGTGGTTGTCTGAAACAAGGAAAAGTCACCCTTTTCGCTTCATCCATTGCACTGGTCACTGGCAATCCGAGCCTGAACAAAGGCAGAAGACGACTCCCACAGAGAACTTGAAGTGGCTTGTTTGGGAGAAGTAACGAGATTTTTAATGCTTTTCCCAAATACTGCAACACATGATAAAAGTTTATGGATTGTGAATTAACTGAAAGATTGCAGAATGGGAAAAAATGCTTGTTACAGGAAGCCCTGGAGACCTACAACATAAGCACCCTGAAATCTGTGACCAAGCCCACAGAACATCTCCCAGGTTACTTGAGCCACTAAGGTGACTGATATTCTTGATACAATTTTCCACTCCCAGCCAGCTTCCCCCTACCCTCCCCCCMCACACACTGGCAGAAGATGTGTCTTTTCTTCATTTGGCCTGAGGAGAGACTGCAAAACGTATTCTTAGCAGTCAAAATTTCAGTTTAGGAAACTAGCAACAGCAGCTCAGATTAAAAACCAAACCCAACCACTGGCAGTGTGAATTTGCATTTGGGAGACGGTGCACGTTTTAGAATATACAGTTCAAAAGATAATCTGCAACATAAAGGTTTACAATTTTGTACGTATTTAATAACACATCTGTGTGATGAAACATGAAATGTATGATTAAAGTAATGACTAAGAGCCATATGTAAATATTATGTAAATAAAAATTTTCCTTTCTAGAGGTTAGAGACACTGTTCTAAAATTTGGTATAGTTAACACTCCCTCAAATTTTTAATGTCATTAAAGTTTAAGAGTTAATCTGCGTGCTTGTTTTTTAATATTTGTGGTTCTGTTAAAAATATTACYGAGGCACTATTTCGTTTTGTGAAAGCGTTACACTTTGTCCCAGTTGTGGTTCTTGTTGTTTGAACAAGAAGTCCCCAAGTGTTTGTCCCAAATACCATTATTTTTACTCCACTGGCAGCTGCATATTTGTGGTCACCCTATGGTAATATATGCAAAAAACATATATAGTGGCAGGGCCTCTTCTAGAGAGTACCGGGAAGAAATTTTATGTGGTCAGCCCACACCTAATTTGTTCTTCTTAGTGGAGATCTCACGTAGCCTACTTAAAAATGACACCTTTTGTTGGATAAGATGAAGGTAACTGTTAAGAACCGTTCAAAAACCTCTTGGTGAATTGCTCAGATTCACTGAAACAGGCTAAAGAGAATAGCTATTGAACGCTAGATCTACACCAAATATATGCAGAACCATATGACTATTAATGCTTCAAAAGTGTTTACAATGAAAATATTTAGTTACTTATTTAAGTTTTCTGATGTCTTACAGACCATACCTCAATTTTAGATGTCTACATAACTGGTTTCATGAAGGTTTCTTTTTTTTTATTTATTTTAAGTGATACAAATTAATAACAAAAGAGAGTTAATACAGAGTACAGTTTTCTGAGACCAAAATACATGTGGTTTAAATTTAAAGAATTTAATGTTAGCTTTTCCCTATAGGGAAAGGTTATTTGGGCAATAACGTACTAACATTATCACCACCCACAGAGAGGGGGACCTGTTGATCCTGTTGGTTAAGTAAAAATTCAAAAAAGGAAGAAAGTAGGTCTAGAGAGATTGCTCGATATAAGTGAATCACACGGTAAAAATGCTGATACCTAGAATAGTTGTAGTCACCTTCTTTGATGGTTAGGAAGAAAAATAAGCACATAGTATTTTTGTCAAATTAGAGTGTTTAACTTGCTTGCTAGATAAAATTGGCAACAGTTATTAATACAGTGGAAGGTTAAATGATGACCATGGAAATATGATAATAAGCGCTGCTGTAGTTTAGACGGAGATGACTTGTGTAGCCAGTAAGAGTTATAATCCAATGCGTCAACCGTTGGGCTGAAGAAAATACATGTGCATAAAATAAAGGGTAAAAGCATGTTTAAGAAGCTGGTTTTTTCAAAGCTTTCTTCAGGAAGATGTTGCTGGACCCTGTACATGCTGCTTCTGACAAACCGTGCATGTTAAAATAAAGATGAACAAATGGCTTTAGCTTTAACAGTAAATAGTGCTAACCCTACCTCTTGATTTCTTTACCTTTTTGTAATAACTTTAGTGAAACTAGCTAGAAGCAAACCCATTAAAAACAACAGTTACTCACTGGGCATAATTTAACCTTAGTTTAATTTGACAGTCAGTGCTGGAATGGCATCACCTATTATTCCTGGAAGAAACTATATGAAATTCAGTGGTTTTGAGTGGTTTCATGCAGACAGGAGACTGCACAGAAGAGCCAGATCTCAGCATCACGGCGCGTCGGGAAAGCTCGTCTCTGACCCACAGTCTGACGACTGGGCTGCTTGAAAACAGCCTGAGCTAAACTCCAGCCTGCCAGTGCTCTGCACTTTGGCTTTTAAAAATTTGTGGGCCATAKCTAGTTTCAACCTGAAAAGTCAAAATTCAGTGGTTTACAGTCAGTTTTGCTTTGTTTGAAGCTAAAACTCAAAGCAAAACTCCTGGGGTACAGGGCTGTACAAAGCAAAACATAAGAAAGTTAACACAAAAGCTCTGCAGACTGAACAAGCTGGTTTCACTCACCTCTAGAAATAATCCCCTTTTGCAAGTTCACTTCTTAGTTACATTTGTGGGTGATGTCAAAAATGGACTGGTTTCACTACCCCATGGACAGATGACTTCCCTAGCTCTAAAGCATCACCCCAGTCMGAGTAAGATCTCTATCTCTTCCTTTCTTTTTYTCTCTCTCTCTCTTCTCTCAGCTGATGCTTTAAGACACCTGCCAAGAGATGAAATTTTCTCTATCCAAGGCTAGCCATGTTTAGCTTTTGTTTGTCTGTGAAACAAGGGATTTAGGTCTTAACCCAAATCCTAGTCAGTACATATTTTTTTTTTAATCATCTTCAGCTCTGAACTCCTTTCCTAAATCTCCAGTGATGCTCTCAACAACATCTAGTCCCAAAGTGATAGAGTCACTCACTTCACCTCTAGGAGGTCATSTGAGGATTCAGGTGTTTTAAGTTCAGGGCCTGATACTTGAGAGATGCTGAACACCTGCTGCCCTTGCTGGCTTCTCTGGGAGCTGCAGGTGCTCAGGCGTTTGCGAAAAGCAGACCCTTTCTCCCAAGGTGCTCGTATTCAAAATGAAGCATTGAATGATCCTCTGTTCTGCCTTACCTTTCTGTAAAATTTTAGTAGAATTGGCTAGGAATGAACCCATGGATCACACCAAGACAGTGATACTTTTAGCAGGGTATTACTGAGTGTTTATGGGTTCAGACGGGTCAGGGTTCCTTCTTTTACTGAGTAGCCGATCCCTTTCCTTTCCCAGTTTCCAAAAACCATGGAGAGACTGAGCTCCTGAGCTTCCAAAATTATCCTGTATTGGAAAATGCAAGGCCTAAGCAGTACTAGGACTAAGTGAGTCAGCTTCTAGGGGTAGATCTCAGCCTTCGGCAACTTTATTGAGAAGCACTRGATGTTCAAAAGAAAATGAAAGATGAGATTATCAGTGATCCTGTGTGCGCATATTTTACTTATTCAGGAAGCTGATACCAAATTTTCTTAAAAAATCTGTGCCTAGGAAACTACAGAGCCAGGGAAGGGCTGAGTTTGAAGATTCAAAGGTATCTTGAAATACAGCTCACAAGCCGAGCTACATGAGGAGTATTTTGAGTGGAGTTTACAATATAATGGCCCAGCTCTGTACAAGAACTGAGTTTATCATGGGTGAGCATATATCATAGCAAAAGCCATCGGGCTGTTGGTGGAAAGCACATCTCTTATGACCCTGAATCTTACTTGGTATTTTGAACCAGCAGAGTTTTCAGAGTTGAGTCATCATGGTAATTTGCAAGTAGGATATGTATACATAGCACACCGACTGTAAGCTAGGCTCTGGCATTGGGCTTATTTTCACCTCAGATACCAGATTTGGTTGTCTGTTATTGTAAATCATTAAAAAGCCCCAACTAAAAGGCACAAGTTAGATTAGGTGCATCCAAAACTTGACAATAAATCAGAACTAGAAACCTTTACAGTCTTCTACTAAGAGCACTCTTGATCCAAGATCTTCACCGCAAAACTTCTCTGGTCAGAGCAAGAGGTGGAGAGGATGGCACATGGGTGCCTGTTGTGGGGGAAAAAGCCCCTTTTTTCCTTTAATTTAGCACTTCGGCTTAAAACATGCATCTACCAAGCTATGCAAAGAGTTACTTCTTGTACAGAAGAGTTCAAGGCAGGATTAGAGGCTCTGTTTAAGAAAGAATCAGCTTCAGCCTAGAGAACAATCCCACCACAAAATAAAATTAACTTTAAAAGTAATGAGATTTTCCACTGTTAACTTAATAGCAGCAAACCACACTTTCTAAACAACATACTTTTTTTTTGTTTTGTTTTGGTATTAGGACTCCTTTTTGGTAACAAACCCCAGACTATTAGCCTCGCCATTTTTCCACTGCTAGAGAAAAACATACACTCTTTCTGACTTCTATGGTGAATCTCTCGGAGATATTTGAATCTACCACCAATGGAAAGGGCCTCTGAAAATACAAGGATGGAGGAGTCAGTTCAAGGTAGAGGAAATGGGGAATATGGGAAAAAAAGAAGAAACATCTCTTTGGATCTTTAGCTCTGTTATTTTTTAGATTATATTTCTACTGAGCTCAGTAACAAACAAGTTTTCTTTTAAAAAAGTATTAAGTTATCAAAACATTTGCGAGGTCCTACTATTAAAGCCTAGCAGTCAGCAGTGTTGAAGTTCAGCCATATCATTTTGCTGAGTAAGTCATGCTAGAAATTAGTTTTCCCCTCCAAATGATCTCTCCAAATGAGATTGATATTGTGAGAAAAAAAAGAAAAAAAAGAGGAGGACGCCGTCATCATAAGAAGTTATGGAATTAATTTTCTTCATACATTGTGTTTGCACAGGACATTTTTGTTAACTCTTAATAAAAATACCATTCAGCTGCTACTTTCATTGTTTTTATCCTGGGACCAATACAACATTGTCATTATTGGATATAAAGTGCTGTAAAAACAAATCTAATTTGTTAAGTTTATTTTGATAAGAAATAAATATAAAGGTAGTGCATAGTTTGTATAGTGCTGCTATCATAGGACTCCTGGGTATAATTTATATAAAGAAAATAAAAAAGCATACATAACTTTCTAGTTGATTTCCTTTAACAGGGCTAATTGAAAACAGTTTCTGTTATTTAAAAGTAATTTATTTTAAATATACTTTTTTAAAACAAAGTTCTTATTGATATCCATTTTAAGTATAATATTATCTCAGTGTGGGATACAAGTAAAAGGTCAAATCTTGTAGGAGTATTTTCTGTATGACTCAGTTCTGATCATAGATAAACTTATCAGGGAAACCAAATTAGTTAACCTTTTCGGTACCAACAGCTTGTTTAGCAGGCCGCAGCCGTTTCTTTGAGCTCCAAGGCTCACACTTTTGTTCTGAAACGCGAGAAGGAGAGCGATAATTTCCTTTGGCTTTATCTGATAAAACGCAAAGGCTGCCGATTTTTAATACGAAACGAGACTTGTAAAGATTCTGTATATAAGCAGACGAAGCCACACGTGGTCGAGTTCTGCTCAAAAAATTGCCAGGCGTAGCGGTGCGGTAGCAAAGATACGCGGTTTAGGACTCTAGTCACGCCTCTGACTTACAGATACCGTCGGAGAATGTATTTTTCCTTGCCCAGCAGCATAATCCTTACGCGTGGGGCCGATTCCTGGAGCACCAGAAGGCGCTTTACGAGCAGAGTGGGCACACGCCGCGAGCCTGGAGGAACCAGCCTCTCTCCCTGCCGCTTCCTTTTCCGTTTCGACGACGGCAGCGCCGCCGAGCCGGTGCCTGGGGTGGCTTTTCGCGGCGCTCGCTCGCGCGACCCGCCCTGCTCCTGCGCGGTTTCGCGCGGCACCCGGGGCGCAGAGCCTGACTCACGGCGGGTTTCGCCGGCGGTCTCGCTTCGGCTGCCTTTGCTCATCCGCCGGGAGGGCTCCCGCTCCCGCCGGCCCGTGGCCGGGGGCTGCAGCCTTGCTCCACGCGAGCGCCGCGGGAGCCGGGTTTCAGCCGCCGCAGCGGAAAGCCCTCGAGGTGCTCGGTCTTATTTCGCAGCTTCAGTGAAGTAAGCGGGTACGAAATACCCAAGGGCGAAAAAAAAAAAAAAAAAGTCTTGCCACCTATTCGGGAAGGTCAGAGTGGACACAGCGCTAGCTTGGTTGTGGGAGCATCCGTGTCCTGCGCGGCAAAGAGCGGACACACAAGCACGTGATGCCTGCRCCAGGCTGAACCGTAAGGTGCTCGGGGTAGGAACGGTGTCAGCTCCAGTCTTACGGCCTGGCAAAACGTTTGTCCCGCGCTGGCAGCGGCAACCAACGTTTTTCACCCATAATTCACAAAACACTACCAAGTAGGTAACTAAAAACGGCCCATTCTTCCATGAACAGAGCAATTTTACACTGTCTCCTCTAAGAAAGCAGAAMGATAACTGGCACGTGGGAAATTATTTTGTCATTCTCACAAAATGTAATTCCATCCAGCCTGACAAAATAATGCAATTGTCCGGGCAGCTAGCGCAGCGCACTCGCCGTCCGCCGGCAGCACAGGTAGCCGAGACACGTTGCCCTGGAAATCAGAGAAATCGAGACGATTGCTCTGGAAAACTTGCTGGGGGACTTTTAGTTATCAAAAGAGCAAATTCATGGTTTCCTCACAGACTAGTCACACCATATAGTATTCTCTTTTTTGTTCTATTTAAATTTAGGTTTGTTAATCAGACTTCCTGGCAGCGGTTATAAGTGGAGTCTGACTGAAAATTTGGTAGGTGAGCTAATCTCATTTTTACTGTCTCTCTCGAACCACCCACTTTCCCTTCCTATGACTCTACGCTGAAAAGATTTTGCACGTTTTTGCAGAGGGGAACTAAAGATGCAGACCCTCTACTTCCCTCCATCCTCTCGTCTCCCCCTTTTTGGGCTGCTCTCCATTTTGCTCCAGCAGGTCTCTGCTTTTTTAGCCCCTCTCCCCAGCCTGCCGCTCACATCCCCTCCGTGCATAATACACAGTTTCACGCTACAGTGTTGCTCTTTTAGAGGCTGCATATGGGCTTTTTCTCTTGCATTTGGCCAACGATTTTCATGCAGCTTTTAGGCTCGCCGGTAGCTCTGAGACCTCTGTTACGTTCAGCTCCTGTTGGCCAGGGCGTTCAACGGCTTTCAGAAGAGGAAATGCACAGACGCTCGCACACTGGTGCTGAAACCGCCTCACAAAACTCACCTAAGCTAGAGCTGCAGAGAAACCATTTTGGTGTTCTTGCGCTAGCCACTGGCTGAGATTTTCAGCAGAATTTTTGCTCCAGCTGTGCTGTCTCTATGTTTCTCTTTCTGCCTTACACGGACGACTGAAACAAGCCTGGGATTTACTACTGGTTTTGTGCCTGATGTAAYGTGAATGAGGGAGATTTCAGATGTTTCAATGCACCTTTTAACAAAAAAGTTGTCAAAAATAGCCCTGGCATCAGAGAAGGACATATATCCTTCATGAGAAATCTTTATGGCACTTCCCACAGCATCTGAGTTTTGCTAAACTCTTTCCAATGTTTCCATACCTAAAAGGTCCCGTTGGCTACAGCCAATGCAGTATTGTAGCATTTCTAAATGCAGTGTTTCTAATGTAGTATTATTGCGGTATTTCTACAGTTGCCACTTAGCAAGTGGCCAAGGAGGCTATACCTCCTGCTGCCCCTGGTTGTGGGTGTTCAGCGTGCCCAGGTCCTCCTGCGACAGCAGTGGAAGTCCCTCCAGCTCTTTATTTCCTTTCCCATTTCAGGCCCTCCAAACGAAATGTTGACACTGTTACTGCTGGCCAAAGAGCAGTATGTCTCGCAATACTCTTCACACCACAGGCACGTGACATGCCCATGGCATTGAAGAATATGGCTGGAAAAGTGTAACGTGGGGTCTGCCTACAGTCAGGTGAGAGGAGTGAAAGGCTCGGRGGCTGCTGAAGTGCGGGTCCACAAAGGGGTCGAACGCTTCGGATCGCAAATGGGGAACCCTGAGCATTTTGAAGGATCGGGGCCTGGAGCTTTCTTYTGGCTTCAGCTGAGTGTCTTAAAATTACTCCAGCCACAATATCTAAAGAACGGCCTAGAACAAACTCATCTGACCATTAGGAAAATGTCATCTTTTGAGGCAGAAAATGTGACCTTGATCACTTTTTCCCAGTTTGCGCTCGTCCTTATACACGGTAAATTTGAAGGACAATCTCTGTTGTCTCACTCTGTACCTTTACTGATACATGATCAGATTTGTTTCCTGACTCCCAAGAAGCTTAGTGTCGCAAAGTCTAAGCGTCTTGACAAAGAGATCAGCCTTTTTGACTGAATTCATAAACAATTGAATGAGGGTTTCTGCCCCCTTGGTTCCCAGCATGTCACGTTCCTGAGTACGGATGTCCATTATTAGTGATTATGGACCTTAGCCTTTTCACAATTACTGTGGTTGCAGTTCTTTGAATAGGAAACTACAGTGAGATACCATCACTGAGCATGGTCTCGTCGTCTTTGTGGGCTATGTGGTCTCCTCAAAATGTTGAATAAACACAGTGTCCCACCACAGCTGATTTTTCCCTGCAATATATTATCTTTAATAAATCTGAAGCCATACAATTTGTCTGTTGCCCTCCCACTGCATTTTTATGCTCTGAGAACAAAAATTCATCTTTTTTTTTCTTTTTCAACTGGAGGAGACAATATATATGTTTTTAATGTATTCTTCATCTTGTTATCCAGCTGCAGAAAGTGCTCCAGCATGTGAGCCCGGAAGATGTGTTTATGTGTCTGGCCATCTCTGGAATGCAGAGCTGCCAAAGGAAAGGCTGGGAAAGGCGGCCGTGCCGGCGCTGACCTGCTAGCCCAGACAGCCCAACTGCTGCTCGCAGAGAGGGAAAAACCAGCTCCTCCGCAGCACTGCTTGGAGAGCGTGGGGTGGAAGGATGCTCAGGGCCTCCCCCAGAAGTCAAAAAGTATGTCAGATGCAGAGACGCTTTGAGGCATCAGGAAGGGAGGATCCAGCCTTGTGATTCTCGGTTTCCTCTATGGGCTTCAAAGTCGAGAGAGCCCAGGCCAGTGTGGGCCCAGCTTGCATCTTCTGGTGCTTGCTCAGCTCTTCAGCACCCTACAGCTGGCACATGGTGGTCTGCAGGGCTCGGGTTTCGACTGGCCGAAGAGRAACTTTCATTTGCTCAGGATTTGGTGTGTGTGTGCAAGAGGCCTGCTAGAAAACTGTTGAGACTAAAATGATCACACATGTCCTTCAGCTCAGGAAAAGAGTGCTCTAAGTGAGAGCATGTGTGCTCTGACTCTTGGGCTGAGAAAATGTCAGGCTCATGTGCTTGGGAAGTTCATATTGATACAAACAGGGAGGCTCCCTGCTGCCCACAGATTTCCCACATAAAAGTCCTACTGGTAGCCGTGGGAACTCGGCAGCAGCCACGCTGTGGCTAAAGTCACCGCTCTAAAAATGCAGTGAAATTAGTGTTCATAAAAGTGAAAAACATGCCACAAGAATGAAGAATTTCTGATTCGCAGCCATGGAAATTACAGGAGTTCTGGCATAGGAAAAAAGCGCTAAATTTTGCAGTTTTTCTGCCTTTGGAAAGAGATTGTTGGCGAATTTTGAAAAGGACTCTTTGAGCGAAAACCTTTGGCTTTTAGGAAATGAATCTGTCGCATCAAAACATAAAACCCCCAGGTTTTACACCCGACGTGACACCGGCCTGTTTTAAGAGCCTGTGGAAAGGGCAGATCCTGTGCTGCACAGTGGCCCCTAGTGAAACTGAAGAGTTTGCTTCACAACCTGAGAAAGCATTTCTAGCAGCTGGTTTGTTATTCATTTCAGTTCTGCCTTTGGATCTTGTCCTCACCTGAGTCAAACTGTGCCGCCTGCTTCACATCTTTAAGGCAAGTGAAAAAACAGGGGAGACTGAGGGACCAACAGGCTTATTCTGATATAAATTGAACATGAACCTGGGACTCAGAGGAAAAAGTAATATTACCAAGAAGGCTACTGTTCTAAATTATTGGTATAATTTAGCACCATTTTTATCTTGAAGTTCCTTTTTTTGACTTTTTCTGCTGTACCCACTGTAGTGAGAAGGGCCAGCTGTTCAGGCTGTGACTCCTTCTGCTAGAAGGTGGACTTGTATATCGTGTCTCTATAACCTTTAYGTGGACCCACGTCCTCAAACAGGTACTGCCGTCCCTCAGATTTATCTGCTGATACCACAAGGGTCTGAAGCATCAGCGCTTTAATTAAAGCCTTGGATGAGGCTCTCTCCTTGTGTCCCATCAGCCYGGTTTTCCTTGATTTTCATGAAGAGAAGCTACTAAGGGATCGGCAACTTCCTCCCTTCACCCTTACCTCTGTTTTCTTGGCCAGTGACCTTCCCCGTGGAGCCGGCCGAGGAGCTGGCTGACCCCTCCATCCAGACGGGTTTTGTGCTAGGCAGGCAGACACCACCTCCCTATCCCCACCCCCACGCCAGCATTAGCTTATGACAGTGACAATCTTAAAAATAAAACAGGAAATGATTTCAATAGGGGATGTGGTGGCTGACAGAGAAGAGCAGAGCAGGTCTGAAGTGCAGTTGCTCTTTTATGCGAATGTCGAGCCCCTGCAGAAATGTTGCAGGCCGACGTTCGCGCAGCCTTTCATGTGGTAGGAGGACCCAGACTTGTTTCTGTTGTCCTCGCTACCGGGCCCGGCTGTAGTGGCTGTCCTCGCAACCCGGGTCCGAAGGCGGCTGCTTGCAGTGCAGCAGCGTGTCGCTGAGGCTGCGTGACTCGTATTCAGCGCACGCTCGCTAGTGCACGGGCCGTCCCCGTTGCCCTGGCCAGCGGTCAGGCGGCCCGTGATAACCCCTTAATTTCAACCTCACAACTACTTCCTTCCATTTACTGCTCAGGCAGCAGGGATATGTGCACTCTGGCCAGCAAATAGTTTGCTTGCCCACCACATTCCAGAATTAGATACTGTTTTGGTCTCATGCCTGAACTGAACACCTACTACTTCTTCTGAAATGAGCCTTTAACTATTCTGTTATATCTATTTGAATTATTGAGTTGAAGTTTTAAGCTACCCTGATCCTACATGTTGCCGAGAGCTCTTTATTCATCCTGTTTTCCCACGGGGGATCAACTGGAAGGAAGAGCAGGAAGAGCGGGAAGGGTGGAYGGTCCCGGCGTCCCTGTGACAGAAGGACACGCCAGAGTGCCAGAACACKGACTGATCCCTTGGAGTCAATGTCTCGGGCTGGGAAACACTCTTTCAGCTTGCTTCTACCAGCTTTGTGTTTATAGTGAATATTTATTTCTCCCTTCGGCTGCGTTAAGCAATTTTTTCTGTAGCGTTCAAATGCTTAGGATGGGGGTTCAAATCCTTCTCCATCTTCAAACACAAACATGCCATATCTGGGTCAGGAAGTCCCTGACCTGCAAATCACCGGAGCTTGAAAGAGTATATCAGGGCAGTTTTATTATATGCTTGCCCTAGTCTTGTACTCTTCCCTAGGCATCTGCTATTGCCAACATTAGAGACAGGATATTGGGCTAGAGGGACCTTTGGTCTGACCTCCTATGGACGTTTTTATGGTCTTTTGTCTTTATCTGGGGCCTCGAGAGGCTAATAAAGATTTTGTAAATATAAAGAATTCATTGTGATCCAAGAAGAAGTCATAAGCATAGGAGGGGTCTTTTAGCCTCGTGTTCCCTAGGAGCAAAGGTCTGATAAGAGAAGTCTGGCAAGTGCTGATGAAACAACATTCAAAGTCTATCAGTTGCTAGACAGATGGTCCTTAGTGGGTAATGAAAATAACCGTTTCTGGACATGTTTTAATCTACAGTTCTTTGTATGGTATATGATTTAATAATTTCATACAGTATGTGATTTATTAGTTAGGTTTGCTTCTTGCAWTGGCCCTCAGCTTCACTGAAAACAGCAGATCTGCTTGTCTCCTGATGCTTCTTTGTTGGTTTCTTCAAAAGACAGGTCCCCTCAGAAGTCCTGTTTCCTCTTTGCCAAGCCCTGAAGACCTGCTCTGAAGGGTGGGTACCAGTGCTCATCATTTGTATTATCTAAGTGGAGCAACTCTGGTATCACGACATTCTGCACTTGCATTACGCCTGCATGAAACACATGGTATTCGTGCTGCTGCTGGAGATGAGTGCTCAGATATCTTCAGTGTACCAGGAAATGCCAAGGGGTTTTGAGACAGCAGAAAATCATCTGCTGAGACTCCTTTTAGACTTGCTTTCTCTTCTATCTGCCTCTCCTCTCTGTTTGGTCAAAGGGAGCATTCAGGGTAAAAGTCCATTACGTAACTTGATTTTCCTTCCCCCTTTTCAGTTTGCTTTAAAAGACCYTTTTTACATAAGGTATACCAGCTTCATAGCTGAGAAAGGACCTTCGTCAGTCAGTGGCTGCTGCCAGGAGCACAGCTGGYGCGATGTGTCCTTATTCACCTGCAGACACTTGGTGCCTCTTGGACATGGCGTTGGGTTGCGTCTACCATGTACAGTCAACTGCTGTAGCACGGTCCAGACCACCATCCTTTCCTGCCTGGCCTGATGGGAGGCTGGTGCTGCCAGAGGAGGTGCACGTCTCTGGTGGGCAGCCATCTTGCTGTTGCCCATCCGGATGGCCATCCCCTGCCTATGGGTCTCTGCCCTTTGATGTCATGGGGCATCTCTTTGACCATCCCCACTGTCTAACCTGCACCTCTTCCCAGCTTCTGACATGAAGCCCATTCATCTAGACTGGGGGGAAGGAAGAAAAAGAACAAATTTGTTCCCACAGGCAATGTGCTGAAGTTAAAAAAAAATAATCAGAGAAGGATTAAAAAAAAAATCCTGTTCATTTTTCCACCTTTCTTTCCTTCTTCTGGAAGCCTGGACAAGCCCCCTGAAGAACGACATTAAGCCTCTCAGAAGTGCCATTCTCTGTATTCTGCTGCAGCTTCTTAAAAGTCGTCTGTTTCATTGCAATTCCCCTGTCTTGATCAGGAGTTTCGGTATTGACTATTGTAGAGAAGATRCTATTTTTGAAATTGGCCTCTACATTCGGGTTTTGCATACCCCCAAAATAGTCCTGAGAATTTAGATTTCTATGTGCCAAACCCTGCCACCGCCTGTGCCCAAATGGGTCAGGGCTCTGGCTCTGAAGCCAGAGCGCGTGACAAGCCCRGAAAACTGAGCTGAGTTTATGCACGGTTACGTTGGGAAGGGAAAAGAAGGTTTTGCTTCTTTGTATTTTCCTGTGTACTGTATAGCTTTAAAAAATTGAGTGTTCTCATCAGAGTGAGCAGAGGATATGGTCCTGCTAGAAAACTTTCGCAGTGACACATCACGACTTGCAAAGAGATGAGGAGCTGTTTGATGTTATTGAAGTGTCAATGCAATGCACGGCCTGGGGGGAGGGAAAAAAAAAGAAAAAACAACATTACACTTAAAAATACTCCCTTCCTACTGGGACAATGAAAATGGCCAGTTGGGCTCCTGCTAAGAAACTGGAAAAACCTGGAAGCAAACCCRCAACAACTTGTGGAGCGGGTCAGCCCTCTCTAGAAAGCTACAAATGCCCGAAGGCGGGCGAGCGCCCTTTAAACCATCACGGACGTCCGCGCCGGTGCGTCTAACCTGTCTTATCYGCGGGGACCGCGGTTACTCGTTGGGAGAGGCAACCTGAGATCGCTGAAGCCAACAGGGGAACTCACACCGATTTCGACAGGCTTCAGGTCAGGGCACGCACTCCGGCCGTCGACGTTAAGTCCCAGCGGCGCGCCTGGGCCTTGAGCGGCCGCTCCAGCTGCTCCAGCTGTTGCGCAGCTAGAGCGCGAAGCTGCGTTTCGAGAGGTTCGTGTTTCTGACACCCTTCCCGGTGGGAGCCGGCCCTCCCCTGCACCCTCGTAACAGGGACTGAGATTTTCTACCGATTTTGTTGGCAAACCCGAAAACCTCGGCGTTTGGACGCTTTTTTTTTTTTTTTTTTTTGTAATAAAAGCGAAACGGCTGCCTCGCTCGCCGCTGGCATGGCAAGAGAGCTTCGGGGGGAGGTTAGCGGCGTCCTTCAGCAGGCGCCGAAGCCGCGCGGGGTGCGCCGGCGCCCCGGGGTGCTCCCCGGCGGCCGGGGCGCCCGCCAGCCGCCCCGCGCTACCTTTTCCAAGGCGCTTCGCTCCGGGCTGGCGAGCGCGGGCGCGCTTTTACGGCATCTAGAGCATTTCGCGGAGCGCTTCGGTAGCGCGCTACTGGCCGSACAGCGCATTTCCAGATTTAGATTATAAGAGGAAAACAGCAAGTGGTAGGTTCAAGTACAGGTCAGGGGATATGTTACACCCCAGTTCCTCCGCCGAGCGCTCGTAGTCCTCCGGGACCAGCGCTGCGAGCYGAGGGGCTTTGCTTTTACGATTACTGGTGCCATTCGCACCGGGAAAATGTTGTTACCGCATTGTAAACATCATTTTTCACATCACAAGACCTTTCCCGCTGGTGTTTCAGCTTCGGATGAGAACGGACCAYGTTCAGTTTCCCATTTCCTCTGAAGCTGTGAAGCAGCATTTCAGCAGGAGGTGTCTGGACAGAAAACCAGGGTCTGGAGGTGATAGGATACTCCACGCCTGATGATAGACTTATTTTTAAATAGCTACTATTACCAGTGAGTACTGGTTGGAGGGGGAAAAAAAAAAAGCAATGCAAAGCTGTACCCTGCACCATGCAAAGCAAAACTGTTGGCGCTGATGGCTGCACGGTGGATACACGTGAGAAACTAGTATTCRATGCCACTGGCCTGCAGGATAAACAAGCAACATTTACACGCCACATCTGCAGTAAAACCTGAATTTACAGAGAGCCTAAACCAACCTACCRACCTGACTCATCCCCGCCACCTGCAACCCATCGGGAGAGCATTTCTGTGCATTTTCAGGGACACGAAAAAGGGACCTCGATAGTAATAACGTTTAATAGTTGTGGTCTGGCTTCGAGCAGATTTTCCCATTAAACTCTGTTGGGGTTTCCTTGAAGCATTTTGTTCGTGTCGGGACGGTCCTGAGCTGGGTAAGGAGACTCAGAGTGGTGGGAAGGGTGGAGTAACCCCTGCTTCCAAGGTCGGAARATCTGGAAAGGTTTTGCTTTGCTGTGGATTAATTAAAAACATGCTAAAACACACATAACCCAGCACTGTTAGCCTGATAATGCTTATTTTCTGCAGYGCTGTTTTTCTTCCCTTGCCACTGCTGCGTGGCCGGGAGCCTTGCTTCGAAGGCAAAAACTTCCAGCGGGGACGCTGGCAAGAAGCGGGTGGTGAGGAGGAAGAGGAAGAGGAAGGCCTCCTGCCTAAAAGTGKCAGGAACAGCCCGAGCTGGTTACCCGTATTTCTACGTACTCTGGTCTTTCTATGCCACCTGTTTGCTGTTCAYGGATCAGTGGCAACTTTATTCTGCTTTTTTCTCAAAAGCACGCTATTCCGCCAGAGCTTGCGTTTAAAATTATTGTATYCCAACTCTTTTCTTGCTCTGTAGCTTTTAAATGCTTGATAAATTGAATATTTTGTAGTTTTTAAATGCTCAATAAATTGAATATTTTGGGCTGCCTGATTGTTTTGGGCTAAGTATTGCATTGTTAAATAAGTTATTATTGCATTATTAAATAAGCTTTGAATCCAAATCTGACAGAGTTCCTGACTCTCTGCAGCTCTCGCAGACAATGTGCTACCGAACAGTAGAAAACTGGCTTTAAATGGTTAGGAACGTAAGCGTCTTTCAGGCAGGACTTTATCTTCTTACGTGTTTGCAAATCATTCTTCATCCCCGTGTTATTAGAGAGGCCCCTGAATTTGCAGCCTTCCTCACAATGTGCGAGATTTRCTCGCAGAAACAGATCTGTTGTCTTTAAGAGGGCTGCATATCCTGAAGTGATAAAATTTGTCATAAGTGTGAATATCTACTGCAACTGCTAAATAAGTACAAATAACTCTAATTTTGCATTTTAACTGCAATAAATAAATAAGTACGAGAATTCYTTCTGTTTTCTTACATAGTATGTTGTACTGATGCATAATAAATAATAAATAGTAGCCCTGATATTTTATGCTACTACTTATTACTATGAGTTTTATGTTTGGTTCTGTTATTAGTAAGTGTTCTATTTTCAGTGAAAATTCTTCAAACGTAAAAACATGACTAAAATGTATTAAGCTGTGAGCAAAACAACCACATTTGAAAGAATGCAAAAAAGTGCTTGGGAAAATTGTTATCTTTACAGTGGTATCTTTGCTCTAAATATTTACACAAATACACAGAAAGATATTATATATTAATTACACAGGAAAATCTTACTCATCTTTGTAGAAAAACACCATAGAGATTTTACACRTGGCTCAGTTCTAGGATGAGGTGATATTTGTGTGTCTGTGCTGTTTTCGAGATGCAGTTTATCTAACACTGGAAAAGGGTATGGTTTGGCTGACTAAACTCTGGAGTGATGCTGAGTGATAAAAGTGCTAAGGGGAATTTTTGGGTCACCTAAAAGGCAATGTAAAAGACTCTGTAGGTGTAACAAAGCCAAAAAGTCTCTCTTTAATAGCTGTATAAAAACTTACTGACATTTTATGACACAGAGCGTCCCCCCCCCAATACCTTTGACTCCCCTTGCACAGCGTARCTGCCTTAAAAATGCAAGCTTGCTCACATGCAGGTGTTACTTTGGCACCTGGGCTCATCCTGCCTCTTTCTGAGAGTTTGGTTGGACGTTTTGTGGCCTGAACTCCAGCAGGCTGTAGCACACATGGGCACAAACGATGAGAAGGGCAGGCACACAAAACTGGCAGCTAATCTGGGATGCGCACCACTGGTTCCCTGCAAAACACTAAGCGCAGCAGACATTGGAGAGCTGAGACAAACCTTGCCCCAGTTTCAAATCCTCAGGAGTGAGAGCTCTGCCCAAGTCTGCAAGAGGTGACCCCCCCACCACCACCATGGAGGTACTGTCCCAGGCCAAGAGCYGGCTCCTGTGGCTGCAGGAATGTGCTGAGCTGGGCAGCTTCTGGGAAAAGACCTGTCAAAGATGGGCAGCCTGAACCAAGAAAGCCCCAGGAGTTGGWGGCATGGTGTGGAAAAAAAGGGTCAGTGGGCTGATGGGGATGCTTGTGAGAGCAGCTTTCTGCAAGACAGATTTGCGTCAGGAGAAGCACATTTGTCACRATGGTGGTGGATGGATCTGGATGGGTCCGGATGGTGATGGACAGTCTTCTCCATTCCTTGCTCCTCCAAGAGGGCTGGCTCTTCTCAGCAGGCTCGTTTGAAAGAGAGCAGCTGTGGAGTATGCTGACATGGTCATTAATGCAGAGGTTTGAGCTCAYTCTCAGACCTGAGATTGCCTTGCATCCCACCCTACCCCAGCTGTGCTCCACAGATCTCCAAGAAGYGGGGATGCTGCAGCTCAGGCCTTGTAGTAAACAAGGGTCATGCACAGCAAGCGTGCTGTGGGCAGGAATCCACCCATCCGTCCATAGGACCAGTTGCTGGGGAGAAGGATGTGTCCTTGAAAGTAGCTCTGGATCTTCAACAGGCTAAGCTATCCTCTGCAAGAACCTTTTGCTTTTGCCTAGAGAGSGAATCTGGCATGAGTAGGGCTCTCTAATCTTACTTTCCAAAGTGACCTGGGAGAAAACGCCTGCTTTGACCCAAAGTACAACCCCCTGCACATGTGGAGACAGAAAGGTGGTAGAAGTAGGTCTTGGTGGGTCACATATGTGAACCCTCAAGTCTGCGCCTCCTCTTGCAATGTGGCCCCAGCTTGTGGCACTTCAGCCTTTTCCCATTTCTAGCCACCACTGTTTCAGGACCTTGCTTCTGGGGGAACAGATGAATCTTAGTGCCCACCGGGTTGGGGAGTGCAAAGGAACCTTTTCCTCTTCAGTACAAGGCCTGAGTTTCCTGCCCTCTGATGCTGGATCTTCATTTCAGTGAAGGCTGTTGCTGCTCTTCGTGGAGCCCCGGGTGTGTTTTGATGATTATCCCCCCAAACCTTTTCTGCTTTCCCTTGCAGTCCCAGCCCTGACTACATGGCAGCCCCAGCTCTGTTGGAAAAGTAGCTGGGCTCTAGCACAGCCTTCTGACCTGAAGAGCCTGAAAAGCCAGCAGTCCTCTTCCTACCCTCCYAGGCTCTTAGAAAGCACTGCAGAAACCAAAAAAGACCATGATTATTGTTGAGTCTCAGGATTTCTTTAGCAAAGCTTACAATTTAGGAGACCTGATTTGTGAATTTTGAAAGACTAGGAATGGCATTATTTTAAGTTCAAAGCAAACTATATCACAAAGTCAGAGAAGATCTTAAGGGGGAGCCAAAATTAAGAGTTTTTAGACAGCTGTAGACAGCAAGGGAGAATTCCTGGGGCTGAATTTTTGCTTCCTAACACTGCAGCCCCACCTGCTAATCTTGCTCAAAATTTGTCCTGAAGTCAAACAAACCATCCTGGATGCAGCAGGCTTAATATTTTTTTCTTCTTTAAAATCCTATTGAACCRAGGAGGCTGCCTGCTGGGAGTGGGTGGCAAAACTCTCAGATATTGATTTCACTGTGCCAGTCTTTAAAGTAAAAACATTTGTTTCATGCCACTAAGCACTATATTGCAGCCCACAGTGGCTTACAAGGTATTTTTGTGCATCATCACAGTGAAGACAATGAAACATCCTGTGAAGTAACTGCGTTAGCAAAACACCACAAGACACAATTGTGAAAAACACAGTTCTCTGTTCCTTTCTCACACAGACATTTGGTTAGAAGGGCAGACACACTGGATSTGAAACCTCCTTCTCTTGTGATTTGGCTTCTTTTTAAGCCTTAAACCATTTAAAGCTCCAGTCCTTTCCCTCAAACCCTGTTGAAGCTTGATGTGGGAGAATGTACGCTTTCTCCTACTGCTTTCAATCACTGTCAGATATATTCTGAATGTGCCTTGATGTGTCCACTGCTTTTAGTATTGCTAGCTAACATGAAGCACTTGATCTCTTCCTTCCTGCTGACACACATAATTCACATTTTGGTAGAAAAATATTGCTGTATTTATCAGGGAGATTACATGTGAGATCACTGTAGCAACCTCCAGAGACCAGGATGAGGTTCCCAGCTCTCTCATTAAGTCACTGTTTGTTAYTGACTTAATTATTCAGTTTTCCTACAGCTTTATACTGCTATAGAGTAGGGCATCTTGAATACTAAATATTATATTAATAGACCTTTACACTGCAAGCAGAAGACTTGCTTCTGCGGTTGCTGCTACTTTGAAATCCATGGCAATTTTACTTGTTTTCCTAACTTCTTTACTGCCTAAAGAAGTGCTTCAGTGTGCTTTGGGACAAGGCATTGTTGGAGCCGTAACCTTAGGAATGGGACTTGGAACTGGGATCTTGTGGCCTGGAGTAATGAGATGTCATTTTCCGCAAATGCAGAGTGTGAGATGCATCGTGCCTACCTTGGGTTGGGAAAAGACTTTCTGCCAAGGTACAAATCCCCCTGCACTTTCAGGTACATGTAGCAGTCTTTGTTACTCCCTGTCCTAAGTCCCTGTAGCCTTACTATATTTAAAGTTTATTGCATTTCCCTAAAAGCTGGCTGAACTCCGTTGGTAGGTTAAATGATTCCTTTAATGTCTCCTAAGTTTATGGCTGCAACAACATTGCTTTAATATCTTTAGGATGGTTAATGCTCTGTGAAGAGCATGATCTCCCAGCAGTTCAGAATAGRTATTGACCAGACATGTTGCTCACTCATGTAGGCCTTTGCTGGGGTATCAGTATGAAAACAGGAAACGACATGGGAAATGTTAATAAAACTTGACAACAACAGCTCAAAAGGTGTTTGATCCACCATTTAAGTGTACATAACTATTACAGGATGAGGAAACAGGAAATATGCTGAGGGGGAGGAGATGAGAACAGAGAACTGTAAAAAGAATGAAAAGACTGAACTTGAAAAATTCCAAGTCACCCTTTCTGAAGTCAGTTGGCATTCACCAGACATTATTCACAGCACACAGTTCCTCACTTAGGTGTTACACATGTAAACCACAAGGAGCCGGAATTGAGATCCATCAGTAATAAATTCCATCTTGGCACTAAATATGAGACAAAGTTAATGCCAAAAAGAAAAACCCCAAATGAAAAAAAATGTTATTTCCAGGCAAGAGTTTTAAAATTTTCAAAAACAGATCAACTCCCTGTGGTTCACAGTTCTTCTGAATCTGCATTTGCCCTGAGCCAAGAATAAGTGAAATGCCGTAGTGCTACTTCTTCTATTCAGAAAGAATATTATCATTTCACGATCACTTTCTATCTTTGTTTCTCCTCAGATCCACCCCACCCCATGGTCTTTCATAAGTAACAGAGTCAGAAAAAAAATCCCCTCTTTTTCCTGATGTATTTGAATGCAATAGGTTCTTTGCAGCATTCTTATCCAGTGATAAGAGGTTTGCATAGTTAGTTCACTAGTGACCCATTCTGAATGAAGTCCAACAAATTTGTTAAAGAACTGTTTAGAGAAAAAAATGACGTTGATTTGGAAATAATAACACTTCCCTTATATCACCTTTTATTAATAGCTTTCAAAGCATTTTAAACACTTGAAGTCATGATTTGCAGTTTATAGACAAGGAAACTGGGCTCCAGAGTTGAGGGTGTTCAATAAAGATCACGTAGTAAACTAATTGTGGAGTTCAAATCTGCTGATCTCCAGCCTCATTTCCTCTCTGCTGGATGATACCATTTACCATGACAAATACACTGAAATAAGCCATTTTCTAATATGCAGGACACTCATTATGTTCCTTTTAATATCGTTTGGACCTTTAGAAATGGGGAACACTAGGTCAACAATTCCTTCTAGCCATGGGTCTATAAAAACTGCTAAAAGCTTAGGGTCTCCGAAGGAGGGGGCAGAAAGGYGATGCCTGTGTGTTGGGAGGGCACAGAAAGAGGGACTGTTCCGAGAGCCAAGAATGACTTCTGACTGCATGAAAGACTTCAAGCCATGGGAAGCAAGAGAGGTGGCTAAGTGTCTTCTGGTATTCAGAGGCTTGGGTAGGATTCATCTACCCTAGCTCTAGTGTTCATCTCACCAATAAGTACATATCTAAGACAAGTCACATCTAGAGCAGTACATCAGTTTCCCACCACTGACTACAAAGGGCAGCAACCTCAGATTTCAATGTCTAGCTTCTGAATTTCCTGTTCTTCAGCATTACCAGTTTAAAATAATTCTTTGCTCCTATTGCTAGTTTAGTGGGCACACAAGCTGGCTGCTTTTACTTTTCAACATGGATGGCAGTTACTTCAGAAAAGTTAGGAGGATGTGGTGGTCTTTGGGTGGAAGACTGTGGTGGTGACATGGTAGGGACAAGCTGCCTGAAGAGCGAGACTCGCTCCTCCAGTACCTGCATGGCCTTGTTTTTCCCCTTCTTACAAATCTGCGACAACCGTSGTCCACCCGAAGCTTCCTGGCTGCTGACTCCTGGTGAGGAGAAGGTTTGGCTTCTCCTGGCGCTTATTGTCACCTGGCAGCTCAGACAAGACTTGTGACCACCATGGCTTGGACAGGACTGCCTGTATATTTCCTTCCACGTGGTTTTCATCTTTTGGCTCTGTGGGAAGTGAGTGATACGTGGCCTTGTTCAAGCAGCTGACCCCATAAACTGCATGTGCTGTGCTATATTGTTTCGTGGAGCCAATTGCTTCTGGTGGCAGCATGCTGCTTATTGATACAGCTATGACAGGTGATAAGCAAAACTTTAACCAAGCCATATACTGAACTGCAAAACTTCCTAAATACTATGAGGTGCTTGTTTGCTGTTTTAAAAAATAATTTCAGTGGAGGCTGGGAGAYATGCAGGGTTATAACCCTTGATACCTACATTACGCTAAGCACAAGCTTGTTCCATCAAGTGAGCATGTGAAGTCTATATAATTACATGCACATATATGCAATTGTACCTGTTCTTAATCTGATGTTKAAGGCTTGCCCTGCTTCAAGTGAAGCAAAAGCCTACAGTTTTTAGTATTTAAATGCAAGGAGCTAAACCCACTCCTCTCCTAAAACTATGATATCATTGCTTGGTGTCCCAAGAACTTCCTCCAAAATACTTTCATGTCCTCCTATGTTAGACAAAATTACAAATTGCCAAGTTTATTTATAACTGGAGTAAAATATCACCTGCGCATTGGTCTGTCATGCTAGAGACAGTGTGGCTGGTGCCAAGGTCCCTTTTCTTCTTTACTAAAGGGCAGGAAAGATAACACACAGACAGCTAGGGAACAGACTTTTTATAAAGGACGATTTGCCCATGGTGCACTCTTACTGCGTATGTTTAACTTTCCTTTGGGTAATGATGTTGAAAGCAAAGTAATCTTATGGCTGGCATAATACCACAATGCTTTTCTGCAAGCCTTACCMTAAGCATAAGAGCACTTCAATTACACTTTGTTTTAGGAAGCAAAAAAAGCAAAGTCCAGTTTCACTAGAGAGTCATCTTTTACCTCCATGGTCCAGTTCTTTGGCTTCCAGTTTGCTCCAGCATTTTTAGGCTCTTGCTGACCAAAGGTTTCTTTCATTTGCTTTGAACCTGGGCAACTGAAGGCCAATATTTGCAGCTGCCTTGGGGAAACCAGTGGAAGTGGAGAGAGATGCCTAACACTGTGTGTCCTCATAGGCTTTTAGTGTGGAAAGGCAATCACCTTTCATGCTGAGGCCAGAGTACGCAAGTCCTTTTGCAATGGGTGCTTTGCTGATGCCAGAAAATAAAAGGTCAAGTCTGAGGTGAGTTACGTGTCAGTGGTGTGGCTGCAGTTTCTGAAAGCAGCAAAATGTTTCAGTGCATTTGGTTTTGTGTGTGATGACTCCTGACAAGGCTTAAGAGGGGTGAGCTCCTGAGGAGCACTGCACACCCCTGTCTCTGACTTTGGTGKCTGCCAGGAGGGCTCCATGCTTTCTGGAGAGCACAACCCTCTCCTGTGCAGGGGCATAACATGACATGACCATCCCCTTGCCCCTCAGGGCCTTCTTCTGGCTCTAGTCCTGCAGGAAATCTAACACAAGCCGAGGAGCTCAGGGCAAGGGCTGCACCAGAGCCCTTTACATTTAAGGCCTCATATGGGTGGCAACCCCTCTCCCTTCCCCCAATGCCCAGTCCCAGGACCTTCCCATGAGGGTATAAAGTACCATGAGAACTAGGGGCTGTGCTGTGAGGTGGTTTCTTGATGTTATTTGAGCCTCTCTAACAAGAGGAGCCCCAGTTCTGGTGAAGGCCAAGCGGCAGCGGCAGTGAGGCAGATCCAGGGGAACAGGAGTCAGCTCCTCAGGCATGAACTAGCCCCCTGGCCACCGTGGCAGGTGTCATCCATGCCCTCTGGTCTGATGGCGATATCTGTGCCACTTGYGCCTCATGTTACAGATTTGTCTATTCCCCCCCCCCACTTTCTGCGCTGCCTCCGCATTGCTGTAATTATATGGAATAGGGAAATGCCACAATGACCCAAGAACATGACACATGCAGCATCCAGGGTGAAGTAATTTTTTCCAGTTGTCCCTTGTCCTCCTTTTTTTTTTGTCTTAGTGCTTTCCCAGCAGTATTCTCCTCTTTGAAACTCTTTGTCTCCTGTTTTCAGATGGAAAACTATGGTGGAGAGCAGCAGTCTCAGGAGTGTCATGTGCTGCTTTGCTTGTGGATAGAGGCCCTGACTATCTTAGATTAATGATTAGAAAATAAACMAACCCAAACCCCATCAAACAAAACCCTGAAAAACTCTTAATTTTAACTGAACCTTTCTGAATGGGAGCAATAATTAATGTTTATCTAGAGGAACCTTGTCTGAACACTTTCCTCTTTCTGTTCATTTATTTATTAGAAAATGAGATTTGCAGTGGACTTAAAGGAAGCCCAGACAATTCTGGTTGAATTAAAGGCAGGAGGCACAAAATGGTTCCGTAGAGAGCAATTGGCACAGACAGTCCAAAAAGCCTGAGCACCTGAACAACCTGCAAGGCCTTTCTTCAAGGGACAAAGTCTAGGAATGCAAAAGGCAGCTCATGCATGCAGCCAGGCTCAGTAAAAGAGATGGCAGTGGAATATAACTTTGAATAGTGTGGCAAGGCCTTACAGGCAAAAAAGAAATCACATGGCACAATACAAAGTGCAACCCAGTGACTAGTAGAAGGCTTGGTCTTGGCAATCATCTTGGCAATCATGAGTGCACAAGTCCTTTTTCAATGGGTGCTTGGCTGTGCTGACTTTGTGCAAGCCGACAGGGATGATGAATGGAGCTGTTGAGGTGCCACAGAGAGCAGAGATCCTGTGTTAAGCCAACGTACCCCTACACTCGCTTGCTGATGTTCAAATGTAGAGTCCAAAAAGGGGTAAGCTGAGGACAGACTTGAGAAAAATCCCAATTTGAGAGTGAASTTCTTCAAGTTAGAGATACTAACTGGTGCAGTTTTCTCAAAGGCTTTACTCCTACAAGCTGGTGTTTACCACTGTCTTTTCAAGTCCTTAYGCATTTACTGCAAAGATGATTTGTTGCTTTCCTTTCAGAGCTGCTGTCCCCTTGGGTGGCAGCATGGCACCTTGCTGTGGTGACTAAGCTAGTGGCCCAGTGTTAGATGGCAGCTCTTTGTGCCTTATCGGAGTGAGACCATGGAGCTTCTTAACAGCTTTATCTCCTTTAGGTGGACCTGGTGCCTTCTGAGCTTATATATTGACCTTTCTCTGCAAACCAACAGATGTGCAAATAGAGGGATAAAATCTGCTGCCTTCAGTCATTTAAAGTGCTGGCGAAGTCCCTTGTAAGGAAGCTTTGTGGCTATAGGGATCAGAAGTTGCTGAGACACAGATGTCCATCTAGAGAAAGAAATGAACACTTGATGGCCCAGCAGAAGATGGGGCTCAAGCAGTGCCCTGTTCTGTGTAGGGCACTGCTTGGGGAGAATCATCGGGGAAAAAGAAGGAAATATTTGTGAGATGGCGTTTCACTACCAAACCTTCTCAGCAGCTCCAGGAGATTCCTGTGTTGCCACATGTCCTTCTGAACCATGTGTTTTACCCAGAGGAGCCAGAAATGAACCACACAGTGGCCCTAGGCTTTATAAACAAACCCAAATRTTATGAGCCATTTCTGGTAACTGAATTCCAGGAACTCGAGCACCCTGAGACCACAGAAAATGCTTGGTAAACAGGAGATGAAGACGAGGCCCTGGGAGGTGCAACCATCCTGACAGGGATCAAGATCTCCATCTCTAAGATGCTTTGAGGGGCCCTGTAGGTCTTGCCGCCAGCAGCCGCTTGGAGATAGGAGAGAAAACCCTGGCAACAGCCCTCTGAAGGCATTATGTTACAGACAGCATAGAAATGCCACAGAGGTGAGTATTAGACCTCATTCCACTCGGCAAAAAAATCTCAGCTGTTGGCACTTCTGGAAAATGACAAACGACTATTACAGGCAATGGAGAATGTTTTCGAATAACAGCGAGGATGGTGTCATTGTAGGGACACAGTAAAGGAATTTCCTGGGTGTTTATTCAGACAAACTGTTAACATTACTAGCTAGGAAAAAAGGCACTTAAAAATTATTGTTTTGATGCTTATAAACTGCAAGTTTTACGTCGATAGTTGAATTGTGAAATAGTCTTAAGAGTTAGGAAGTGCTAATGGTAACAAGCATTGTACGTTTTGTCCTTCTCTAGAACAAAACAACGTTTGCTTTTGTTTCTTGGATTAAAGCACTATTTTAAACTGTATTTTAAACTGTTGTGAGGTTTTGGTTGTTTCTGTAGGAGAAGTAATTTGCATTTCTGAATAAGGAGTGTAGGTCTTGGGGTCAAGTTGCTGAAATGTCATCAATATCCATGTAAAAACTTGCAGGCTGGCAAAGATGGCAATTCACTGATAAAATTCCTTGAACTGGTGTCATGCTGGAGGACACTGCTAACATGTGGCATAAATTCTGCTGAAGACTAAGCAATCCTGCRAGACAGCAGCATTTTCGAATGCTTTCCAGGGCATATACATTCAGTTTGCCTGACTGGGGCTGCATCAGGCCCTTCCCAGACATTGCATCTTTCCCAAACTAGGGAAAGGACCTGGTCGTTAAAGTTCAGTAATTTTTCCACTGAGGTGGGATATAAGAACCTGTCTGATACATCCTGGTCTGCTTCTGACCATTTTTTTCTGAAGCTGTGGTTTTCTYATGCTATTAAGTAAAAGTCAATGTAAAAAGCATTTTTCACCAGATACACTGTGCATCTTGCAAACATGCACACACACACCAAAACATACCCACAGTCAATCGTGTAGTGGCACATAAAACCAGTAGTAGATTCAGCCAGTTGGTGTTTTGAGCATTCAACTCTACAAGGAAACTCTAGGGAGATTAGCCCCCTAATTTTGGTATGCGAGTTAGGCTTTCAAAGCGGGAACGAAACCTCCACTTTGCTGTAACCAGTTCAGGACCAGGAAAGCTTYGAGCATCCGGACCCACCACAGCATAACTCAGCCAGCCAGCAATCAGCTCTAATGCTTGCAGGTGTCTGTTGCAGGATATCTGTACAATGTTAGCTTCACGGTTTATTAGCTTGGGAATATATAGTTTGTCCTGATATGTTCTATTTTATCTATAGTTTTATTGTTCAGGTTCCTGTGCAACACCCTCTGCGGCAATTCTGGAAGAAAAAGCAGCTTTGAAATAGTAAATGAAAACGTGGGAAACTTACCTTTTTTGATGTGTATGGGAAATGGGTGAAGTCAGTATTGAATGGTAAGTGGATAAACTGTATTTACTCCATTTATACTATACCACTGAACATGGTGTCACAGAGTGAGTGGAAGTGATGAAGGGACTGGATTTCTGGTGGGGAATGAAGAAAAGGCTGGAAAAAACTTGGGGCCAGACGCCAAGTCTGCCCCAGCACCAGCACATCTTTCTRTAGTTCACAAAGCAGTGTGAATAACATCTGCCGCAGAGTTTAATCTCACACCCTCTCCCCAAGGGGAGAAGTGTGTGCAGTGGAGTGTGCTGTTTTGCTGAGGGAGGAGGGTAGTTGCTGACGGTAGATGTGGTATATGCGTTTGTCTTAGAAAGAGCTAAAAAATGGGCTTTGCCTGCACAAATGGGGGTGATGCGACTAGTGAGATTGCCCAGATCCTAGGAAAACCCTGCTTGCATTGAGGGGAAGTTGGGTCTCATTCACACGCAACCTTCCTCCTTGTCCTAGAGACTGACATGCCRTTGGAGTACAGCTGTACCCCAGAGCAGGGTGCAAACCCTGCTCTTCATCCCAGAGCTTCTGGTGCCTCTTTAGAAAAGAAAGCCCAGGCCATGGATAACAAAATCAGGACTGAAACCCAGAAGCTGCTTCTGCGTTCTGCTCACATTCCCTAAATGCTGACAGTTTCATGACCAGCTATATAGCATTGCTGAGAGGCAATGAAGGCAAAACACCACACATTGGGTTATCTGTAGCTAGGAAGTGACAAAACTGAAATGGTCAGTAACTGTTTGTAGAGGCTGCTAAGTAAGCGATAACCTTCAGYGTGGACTCCAAGATAACATGTAAAACAAGGCTTGAATTTGATCGATCTTACAGAYGTGCCTTTACGTAACAGGGACTCTTCCATGGCTGTGAACTCTTCCAAATATTTTCCTTTGCTTTCTCATATGTTTTTCCTTCTTGCTTGCTCCCGCTAGGCCAGCTATTCTTTAACTAGGAGATGTTCTTGCTCGAGCCCTGAGCCATGTTGGTGGACACAGGCTGGCGAAATGTGCCATGTGCTCTGTGATATGTGCTCCTTCTCTTCAAACAAGGTCAGGCCCCTACTGCAGCCTCTAACATTGCTGAGGCCATTGTCTGCCCAAGGCCATTGTCTGCCTGAGGCCATTGTCCACATGAGGAAGGTCCTCTGATGGCCATTTGATGCTATTCCCAACACCGAACTGTCCCCGTGGAAAGGGCACAATTCGCTTAGTTCAAGGCACGTCCCCAGTACAGAGCTTCTTAAGTGGTCTGAGAAGTGGGACGTGGACAGATATGCTCCATCCAGATCCGTACAAAAAGTGGTGAATCCCACCAGATCCTCCCTGCCTTATCTGTACGAAACTTCACTGCTCACAGACTGTTGATAGGGTATTTTACCTTTTCTCCTCATAAAAAGGTAAAATAAAGTAATTTTGGGGGCTCATATGACTTAAATGCAAGTATTTTTCAAGTTTTCTGCTTGTAATCAMAGGGGAATTTTGCTGTGTAACCATCTCCTATGAAATAGTGGCTAGGCATTTGGTTGTCATATGGCTGTGCTGTATAATTACAGAACATGTTATGGTTTGATGGATGAAGTCATTAAGAGCATAGTAATTAGTACCAGCCTGCTACTTTGAACTGCTGCGTAGTGTCACAGATTCCTTACAGTGAATTACATCTGTGCACACACTGAATACAGCTTTCTAACCATCTGATGCCTCAGGCTTACATATTGTTACGCTGTATCCATCCAGAACATTTTTCATTCATTTTTTAAAATACACACACATCAAACCAGACAGCAGCCTGTAGCTTCCTACGTCCTATAAACAGCACTTTTTCTTTTTGAAAGGAAAACTTTAAAAGGAGRTTTTAAAGGCCTGACATGACATTTGACATAGTCTTGGCACAGAAAACAGAATCTTGTGACGGAAAGGTAAAATGCTCAGCTGCCATGGATAGGACCCTAGGCCAGATGTCCTGATCTTGTGCCTCCTGATTCAACAGAGTATGTTTGCAGAGCAATGAACTGTCTGCAGCCTCTTACCCTCGAGGCGAGCTGTGTGCTGGGACCTCAACTATAGTCTGTATAGAAATCCCAACTGGGTGACATAGGTTTTCACCAGGAGTGTTGGATGAGCACAGGAAAATGGAGAGGAAGGGAAAAGTAATCTTGCAACAGGGGGAAGGCTGATGGTCCTTCTCGGTTGTTCTCTGGTGGCCCTTGCAACCAGTCCCAAACAACCACCCATTTCCTACCCCAGCACCCTAGAGGTYATCAGGGAACATCTTCCCTGGGAACAAATCATCCTCTGCCCTCCTGTAGATGACCTTAGAAAAACAAGCCCATGCTTCCAGACACTCCGGCTTGAAGAGCTTCACTATTGCACTGCATTACACCAGGCAGATGTGTCCACGGATGTAGCTGCAAAAGGGCTGTTTTTTTTTCTCTTCTCCACCTGCACCTTATTCCCCTCTAGAGAACATCAGTAGGTGTGAAAAATCAAAATGTGAATATTTTCAGCTGCAAAGGACAGATCTGGTTTCCAGCAAGACATATTGGTGCCTCATGGGAATTATGGTACTGCTGAAAGTATTGTGCTGAGGCTATCTCTGTTCTCCMCCAGGGGTAGGACACCCACCACAGTTACACCACAGCTCCTGGGGTGCCTCAGCATCTCCTTACATAGGGAGCCACCCCACACCAGGGGAGAGGTAGTTTGAAATAGGGTAGCGCTACTCAGAGAGGACAGTACTGAGAGCACACTGAATTTGAGCTGGATTTGGACCAAAAACACTAAAATGCTTTGTGTTTAAGGAATTTCTTTTCAAAATTTTTTCTGGAAGAAAAAGAATCTCGTTTAGAGGAAAAACAGAACAACTGTAACTAAAATTTCCATTTCCTGCTGAAAAAACATCCTGCAAAATTGCACTTAATCCTGCATATAGTAAGTCTTCCCTGCTAGCAAAAAGAGGATAAATGAAAGGAAAAGATGGCTTGCACAAAACGCACTGGGGAGTGTTGGTTTGACTATCATATATAATTGTTGTGTCAAACCTAGACTTTCATCCTCTGATACATCTTTGCAAGGAGCAAAACTGCCTGCTTTAAAAATTGCTGCTATTGCTTCAGTCAGTTATAAAGCTYGCTTGTGAGGGTGGCAGGAGAAAAAACGGCCTTTTGTAAAGCGGCAGTTGTTTTGCCTGTCACCCCTTTTCTCAGCTCAGCGAGCTATTTCTTCAGCTTCTTCATTCCTTTTGAACGTGGTATCGCTCCGCAGACAGCACTGAACTGTGCTGTACATATAACAGTGCCCTTGAGTCCTATCTGCCCTGTGCGCATTTCGTTATCATCTGCCAAACTATCTGGTTGCTAGTTGCCATAGGAAGCTTTTGGAGGATAAATGGCTTGCTAATACATTCTCTTCCTCCCCACACAAACACAYGCAAACAAAAAGTCTCCCGTTTTCTCCTTTTCAAACTTTATTCCCAAACATGGCAGGATATCTGATGAAATTTGTTCTCATCTTCGTGACTGCTCCCAAGCCAGGGGGTTCCTGCAGAGGTTCTTGCTTGAGCTGTGTGGACTGAGTGCTCCTGGTGGGTCGAGGTGAATTTTTGGGGGGGCTTTTTCAACTCTGATTCAGTTCTGTGGGCTGAGGGATACGGCAGCGTTGCGGCTTTGTTTTGTAATGCGGCGTGGGATGATAAAGAGATACCTTGTGCGAGAGAGAGGCCCACACAACTGGAGCCTTTCCACATCACAGGATGAGAGCTTCGGAGCAGTGCTCAGCCAGGAAGACGTGGGATTCATCCTGACCTGAGGCAGTGTCTAGATCTGAGCTCCCTTGCCAGCCGGCGGGCCAGTGGGATTTTAATAGTATCTCAGCTSCTTCTTCTGGCTAAAAAAAAGTTCTTTGTCCTTAGAAGCAAGTGACTTCCTTGACTAAAGGTTGTCATCCGTGGAGTCTTCTYTCACTGCCAAGCTAGAGGATTGGCATATTAAAAGTAATGAAATAAGGTGCCTGGTTTAAGAATGAGTGAATTCACACGCTTTCCTTTGCATGCAGGTTGAGAAGTGACAACATACACCCTTTTTCTGAGGTGATTGGTTGCACCACCCTGGCCAATCTCCACTCCAGATATTATTGCTACAGTCTGCCCTTATTCCTGCTTTAGTTTCTACTGAGTATTTTCCACCCAGCTGAAATGCAATGYAGTGCCCATGCCAGATGTTAAACACTAGGTATGGTCTACCCTAGCAGAGCCATGTAAGAAGTGAGCTGGAGCATTTCCTACAYGTCTCCTGCTGGTGTGAGCTAAGATAGCAGGCTGCTTTGAAGCTCTCGAACAAAAGATCATCATTTGCCTTTCAAAACATAGTTGTAGCCATTACAGGCTGTGCCACGTTGTGTATTATTAGATATGGAATGAGAGGGGAGTATTAAGGAGAAGTTATACACTAGATTTGCTTTTTATCTGCTTGTGGTGCTGCTTTAGAGATTGTTGAAGTGGTCTTAAGAAGAGCCTGAGCAAGGCAGGAGAGTGCRTGATTTCCTGATCTAGATTCAACATTTTGGTCTACTCAGATGGTAGAGTCCTCGAAGTGGAACAGTATATAGGTTTGAATAGTTGTTTTCTTTTTCTGAACTGTGGCCAGTGAACTGATGCCATCGCAGATACTGGCTTTAGGATGATGTCTGCTGATCAGCAAAGGTGATCTGTGGCAGGCATGGAAAAGGCAGAGTTGCCTATAGGATGGCTCTGGCTCTTTTAGTGCTTAGCAGAGGGCTCCTAGCCTGCATCCTTGCTCCACACCTGACACCCACCAGTACCCCTTCCATGAACCTTCTGGCCCTACACACCTACTCTGCTAGATCTGTTATCAGACACAACTTTATGGCTGTGACTTATATAGCTTGTGGCTTAAACCATATGGTCATTCTTTTATGTAGTATTTCTGCTTGCTTATTTTTCATTTTCCCACACCCACTCCATTTATTGTTGGCCGCTTTCCCAGCACCTTTCCTCCAGAGAGGGAGTTACATAAATAGATCTCTGTAGGCTTTAGGAGGCAGATGTTGATGGATAGATCTTCTCAGATAGACAGCAGAGAACGTAAAAAGCGTATCACCTATGTACCTGCGTACACGCAAGTCTTTAACCACAGGTCTTGGCAGCTAAGGACCTTGATCTAGAAGACAGCGCTGTTGTACTGACAGTGCYAGCGTGGGGCCAGTGACAAACTCTGTGTTTGAGCTGCTGCATCTTATTAAATGGTGTCCTGCTTTGAGTGATTAGTCTGTCTGCAATCACTAAGAATTAATATAGGGCTCAGGGGGAATTAGGAATAATTGAGGAAATTAAAATCTGCATAATGTTTGCATTTTTCTCTTCATATGCCTTTTATAATTATTTAATATTTATGTACCCAGTATCTGAAAACATGTGGTTGATTTGTTTTCTTCACTTAATTTGCTACTGAAACATTTAATTACGTTTAAGACTAAACACACTAATATTTTTGCTTTGCATGGTTCAGTAAAACTTAGTAATTGCACTAAAGTGGCCTATCTTGATTTCTCACAGACCCAGCACTCCCCTCGATTTTAATGCAGTCTGTGCTAGGAACTGTTAGTGTACAACTATCTCTTCAGGGTTAGCAGTTTGTCTTTAGTGAGGCTTATTTATACTTAAATGTGTTTTAATCAGAGTTAATAAAACTGAAATCAAGGTAAGGGTCCCTCTAGAGGAAAACTGCGAAAAAATTATCTCTGCAATTGAACTCTTGGGGAAATAGGCACATTATCTAGGATGAGGGATAGCTCCAGTGGCTTGAGGGAGAATTTGGGGCTCAGGCTGTGGGGTATGCAGAGATAGGTAGGAAGAGGAAGAAATGAAAAAATAGCTAATTGCATTAGAAGTTGGAGCGCTGCATAAGTTATGTCTCAGTATCTCTGTCCAGTGGGGAATGGTGAGAGCCACCTGCCACCGAGCAGCTCCACATCAGGAAGGGAGGACAGCTGGTTTTATGCTCATAAGTGTAAAAGGAGGGTGTAGCACGAAAAGCAGCTATAGGGCTTGTGTAAACAGGCAAGGTAAGCTAATATGGCTGGCAGGTCATGTGCAATGAAGGTTCCTGATGGGGCTGCTGATGGCCCCGGGTGCCATCAGAACCTACCTGGTCCTTGGTGGGACAGCACTGTGCCAGTAGCAGCAGAATCTGCCCACTTTGGCCTCCAGACCCAGGCAGAGACCAGCGCTGAGCCAGTGTGCCGATCAGTGAGCTGCGCCCTTGGCCCTGCAGCTTGGAGGAGGGAGCCAGCTTATCTCCAAGCAAATATCAGTACAGCTGTGGAAGGCTAATAAGAAGAAATGACCCTTAATCAAATCCCAGACGTGGATGTTTCCAAATTGGAAGAGATCTGTGTCTGGCCTGGGCCTGAACTTTCTAGCTCAAGCTGCTTTCTGCAAAATGCTGGGCACTGGCTTCCCTGGTACAACTGCAAGGACATGTGGGAAAGAGTCATGAGCAACTGGAGTCTGGTAACCACCACTGACCTCCCAAAGGYGTAGAGGGGCCAACAGAAAGTGCAGATGTCTCGGTAGAGCAGAGAAAGCCACCCCGAGCCAGGCCAAATCATTGTATCCCCTCTTCACTTCTCCCCTGAGTCCAGTGAATTATTCACTTGTATTTCTGGTACTGCTAGTCAAAGTGTCATTAACACCTCCCACAACAGGAACAGTGCCAAGGATCTGGTGATAACAGGATGATGTTGTTGAGGGAGAAACAGAACCTCAGACTTCAGCTATAAATTGCCCTACTTCATCATTGAATATTGAACAAAAAAGAGTTCAAAGTGTCTATATAACGTGCTCATCAAGGAAGTGGAATATTTCACCCCATTGGGAGAAAAGCTGCATCAGCATAACACTTCTCTCTTTGCTTCAAAGTAGATTTTTGAGCATGCAAGAGTGCATCCTTCCCGTCTGCCTTCATGGTGCAGTTTGGAGATGTTCCATATTCATTAGCTTTTGGCCGAGGGAATGGCTCCATGTGTGAAGAGGAAAATTCCCCAAGGAATCTACTGTGTAAACCACTGTCTGGGAGATAAGATTGGACCTCAAAGAAGAAATTGATCTTCTCAGACCATATTATGTCTACATGTCTGAGAGCGGGTGAGCGCTGAGACCAGAAAAAACAGCATGCAGGAGGTTTTCATCAAATGGAGAATCCCGTGGGCAGATAGAGTGAGTTGGCTAACAAGATAAAGGCGCAGGAGTACAAAGAACTGGAGAAACACAATAACAGAGGATGGAAGGCACGAAGCTCGAGTAGGGCACTGAGATTGAGGGGATTTCTGGTACATGCTGGATCCGCAGTGCTAGACTTCCTGAGAGAATACTCCCAGGCAACACCCACCGAGTGGAAAAAATGTGGGTTGGGTGCTGGCATTCCACACACAAAATGTGTTATGCACTAGAAAAATGTACGCTTGAAGGGACTGATTAGAACTTTAATGGGACCTCTCACATGCACAGATTTTTCTAAAATTGCTAAAATTACTCTGACAGGTTGTAGACATCTTCTACTTTCTACGTCTGCTCCTTTTAGATRTTAAAGTGGTATAAATTTCACAGTAGAGAAGACGAAGCTTCTGTACCAATAGTCTTTAAATAGTTAATCTTGGAAAATGTTTTATTGTAACTCGCTAAACCATTTCTCTTTAGGGTTTATCCTTCCAACACTTTCTATGTATTAAAATTGCTCTACTTCATGCACTGTGGGATCACATCTTTTGTTTCTCAAAACCTATCTATTGTGCTCAGTTATGAACACACTCACCCTTCTCCATAACTCACTTCTCACAAATGTATACAGCTTTCAAAATCAGCGGTCCATGAAACTCACCCTGAGATAGTAAAAATTAGATTACAGCATTTTTACCCCCCCTTCTTTTATGCCAGATACTGTACTAAAATGTGTTGGTTCTATACTGGCAGAACTGTGCCGCTTCCAGGCTGTGACCTCAGTGACACTTGTATAAAGCCATTGACTTTGCTATGGTTTCATTAGCTTGTTTGAATTTGCTTCAGTCTCTTATTTGTTTTGGCTCCATAGGACAAAGGATGTCAAGCAGCATGTCACCTTCCACTAGCAGCCTAAAGAGGCTCCAAGGACACTTACGCAGAAGATCTACTGGCTAAGAAGGTGCTACATTGCTGAGAAGAATCTCACTTTAATTTATTATCTCTTGACTTGCTCTGTTTTTTTAACTACAGAAATGGTTGTTTCAAAGCCCAATATGTAGCAACCCTTTTTGGTTAGGAGAGAAACCTGGACCTAGGTTAGAGCAAGGGGAAAGTGTGGGTGGAAAGAAAAATCTTTGTATTATATTCCGAAAGATATCCTATTTTCTTAGTGGTCTCTTTTTCTCCTGTGGTCTTGTCACCATAAGTCATCAGGAAGCTGCTCTCAGGATTTGAATTCTGCCACTGGCCAAAAACCAGTGACATGAGGGGGAGAGGAAACAGCTCTTTTTTCCTTCTCCATAACTCACCTGATGTTCAGAGACGAACAAACCGACGAACGAGCTCAGTTTTCATGGAGCTGGACATAACTCCAMGTCAGTGGAAAGAACTGCGCTATCTTATAGCAGAAGAGCCCCTGGGAGCCCTCACGGTAATAGGGGCCTGGAAGGAAAGCTTGAGTCACTCAGTCCCGTCTCCTCCTGCTGTCGTCGCCACGTCATGCAGACCTTCCACACACCGATCACGTTCCGTCGTAAAAGCAGATAGTGTTTTTGCCCCTGTTACTTGTATTATATGGCTGTTTGAAAGCTCCAGCTCTGACAGTAGTGAGAGCWATGTTCCACTATGTTAATACTGGAGAGGGCTTTTTTTAAAGGAAAATTCCCATATGGTGAGGTTCTCCTAACTAGAAGGCAACAATYGTAGGATTTATGACCTACTGGGCAACACCACACGTATCGGCAGGGTAGGTGATGTGTGCACACCACAACATCCAAGGCAATCAGGAAAGCAGGGTTAAATTACTTTTTATGGATGGCACGGATGGGATTGTGCCCTTCAAACTAGTTTCGGGCTTGAAGATGCGGAATTTTGAGTTAAGTTACTGAGGCATGACTAAGTTTTGGTCACAGTAGAAATGTTCCACTGTTTTGTAACCACATCAGAGAAAAACGGAGCTCTGAAGTCCCTGGTGGATTGGATTCCAAATGTGAATGCAACCACCTAACAGAGCTTGAATGCAGCCATTTAAAGTATTTTTTTAATGCTATCCCAAGCATCAGCGTGAATGAGATCCTAATTGCAACACTCTGGTTCTAGACATATTTTGTTGTTCCTAAAGGCTTTATTTTTATACAAATATGTGAGTGAAGATCAGAAAATGAACTGCTCTGTTTTGTTCTACTGATGAGTTTGTAGTTTGACAGGTATGAGGTGTGATGTATACCTTGCTTCTGTCTTTGTTCCAGGAGCTAGAAAGTACAATTAAATCTATTCAAATTATTGTATTTAAGGCACCTTAGTTTGATGAGAAGTTAATTGCTGTAGTAAATTTTGCAATATAACAAAGAGCATAGAGCTGAACATGCAAAATATGATGGTGTCCCAAAAGGACCTGGAAAGGTGATGTGCTGAGATGCTTCCATCTAGTATAAATGCTGTGTTACCACTGTTAAAGGGAACTGCTGTGGCATACTGTATACTGAAACTTAGATATAATTTGCACTGGAATCAATATTACAACTGAGTGCTGGAGAGGGATAAGACAGACTGAGATAACATAATTTCCTGCACTGGCAGCAAGTGAACCAAAACCTTAAAATCTGCTGTGAGTAACTTTCACTATTAGTTTACCTGAGAAATAACATGAGAATTCCTCCATAACCAGAGAATAGACACAGTGCATCATTAACCATGACGTCAGCCAAAAACCCCAGCACAGTTATATGGCCTAATGTTTAAAACAAATGAGTGACTGACTGAAACTAYCTGTTTTCCTTGTCAAAAAGAGCAAATTATTTACTTCTTAGGTAGTTTTAAACTGTCAGCATATATGCCACAATGCAAGATGAATTTATGAGGAAAATAGAGTGCACTGTATTTAGACCAGTGGCTGTACTTACCACCGGTATAAACACTGGTGTTGGACCCACTTGCCAGAGAGGATGTCTCGGAATTACAACTTAGAAACACATATCCTGTTTAAGGATCTCAGTGTGCTGACTTGTTCTTGACTTTTGTTCTTCTTCCTCATTTAGCTTTTGTCACTCTTCCTCTTGATGTTGATGATGAGGCAAGGTGGAGCTCATGCTTCTACCAGGAGTGTTTGTGATGTTCGGAAATAGAGCTAACTTGTGGATTTATTTTCCATGACACGGTGATATTTGGATATTCAATGCACTGGACAAGGGCTACCTGTGATCTGATCCTTAGGGTAACAAGGTCGAATCTCCTTAGTGATGGGGGAGGCTTTAGGATGACAGGGAGTCCCTTCTATTTCTTGCTCTTGCAAGAATAAATATTTTACTGAACAACTTGTGGTCTCTTTTGTTTTTCCTGATATAGAGGCCCAGAAACAAATAAATGAGCAATGCAACTCTGCATTAGTGACATCCTTTTCAGATGCCCCAGGTTCCACCTCTTCAACCTGTGAGATACCAAGCTGTGAGATACCTGCTGTGTTAAGACATGAGGTGGCCCCAGAATGCAGGGCACCTTGCATGGCATGGGTGCACTGCAGTGCTACTGCCCCGACCTATCCCCTGCCTTGTGCCCTGTGTGCCAGGGGCTGTCAGGCTCTGATTGGCATACAGGGCTGGGAAGAGAAAGGTATGTGGTACTGAGAACTGGCTGAAAGGCAGAGCTCAGAGCATTGCAATCAGTGGCGCAGTCTAGTTGGAGGTCTGTAGCTAGTGGCGTCCCCCAGGGCTCAGTACTGGGTCCAGTCTTGTTCAGCTTTTTCATCAATGACCTGGATGAGGGGACAGAGTGCCTCTTCAGCAAGTTTGCTGATGATACCAAGCTGGGAGGAGTGGCTGACACACCTGAGGGCTGTGCTGCCATTCAGAGAGACCTTGGCAGGCTGGAGAGCTGGGCAGAGAGGAACCTCCTGAGGTTCAACAAGGGCAAATACAGAGTCCTGCACCTAGGAAGAAACAACCCTAGGCAGCAGTACAAGCTGGGGGCTGACCTTGTGGAAAGCARCCAAGAAGGCCAATGGTATCCTGGGGTGCATTAGGAAGAGTGTTGCCAGCAGGTCAAAGGAGGTGATCCTGCCCCTCTACTCAGCCCTGGTGAAGCCACATGTGGAGGTTGGACTAGATGATCTCCAGAGGTCACTTCCAACTTCAACCACTCTGTGATTCTTTGATTCCTGCCTGGAGGTCCGTGTGATTTATAGTCTGTATGGGGAGTAAGTGGGGGAAATCCATGGAATTTGCTTTATAGGCAGCCAGGGAGCCTGGATAAACTGTGGTGAGCCTGTAGTGCCTGTGGTGAGCTCTTCTTGTGGACTTCAGCTTCAGCATCTTTCCCCCTTTTCCACAGGTCTCCTGCTGTTCCACCTTGTTCCCTTGATGACCAAGGAGTAGGGAGGGTGCTACTGGCAGCATCCTCTAGAAAAAAATTCAATCACATATCAACTGCAGCTAAATTCTTCTCTCACAGTAGTATATCCTGTTTTTATTCGTATTAGTGATCCCCTTATACTGGTGCCTGTGCCCTGAAGCTGGCCACGCTTGCTTTCTTTGTTGTGGTCAGGGTAAAGAGTCAGGTGCTTTCTGCTGCCTGAGCCAAGCTGAGGGGCTGGAGTGGGGCAGCAGAGGTTGGTGGCCRAAGGGGCAGCACTATCTCAGGACCTGAATGCATTTGTGGTCATACACATCTGCCGCTGCTCTGAGTACTCCAGTTCACCCAGGTCTGGTGGAGTACTGCTGTCTTTGCAGGAGCACAATGCTGGAGGAGGTCAGTCCTCGCAAAATGTCCTAGAGGGCCCTTGGAAGAGAAGCAGCTGAAAGGGGCTGACTGGAGGCCTCAAAGCTAGCACCACAGCCTTGCACCCAGTTAGGGCACTTAAATTTGCACATGGGCAACTAAGCAGCCTAGTGAGAAAGAGGCTACATTTGCCTCGTGCAACAGATTGCTTACAAGAAATTGTTTTCTCACTCTTGCTTCAACAAGGCACCCAAGGAAGCAGTTCCGCTCGTTCCCAGAACAAGGTAGAGGCATGCACACCCCCACAACCCCCGACACCCCCACACCCTGCTCATTGAACAGTAAAATGTGCATTTTTCGGTTTCTCTTTCTTTTTTTCCAGATAACTATTCTACCTCTCTCTCCTGTCTGCAACTTCTCTTCTCTTCTTTGCTCTCCATATCTCCTCCAAACCACCTCCACCTTTCACCATCCTTAATGGTTGGAAAAGGATGAGATGATTTATGGGCTTCCAACCTCCCTGAAGCTTTGACAGGTCCTCGAGAGTGCACKGGGCAGTCATGGTGCCTGTCATCTGTGACTGCAGAGATGTGCCTGTCAGATTTTTTTCTCTTCCTTCAAAGAGCAGGACAGTGAGTGATGGACTCTCATTTTCCCAGTGCATGAGCAATGACATATAAGGCAGAGAGTAGGCTATTTCACAGGAGATTGCTTCATRTCTCTCTTTGAACTCTGTAACACACACATACAAGATCCTTTAAAAAAGAAACGAGGAATGATTTACTGTAAGGAGATGGATGAATATTTTTCTGCTGTTGAGAAATRTATAGACAGAGACTTTTGAATGGGATGGGTTAGTGATGTAAGGACTTACTGAATCTGAGAGCCCAGCATGATGCACTTTTTGAAAAAGGAATTTTCAGCCCTTCTGAAAATCAGGCTTTTTAAGAGGCTTCACATTTTGACATGGAAAATTGAGTAACTGAGTAACATTAGTTGCAACAGATTGTGTTGGTTAATGTCCCCCCATCTTCCAGTTCTGCAGAATTTCTGTTTTGGAAAATCAGTTGATACAYGTATATTTATTATTTCCTAATTTGCAAGTAATTGCCACAGTTTTATCCCTGACAAGTTTACTGATACATTTTCGGTAGAGGAACTGACACCTTCTTGTGTTGCTGAATTGATCCCTGGTTCTAGGTCCCTGCTAAGCCTCTACTTGTGTAAGTCAATAAAAGGAGAATACGGCACAGACAAGTGTCTTTGCTTTCCTCAAAGCATTAGTGTGGTTATAGATTTGACCCTTGCAGCCTCCCCTCTTAAACCTTTCCTATGTACCTATTTTTCTTTGTAGAACCGGTCGAAAAGCACCTGCAGAGAAAGAGTCCATTGATATTGCCACATCAGCCTGCTTTGGAAACTCTTCTTAATTACCCTTATTTTCCAGCATGTCTCATTCAACCCTCTCCTCCAYGCTTTGAAAATGACACAGCTCTCACCTGCCCTGCCTAGATAACCATGTTTATGCTATGTTACCCTCCYGGCATCCCAACCCATTGGCTCCTGCCAGTAACAGCAGTCTCACAGATGCACTGACACATTTCTCCTGAAAGGGTTTCCCTGCCCTAGCTTACCCGGTGTGGAATATAAGCCTTCTTGTTGTTTCTTAACTAGCTCCCCATTCTGCACTGGCATCCCCTTGGCTTAGATCCCTTCACGCTGAGAATCCCATGATGCCTGAGATAAATGAATCCATTGTAGCTTCTTTCTTTCCCTTGTTGTTTTCTTTTTTCCCCTCTCATTTTATTTTGTTAACAGAGACAAGATGAGGTAGAGGGAAAGCAGTCACCCAGGAGACAAAGTATCTACCTGATAACACTGATCTCTCATGCTGTCTTTTCTGCTACTGACAGTGTGTGACTGGTCACCAGGTACCAACGTTTGGTGTCTTGTGAGCAGTGAATGAAGGCCTGTGCCTGAATCAACTGGGGCATTCATCTGCAATCCTGAAAATGGCCATTAAGCTGAACCCATTGTGAGAGTGAATGGTTGCAAGAACAGAATGATCTTCCATCTCCCCAAAACAAAAAGACAACACCAAATGCAGCAGTGCTCCTACTACCTTGCTTAATAAACAGGTACACATCTATTTTTTGGCTCTGTTTGCTCAGGTCATTTTTGTCCCAACTGTGAAGGCTAAAAAATTTACTGGCTGACCATGTTTGGCCAGTAATATCTCTACATTTGAAAAAGATTCTATTTTAATTTGAGAAATCATAATTATTTAAAGTTTTCATTCGCCTCTAAGAGTTCAGATTGTTTTTGTTGTTTCATTGATCTGCTATAATGGTTACTAAAAGTCATACATCAACTTTCGTCATATACCTTAGTACTTTTGGCTATATGTGAAAAACCCAGTTGCTTTGAAGTGGGTTTGGTTTGAGAAGATTATCCTTTTTATTGTGGTTTCCTTTAATGTAGTCCCATTGTGYATTATAATGATGTGGAACAGTAAGTCTGACATTTCAAGCAGTCGTTACAGAGCRGAGCAATGGAAAGACATTGTACCCAGATGTCCACTGCACAGAAAGCAATGAGTGACTTAAAAATTTAACATAATGGACCTGTTGATTATATTGAAGCATAGAATGAAAGAACAGCAAGGGATAAAATACGAATCTTTTGAATCTTTCTCTGAAATAGCTTGATGCATCCAGGAGCTGGGCTGGAAGCAGAGCTGAGTCAAGGGAGTTGAGCCAGTGTGGGCGGGAGTGCTGACCCTGCTTTGAAAAGGTGGAGGAGCTGCTGTTTTTAGCATGTGTGGAGGCCTGAGATGTTTTTGGTGTTTTGGCTCAATTGTTCCATGTTCACCGCCCTCACCTCAGCAAGCATCGATGCCTCGATGCCTCTGCATGGTGCCATGTGATGGGAGGTGCTTCACAGCCTCGGTCAGGCATCTTGCCCTTCTCTCCTCCTGTGCTTATGTATTTTCAGAGGCAGAAATGTTTTGTTGACAGAGGTGATCTAATGTGAGAGAGGAGTTTGCTGCCAACTTTTTAGTGGCACCAGAAGAGTTCCTTGCTGACGAGTGGCACATGAGTGCCCCGGGCCTCCTACTCTGAGCCTTGTGTGAGGGTGCCTGCAGGTAAGCTGTGATGGAAAATTGCTACTTGGGCCTGGCATTGTTTTTTCCTTTACTGCTCAGTCAAACATGGGTGAAAACACCCAGAATACCAGCCTTGGAAAAGGAAAGAGGAAGGAAAGATGAGGACATGAATGCAACCTGCTCTGGAAACAGAAGTTCACGTGGTACGTGGGGTCACCAGAAAAATGGATTTGGCAATCTTCTGATACTCCTTACTGGATCTTTATTCATCAGAAGGACCCACACCATTTRTCATGACTGTCAATAACTATTCAGCAGAGGCCCAAGAGTGAAACAACAAGGGTATCACACGTCAGGTTTGAGATGTGCTGGCAGAAGTGTAAAAGCTTGCAAAATGATTACCTGCAATTTGACTGGCTTTCTCCCATGCTCAAAAGTCTCTAAGTTTCAGAAGTAGTAAAACTGATCAAATTAAAAAACAAAGCAAAAAAAAGTTAAAAGAGTTTTTAATGGAAAGACTGGCAAAGCCAGGGCTGAAATATTTTCACCGGGAGACTATTTGAGCTTTTCAGTCTTCTCTGCCAAAGTTTGTTAAACTATTTTGCTTATTAACTCTTTTGCAATCCCTGCCTTAGCTGTGCCTGAAATTTTAATGTTAAACCACTAAATCCATTTTACAACCAGAGATTATAATGTCAAAGAGGAAGGATTTGTGAGTTTAAGCGCTGACCCTTGAAAGAYGAGACATGAAACATATTTGCTTCCTTTGAGATTGTACCCTTGTCCCATGAGAATCAATGGGGGTAGGACTGAGCTGATGTTCGAAAGTGCAAAGTCCATCAAAGTGTAAAGGTACCGCAAGTTATAGTGATTTGCCATGTCTGATCTGAAAGTCCAGGCTCAGCTGGTTACTCTGCAGCTGCAGCTGTGAACATTACACTATGATGTTCCTAAAATTCCATTTTTAGTAGTGAAAAGGAGGCTCTTTGAAAGACATAACAGCAGGTAAAAAATTAAGGCACTAAATATGACTTCTGTGTATTTAAGATATTCTTGTAAGGATCTGCTTTAAGACTGAGACCACAATCCAAGCGAAATTTTTAACACCCTTGCAAGTACAATAAAAAGCTGGAAGAGGCGGTACTAAGTTGGACTCAGAATGGACAGTTTCTCAGAGAAATTTATCAACATGTGCCTGCTGATGAAGAATGAGCTAGTTTTGCAAGCAAGGGCTGCAGAGAAAATTAAAGCAATAACCATTAGTCATTTAGGAGTACAGAAGAGAACTGGAGGCATCTTGTGGGAAGCAGGCTCCAGCTGCTACATAAGCTAGATGGTTTGATTCATTTATCATCTTTCAGTTTCTACTAAAAATGAGTAATTCCAGTAATTGACAAGCATTACGCCATATCATTAGCATGACTTCTGAATAGAAATCAAGTTAATTTTAATCTTAACTATTTACTTTTACTTCGTGCATTACTAAATGTGGAAGCTGCTGGCACTACCTCTTCCTCGCTCCCGAGAACAGAGAAAGTGAGAAATGGAAGAAGATTTAAGTATTGCAAGCAATGATTCATTCTCAAGCTGCACAACCTGCCAAATGATCTCTAGAGTGGCACTGCTGTTTGCACTGGAAACAGCTTTTCTCCCTCCCTGCCCCCTAAGTTAGAAGGAAGAAAACTGATACTCATGGCAGGCAACCAGGATGGCTAGAACGAATATTGGAGAAGTTAAGGAAACTAAATAAGGGACCATGAGTCTGGAAAACACGCCAGGACAAAAAAGGATAAAAGTACAGTAATAACAAAGGGAAGGAAATAAAAAATAACCAAAAGCGATTCCATTACCCAAAATCAATCCCTGGGATGAAGTACTCATTAAAGGCCTAATCTTACCCTCTCCATGCAGGGACTGGTTTTACAAGGGATTGCTTGAGGCTGAATAGCCTTGCTTATGATAGAAATCAAAAGAAGGGTTTTGGAGTGTTTTTCTGAGTAAAGATTTCCAACATTTGGCATCAAATCTCAAGAAACTTTAAGAAAAGGATGAAGTCCTAGATTAGGCTGACCTGGCCATGGAAGTTAATGGTTAAAACTCCCCCTCATTTTCAGGAGTCAAGGGAGCGTGTCATCCTAACCCCACTTCAAACTCAGCAAGAATCCGTTTCAAACTGTCCTTGGGATCAAATTAGCAATTACACTCTGCTAATTTATGCGATTCATTAAAGTTCTAGGGCCAAATCGTGCAGCTGATAGTTATCAGTGGGATGTCAGCACTTGCTGCTGCACTGAGGTGCTGAGGAGGAGCTACACCCTTTGGACTTTCTCCTAGAAGCATGAGTAGATACCAGGGCTGTCATTTTGACAGCATCTTCCTAAATACTTATTTCAACCCTAACACAGAAACCACACTGGTTGCACTTGCATTACATTTTCTTTTTATTAACCCACTGGAAACATTTGACCCACTGGAAAAACATAAGCTTTGCATCTTCTTTCTCTTCTGTACTGCCTGTTCTTGTAGTGTTTCAGTGATGATAAGGCAATGTCACTTTGAGGAACACTGTCCACACAGACTTCACATGGAGCTCCAGTCCTCACAGATATGGGACTTTAAAAAGTTGCTCTTTCTGAATGTCTAGAGTTGTGTTTTTCATATTTAATATTCTTTTCAAATCTGAGCTTTCATGCATGTCTTCCTGCTTCTGGTTATGGCAGAAAAGTTTTGACATGTTACTGCATGACCAAGTAAATCCGACTTGCCTCAGTGTGTCATGGTGTTGTTTGGTCTTAATCCATTGGTGGCTTTGTTGAGTAAGATAAAGGCCTGGATTAGGCACTGGCRAAGATCTGAGAGCTGTGGAGGCCCTGGAGCTTCAGTGCAAACCACTCTCAAATACTGAATCACTTGAGCATCTGACCACCTTATTCCATGCTAGCATGAGTTATTACAGCTGGTAGACAACTGTTGCCATATTGAYTATATGCTGGGCCCTTATGAATAACTGTCCCTCCTACATGAGTGGTATGTGAACGCCCCTTCTCACAGCTAGCAGTTGATTTTCCTATGGCTGGGTAAATCAAGGGAAGAACGGAGGTAATGAAATAAAAGGAGCTCAGTTTCAGTCTTTAGTAAGAGGATTTTCAGTTTCACACAGCTGATATTTGGTGCAAATACAAGGGTCATATAAGAGATTGAATTTTTTACAAAATAGGGTTCAACTTCTACAGCTTACTAAAGAGACAGAAACACTCAGTCGATGGACTCAAATATACAGAGGTCAGAGTGTATTAAAAACACATTAAAAGATATTTACAGCTCTTGCAAAATCAATCACTCCCATTAGGAAATGCTGGAGTTAAGGTTGCTGTATGTGCTGACCCTCCTCAGTTCAGATTACGTGCTGTTCCCCTCAGCTGTCCCCCCCAGCATTTGCTTCACCTGTGCCAGCCACGGTGTGACTGTGCCTTGACTGTACACTCTGCTCTGAAGACAGCCTTTTTCCTGTGCTTTTCCATTGGACCTGTGCTCCCAAATTGCTAAAAAGAACTAATTAATCTTCATAGGGGAAAAGCTGAAACCTTCCTGATCCCTTCTATTACACACAGGGAACTGAAAAAGGAAAAATTTAAGATCAAGCCCATCCAATAATTTACCATGTTGCTTTGAAACTTGTAGGGAAGGATTCAGCTTGCTTACCAGCAGAAGAACATCCACCAGTGCCCCTGTCTCCACCTGAGCTATCTGTCTAGGACTTTGAGGCTGCTGCTCCTCTCTGTAGCACTCTCATTTATGCCAAGGAATTTTGCCCTTAAATTGTCTTTCCTCCCTTACTGATTATAAGTGAAACATAGACATAGGTCTTAGGTGAGACAATTCCTTGCTGTGCTTAGCATTACATAGTATTTGGTTGAGGAGGATAGGATTAGAGATCTTCTGGGCAGGCTAGACATCCACAAATCCATGTGCCCGGATGGGATGCACCCACGGGTCCTGAGGGAGCTGGCAGATGTTGTTGCTAGGCCACTCTCCATCATCTTTGAGAAGTCATGGAGAACTGGAGAGGTGCCTGAGGCCTGGAAGAAAGCCAGTCTTCAGGAAGGGCAAGAAGGAGGACTCAGGCAACTATAGGCCAGTCAGCCTCACCTCCATCCCTGGAAAGGGGATGGAACAGCTCATTCTGGATGTCATCTCCAGGCATATGGAGGACAAGAAGGTGATCAGGAGTCGCCAGCATGGATTCACCAAGGGGAAATCCTGCTTAAACAATCTGATAGCCTTCTGGGATGGAAAGACTGGCTGGGTAGATGAGGGCAGAGCAGTGGACGTTGTGTACCTTGACTTCAGCAAGGCTTTTGACACTGTCTCCCATAGCATCCTCCTAGAGAAGCTCAGGAAGCATGGGTTAGACGAGTGGACAGTGAGGTGGATGGAGAAATGGCTGAAAGACAGAGCTCAGAGCATTGCAATCAGTGGCATGGAGTCTAGTTGGAGGCCTGTGGCTAGTGGCATCCCCCAGGGCTCAGTACTGGGTCCCATCCTGTTCAACTTCATCARTGACCTGGATGAGGGGACAGAGTGCCTCCTCAGCAAGTTTGCTGATGATACCAAGCTGGGAGGAGTGGCTGATACACCTGAGGGCTGTGCTGCCCTTCAGAGAGACCTGGACAGGCTGGAGAGTTGGGTGGAGAGGAACCTCCTGAGGTTCCACAAGGGCAAGTGCAGAGTCCCGCACCTAGGAAGAAACAACCCTAGGCATCAGTACAAGCTGGKGGCTGACCTTGTGGAGAGCAGCTCTGCAGAGAAGGACCTGGGAGTGCTGGYGGATGACAGGTTGACCATGAGCCAGCAATGTGCCCTTGTGGCCTGGAAGGCCAATGGTCTCCTGGGGTGCATTAGGAAGAGTGTTGCCAGCAGGTGGAGGGAGGTGATCCTGCCCCTCTACTCAGCCCTGGGGAGGCCTCGTCTCGAGTCCTGTGTCCAGTTCTGGGCTCCCCAGGRCAAGAGAGCCATGGAGCTACTGGAGAGAGTCCAGCGTAGGGCTATGAGGATGATCAGAGGGCTGGAGCACCTGCCCTATGAGGAACRGCTGTGAGAGCTGGGCCTCTTCAGCCTGGGGAAGAGAAGACTGAGGGAGGATCTTATCAATGTGTGTAAGTGCCTGAAGGGAGGGTGTCAAGAGGACGAGGACAAACTCTTTTCAGTTGCCCCGTGTGACAGGACAAGAGGCAATGGGCAGAAATTGAAGCACAGGAAGTTCTGCCTGACCGTGAGGGGTAATTTCTTCCCTGTGAGAGTGACGGAGCACTGGACCAGGTTGCCCAGAGAGGCTGTGGAGTCTCCTTCTCTGGAGATCTTCAAGGCCTGCCTGGATGCAACCCTGTCTAACATGCTCTAGGTGACMCTGCTGAGCAGGGAGGTTGGACTAGACGATCTCCAGAGGTCCCTTCCAACCTYACTGATTCTATGATTCTATGAATCAGGCATTTTCCCACTGGCTTCATTTGCATTTGTGACCTCTGATAATTAAGCTGAGTATGTAGGGAAAAAATTGCAAATGGTCAGTGAACTTGAGTGACAAGTTTGGTTTCATTAATTTTACATCTCATGGAAAACCTGCAGTAGCAGCAGAAGTAGATCCAGTTCATTAGCGAAGCAGCCTGARCTGTGAGACCATCTTTTCTTTTCTGTCCACCAGAAGCTGCACAGGGATTAACCTAATTTTCCTGGAAAGATGGGGCCAGTTACTGGAGCTGTACTCCAGCCTGTTTTTGATTTCATTGCTCACACCGTTAAATAAAATGTCTAAATAAAGGTATGGATGCAGAGCTGCATCTTGAGGAGCTGAGGGCTGTCTCTGTAGAGGTAGGACATGCAGCTCTGTATGACATGCATGACTCACAGCATTAACTTTGATTTAGTGCAACCAGAATTTGCCTCAGTAAGAACTCAGTAAAAATTAACCAGGGACTTAGAGATCTGGCTAACAAATCAGACAGTGTTTTGGAAATATTCCACACCTTCAGCAGTCTAAGTGTAAGAATGACTTGTATGATTCTTGTCTTTTCCTTTGATCTTTGGGTGCATTCAGATAGCTTATAATGCAAAAAGGGTTGAGGGAGCTCCAGGTGAACGACTGCCTGTGCTGAACAGATTTACTCAGGCTAATTCCCCGTCTTGCAAGGCCATTCTGGAGTTGGTCAGTCAAGATAAGCAAATTCCTTCTTACCCATCAACATGAGCAGTTCTTGACCAACAGTYCACCAATATAATAACAATATGCCTCAACTGTACCTTAACAGGTAATATGTGCCATTTGGGCCGTATTACAGATACTGATGGACAAATGAGAAAAGTCTATTTTTCATATTCCACTTTATAGGATCATGAGGTATAAAAATCCTCTTCTACTTCCCAGCTAAGCAGTTTATCTCCAGAAGTCAATGTAACAGCAAACATGGAGTATTATAACAGATTTTCACATAGTTGCATTTTACAGTGGTAGTCTATTATAAATATGGTATTCGAATACAGCAAACTGAATACATACAAACTGGAATGCATATTCTCCACTACATATATTTTTTATGTATATGAGAGGTATATATTGGATACCAAGAAAATATAATGAAATCTTAATGTAATTATTACCAATAGGAACCAAAAATGTGTCAATGATCAGAGAAACAAAACAAGATAACTATGAGAAAAGACAGGATCCATTACAAAATATGTTCTCAGGAAATATAATTTAGTACAAAGAGAGAGCAGAAATAAGAGGAATAGAACCATTACCTATGTGACTTCAGGATATAAATCATCAGTAAATATTATTTTAAGCAACACCACAGTTAATGCAGAACAATTTCACATTTGTAGATAATTTACAACTCAGCAGCATTCTGTCAACATTTCCTCATATGCATGGTTTGATTCAACTTAGTGAAAGACACCTCCCATCAGAGCTGAAATGTCTCGGAAGTTTTAATGATTTTCCACATGGAAAGGGCACACTTAGCAGCTAATGTGTTCTGTTTTTCCAGTGTGCCCAAATTAAGTAACTCATGAATATAGTGTCAACAAATATAATTACTTTAAGGCAAGAATGCAGATCTGAAAGGAAAACAAAATCCAGTGATATCTTGCTTCTTCAACAGACGGATTTTTAGACACCCTTAGAGCAGACAGCATATACGAGAACAAAATGTTACACTCTTGTTTTTGTTGGCTGTGAATAAATTCATCTTGGGATACATGGTTTAAATATGACCTGATGTAATTCCCATTCTCCTACTACTAGCTGCTATCTGCTGAGCCAATTTCAACTTCAGCTCAGTTTCTTCTGAACAAAGATTGCAGACAGACTCTTGTCTTTATTTGTTCTGTCCAATCCAGGATGCATAGCACTCCTGGACACAGACTATAGGGTGTTTTTTGTTTTTGTAGTGTGTGACTCAGTTTCAATATATGAGATTATTCTCTGCTCATGCATTGTGTTACGACTGACTCATCTACAGCAAAGGTGCAAAGCCCTTGAGCACTTTATCAATTGCTTTAAATTTTAGAAAATGCATATTATTCTCCATTGCTTAAATTTGTGTTTGAGATTTTTTTTTTGGTCATTAATAAATCATACACAGGCAACTGAATGTTGTAGTTTAGACATAGATAAATCATTAGGAAAAACATAGCAGCTTTCAAAGTTCAGCAGCAAAGAAAATCCTTAGTCTTAGTCTGTGTGTTACCCACAATTTAAACATGCAACAATTACACAGCATTAAGGGACAGATTTTTCTAAAGGACTCAGTCGCAGGTTTTCAGAAGTGCCCAGCTCCTGTTAAAACACCAAAATGAGTTGGTGAATCCACATGCTGACTTCTGAGCTCCTCTTAACGCTTGGATTCCTCTTTTCTTTACCCCTACCTGGGCAGTGTGCCCTGAAAACTTGGCCTGTGCTCTAGAGAGGAGAAGACAAAATTAAGACAGAATGTGGGATAAGCCTCATGTTCGTGACTTGTCTATGCATGGTCCCATAAAGGAGGTCTTATTTTCACGTCTGAGAGATATCCAAATGGAGATACAAATCCCTGGGATTTCCAATTGTTTTTCTCCTTTTAACATGATAACCTGTCTGAAGTGGCTCACATAAATCAGTATTTTTCCCTTTGGGGGAATGTGTGGTTAAAGTCTGACCCCTTCACTAGCTGTTTGGCATCCTGGAGACCAGCCATCTCCCATTTTCATCTGTGAAGGTCCCACGTCAATCTTCCTAGGCAGCCCCTCCTTGCAAGACATCTGCTCCGAAGCAGATTAAGCTTTGGGGTAAGACCGAGCAAAGCTCTCTGGCAGATTTATAGTGCATTCGTGTTTCAGAAACAAGTTGATAGCCTTTGCACTGGAGTGGAAGGCTGAACTTTTATTGCAGGATTGTTAAGATAATGGCAACTTTGAATATATACTGTAGATGTGTTAGGAAACAGATGGAAACAAAACTCTGCCTGTCTGCTTGGCTACCTGAATCTCAGTGGTGGCCAAGCGTGGGAAGCTTTGTGCAGCCAGTTTGTTGCTTCCTGCGACTCCTGATCTGAGGCAGTAGAAACGCAATCAGCTTGGCTGCAGCTTTATTATCTAAGGAACCTATACACTACTTAACCCCAATKAAAGAAAGAAAGAAAAAAAGCAACTGCTCTGTGAGCTCTTCAGAGAGCATCAGCACTCCAGGACTGGGGCCATCAGGCTTGTGAGGTGCACAGAAAACTTTGTTTTTATAGAAAACTGTAGCATAAATAAAGGAAAAAGTTGTGAGAAACCATCTGAGCTTTTTCTTGGATGATTTGGAGTTGCCAGACTTAAGATACTAGGTGAGAGCCCCTTAACTGGTGTGATGACAGCCCTAGAAGAAAAAATCCTGGAKGTGGCTTCTGCCTGCCTCGTATGCCTTATAATTGCCCCCTTTCATCARTCTAAAGGAACAGTTGCCTTCTCAGAAAATAAACTCTTCTTTTGGTAAAATGCTGAACACGAGAGTGGATAGGCAATGTTTTGTTTACAACAAGGTACTGTTGTAACGGCGTGTGTAAGCCAGATGCTATAAAACACCCCCTGAGACTGATATTCAGAAGCCTCTTTTTTCTTTTTTTCCCCCCCTAAATGACTAGAACAGGGCAAAACGTGATAACAATACACTCTGGAATGTTTATTTTAAAACAGATAACCACCCTGGAAACCCCTTGCCTCGCTCGGCATACAAGGACATCCCCGCAGCTTACCCTGCTGTCAGCGTGAGTCCGAGCAGGGTGACGAATGTTTCTTGCCTTTCCCAGGTGAACTCCTCTGAGGAAATTTAGAGCACACAGCTTGGTCAAACTCCTTCCCCCCCCCCTTTTGATTTATTAATTATTTCAGGTTGATGCATGAGCTTAGGACTGGGCCAGATTCTTTCCTGGACATCTGCCTTAAATGAGTGCTGTACATCTTGTAGCTCGATGTTCCCCTCCTGTCCTATATGCCCCCAGATCACTTCTGATAACAGCTATTTCTATCCTATGGAAAACAGAGAAATTTGGAACTGCAGAGCTGAAAGYAAGACTAAAAAGGCAAAAGTTGCAGTGTATACACTGGGCTTTGCCCTGCCTCCCTTACTTGGCTTTTAATCGGCCAAAACTCCTACTGAGTCAGCAAGATTTTCACTTCCAAAAAGACTGTGTAAAAACTGAGGGAGGACTTCGGGCAGATCCAGTACAATAGCCGAAAAACAACAAGACAAAGTAAAAAGAAGGAAGATAAGTAGAAAACATGGCTTAAGAAAAATGTTTTCCCTAGGCAGTGTGTCCAATATCARGCTGCTCCTCCGAAAAGGGAGGGTAAGGGATAACACTGTTAGTGTGACGTGGCATAAGGTATCCAACAAAAATATTGTAGAGCTTCCTCTATTTCTGAGAAGTAGGAGGAGAATTTGAATTACAGGTAAGGAATGGCAGGTGTTCACACCAGTCTTCCATTAACTTCTGGCTTTAAAGTCCAGGCTATCTGCTTTACCTGCCTAGGGTGGTAGTCACAYTTTTTACAGAATACTTTTGTTAATATCTCAGATTTTGTTTGTATACACTACTGTCACTAATATCAAAATATGTCTAGATAAAAGCCCTATTAAATAGACTAGGGGTTTYGGAAGTTTATCTCAGCAAATAATACTCCAATAGATTTTTCTAGTGGCTCTCCTTAGCTGGCTCTGTCTTATCTAATCAGACTCCAAAGCCAATCAATACAGAAACTTGCCAATCAGTGCTGAAGTATTTAATGTCATTATATTCMTGAAACAGGAAAACACAAGAAAAAGAAAAAAGAAAGGAAAAAAGGAACTTAAAAGTACTTTTCGTTTTGTTCTGGTTAAATCCCATTCTGAACAAATGGTTACTGGATCAGCTACTAGCAGCTGATCCCTGCTAGTTTCTTTGGCACCACTTGATGCCTTAAGCAGTAAATGCCTTTGTTTCTTCTAAAGTGAGTCTCTTTTCTACTTTTCAGATGAACCTTCACTACTTTGTAGCAATGTATTTACTCAGCCCACCTTACTGGACTTGCCACCCACAGTTCTTCTCGCTGAGAGTCTCTGAGTGGTGGTGCATATTGAGAGAGAAACTGTTTCACACCAAGTCCTTGCTTTTTTCAACAGCGTACTTTGCRAGCATTTGAAGCGAAATGGATTTAAAACAGCAGGCTATACATGTACTTATCTGAGTGCAAGGAGCTTCCTTCCTCGGTGTTGGGGAGGCAGGCACAACTTGTTTGGGTGCTCTTATGGGTGCCCATCTCAGTCGGCTCTCCTTGCGCTCCCTCCCAAACAGGCGACTGCCTCTGGAGAAGCTATCCCTTGGCTGCTTTCCATTTCTGGCCTTCAGCCCTGGTTCACAGCGTTGGCTCTAGGAGCTGCCCAGAGATAAGATAAAGAGTATTCAGAGCAAAAAATGTGACCGTTGTTTCTTAACAAACCTAAAATGAGTACTAGGAGATGGTAGTAGCTCATCTTGAGCCATTCTCGCTTTTGCAAAAAGCCCCATAAAACACCACAGCAGTGTGTGTATATACAGAACATCTCAGGCCATCACACGGCTCTACTACAGTACTACAATAGCTGCCTTTCTGTCACAGGTGCTTACTTGTCACTATTTTGTTTCCATAGGAATATTAGGCTTGGAGCCTAACATCTGCAAAGAGTTGTGGCTTTAAGAGAGTTAGGCTGATACAGGCCCTGGCAGATCATCCCAAGGGTGTTTAATCATGGAAGAAGTGTTCAGGATCTGATATTCTTGTTATATTCTCCAAGCCTGTCATAAATGACGTTGGCTCTTCCAAGGATGCTGACTCATGTCTGATCCTGCAAGGTGCTGAACGTCATCCAACGAAACCACCCTTCGCCCATACCCTTCCTGGGCCTGACACCATGAAGACAGAGTTGTTGATACGAGTCCTAGAGCCCCAGGCTACAATGTAATGCTGTGCTAGCAAGCTACCCTGCCGTTTTCTTTTCTGTTTGTCTGGCAGGCTTCTGGATTTCAGCAGTTCCAGCATCATGAAATGGAAAAAATGAAATGAAACCCATTGCTCCCACTTCTCAGAGCATACCCATCTTTTCATAAATGCAAGCAAAGGCCATCTGTGTCTTCTGGTGCCACAGGTGCCCACAGCTATACTGCAATTTCTATCTGACTTTTTTCACTGTTAAAGCTAAAGGGGGAGTATAAAATGTTCCTGATTTAATTTCTGTGATCAGACCCAAATAATATTGCAAACATTTTCAAGTACAATGAATAAGGAGAAAGCAAAACATACGGGTCATGTGTGATTACTCAACTCTTTCTGCCCCTCTGTCAGCTGGGGTGGGACAGTGACAGCAGATTCTGGAGGAAGGTGCAAATTAACATCAAGGTGACGTGGCTCTGCTAAGGGCYGTGGCTGGGGAATACAACAAAACTCTCATTACTTCTAGGGCCACATGAGTTGCAGTAGGCATGACTGACTACATCGGTTAATTGATGAATTTATCTACAGGGATAATGCATAGGGAAAAGATAGCTCTAAGGCTAAGTTTAGGATAGCGTTGRTAGCAGTGTCTGAGTACACCCGGGAGTCCCTTTGGCAAGGGAACCATTTGATGCATGGTAGAGCACATCCCAGATGTACATTGGCATTAGGCTGCAAGGACAACTGGGGGATTAGCGTTTGGGCGTGAAACTGAGAGTTTGCCAAGAATATAAATATAACCACTGAGTACTGCTCGGAAAAGAAGATCGTGCAGGAGAGCACATTAGTGGGAAGAGTAGCTGCAAAAGGTGCTACAARAAGAAAATTCAGATGCTAGTAGCAGCTAGAGGACTCCCTTAGATCTCTGAGGCTCACCCTGAATGAAAGAAACAGATAAACTAGAAAGCACAGAAGAGTCCTTGGCWAACACGCAAGATCAACAATACATGGTTTAAACATATTGTCTCTGATTCTGTTTTCTCTTGCACTTACACAAATGACATATGAATGCTAGTGATCAGTTCTGGAATAAAACCTGTGCAGCTAAGAATCTGGCCTGTTTTATGGCTAAACATTTAAGCGGCAGGCTTACTGGCTTGCTGGGACTGAAGTCCTAAATAGAAATGGTTACTGTATTTGCTTTCCTGTTTTATTACAGCTGCAAGAGTGAGGCATGCATGATTTTTATAGTACATGATAGTATTTGTCAGCTACAGGACAAAATGAACTCACACGATAAAAACTGGCTCAGTCTCAAAGTGATAAACATGTCAAGATAATGGCAATCATTTTTTTTCTCTAATATGAGATGACAGCACTATTTTAAACAGTTTTTTATCTCATTTTAATATTCCTATAATCAATCACTGACTATAACTGTTTTATTGTGACTATAGACATAAAGGATCAAATTTTTATGGCCTGATATTAGGTTTTCCATTTGTAATCTACCAGTACAAACAATTGCACAGTTTAGGTCATTTGAATTCCTGATTACCCCCACAAATCGGGTAATTAGGCATCTACAAGAKCTATACTGCATGCTAACATAAGTGAGAGGATAAACTAATTTGTACAACTTGGCACGCTAGAAGATGAAAGTCATGTTTCAGACTGGAATGAAAATGCCACTTTGTTTATTCTTATGATATCCCCAGGAACTGTATGAAGAGAAAAAAGTTGAAAACTTGTGTTTTAAATGCGCTGAACGTACCCACCRTTTCTTTCATGACTCTATCTAGAAAGACTAATGCAAAAGTCAGGACTTGTCCACAGGTGGTGGATAAAGGTTATCTGGTTGATATAGTGGATTGGATTTTCCAAAAACTTTCACTGTCGTTCCACCTCAAAAATGTCAAAGAAAGCTGGTTGCTATGGAATAGGAGGGGAGAGTCAATTTAATATTTGATTAGAAGATAGGAAAAAAAAATGGGAAGGTGTTATTAATTTACACAACAGGGAAGGGTTACCTGAGGGTATCCATAGGCACTGTGTAGTTGAGCATATTCATAATGACCTAGTAAAGGGGACTGTAGTGAGGTGGCAATGTTTATGGATAACTAAAAATGATTTAGGGTAGTAAAACTAAAGTGAACTGAGAGGAGTTACCTGAAGACCTTATAATGCAGAGTGCCTGGGCCCTAAAAAAGAAGCCAGGTTTGCAGACATGCAGTGACGTGGCGTTCACTGTCCGTATGTCCAAGGGRAGACACAAGAAAACAGAGTTACACCAGTGACGTGCCTGCATCAAAACGGGCTCTAACCTAAACTTCTGCCTCTCAGGAAAGAGTTAACGTTGACTCACTGCTTATCAGTGGTCAGAAAGACAAACTGAGTGTTAGGTGTGATTAAGRAAGGAGTCCAGAATAAAAGAGAAGAACGTCACCCGTCTCGCTGTATAAATCCCAGATGCTCCCATGTCTTGGATCTGGGAAGCAGACCTGGTTGCTCCAACATAAAAGAGAGGGGACTAAGCAAGCCGGGGGCGAAGCCCTGCTGGGGGCAGCCCCCGCAGGGCTGCGGGCTCCCCGGGGCAGGAGCGGGGTCCCGCGGCCAGGCGCAGGCGTCGCCGTCTTCCCCGTTTCCCACGCAGCCTGTCTCGCCGCCGCGCGCTCCCGCAGCTTCGCCATCTGCCGAAACCCCGTGCGAGGAGGTCTCCAGCCCCCTGGCCACTCTGCCCTGGGGCTGCCGGGACCCCTGTGCTCACGCACGCTGGCAACCAAGGCTGCACTGCAACCCCCCACCTTATTTTCTTATTTATTTGCTTATTTTCTGCTTCATGCTTTATTTTAAAGGCTTTCTGCGAAATTATGATGGAAATATGCTGGCCAAGGTGCAGCACTAGCTGTATGTCCTTTCCTATGATAATGAAAACACTAATGATATTTTCAATTAAAAAAACAGTACCCTYGAGACGTTAAGATTTTGCCAGGCTGTTTTAAAACTTTCCTTCGTGCCCAGCAATATGTACGTGACTCAGCTACTAAAGAGGCATCTAAATAAAGAGGCTTCTCTTGTGCTTTATATTCACAAAACTCTCATTCCAGTGAGCAAAGAAACACTCCACAGCTTTTCTACATGTTCTTTCTTTGATCTGCAGAGTGCTAACAATAAAACATGTTTGTGTGAATCATAAATGGGGAATGATTTGAGAGTCTGATTTATTTCAGAAATCCTGGACATACTTTAATGTGACATGAGCATATCATTGAATTATAATGGTATGCAGTTCTCCACATTATTTTCTTTCATTTATTCCTTTAAAAATGCTTGGCAGAAATGCAACAGTCCCCAGACATTTTCATTTTAACGGAACTCGAAAGACCCAATACTRTTGTGTAATATGGGAAAGAGTTTTAAATTTGCTATGTCTAATACAAATGCATGCTGCCATGCAGAGCCTTCCCAAAGGTATTTCAGTCCATTTTTCTGAATGGTAGATGCTTTGAAAAAATGCTTGTAAGTCATTCCCAAAGTACAGAGTATCCTGACACAGTGGGACTTGCAGATTGCTTGGAGCATTTTTATACATGTTCTCTTTCTGTATCTGTGCAATGCTGGCATTATGGGGTCCTACTACATTGCTGAGGCTCTTAGAAATCACCAATGTACAAATAACTAATAAGAACAATGCAAAATAAAAATCATATGAAGAGATGTAAGCCTACTGTACAAACATATTGCATCAGACAAGGCCTGCTCTGAGTACTGTCAAAGGTCAAAGTTAATATGACAGTTAACTTTTTTCAAAAATTCAAAAGACTATTGCAGCATTCGCTACCATGCATWTTTCGTAAAGCTGGCTGAATGGTTTGCAGTGCGTAAATTATGTTAACATATCCCYTTTGTCTGCTGGGAAACATGTTGGAAGTTCACTCTAATTTTCAGTACAGCAAATGTCTCCCCAATGTTTTGGATACAGTTTTTGGTGCATGCAGTGTTTGTTTTATTCTCTGTGGCATTTTAATGTTCTTTGTTTATATGGTGCAGATGACCAGTGGGTTTACACGACATTACTTCTGTCCTCTGATTTGGTAAATCAAAATTTTAAACAAACAGAGTGGTCTGAAAACCAATGAGTTATGAATAGCAAATACTATTGGATGGGGCAGGTATGAGCACTAGTATAGGTAATCACTGCTCCCACTCATCCCAGGTAGATAAAGACATTTATGTGAATGGTGCTGAGGAGCAAACAGGTAAAGCAACATATGCAATGAGAAGGGCTCTTCTAGCAATGAATGCACTGGCACCCTTTATGTAGTGTCCCACCAACTCCAGGACTCAGTTTAGGAAAGCATTTAAGCACATCATCAGCTTTGGAGCTTATATATTTTCCAAAGGAATTCTTTCTTCAATCAGAACCCCAGTTCCTTGGAATAGCAGGCATGATGGAATAGTATAGGAAATGGTTTTGAAATGATATTAGATCTACAGATTTGAACTGAGAAAGTTGCCAGCTCCCAATCGTGTCATATCCTGTAAACTATCTTCCATTAAGTGTAGGTTGGATTGCTTCTTCTGTTTTCTTTGAAAATTCCCTTTTATAACAGAAATGGGATATGCCACACTGCATTTCAAAGAGATCAGTATTATTCTTGAGTAACTCCATTTATCCTTTGGCCTCATGCCTTTTGAAATATCCATACCTCCAAATAGCCAGATCCTTTAACACTTGCAGTACTGTAAATCAGGAATAACCGCATTATGGCAAGACAACTTAGCATCAGCATAAAACCAGTGCGAAGATAACCAGGACCAACCTTGAAAGTCACAATGTACATAATAACACATCTGTTGTATCTTAAAGGTGAGCACTTCTTCAGAAAGTTTCTCTATAGGTTTCGGACTTAGAGAAAAAGAGGGAAGTAAGTCAGGAATATCAGAAGAGAACATCCTGGAGTACTGCACCTGCTAACTGGTTTCTCCAAAGATAACGTTACACTATTTTTTCCACCAGCTGTTAGGAGAGAACATTTGTCTTTAGATCTTTAACATACAGAATTACCTGTTACTTAATCACAATAATTTTAGAGATTTTCTGGAGAGGTCACAGATCTGTCTSTAGTCCAGCAGTGAACACCTTTCTGAAGTTCTCCTCAGCCTTGATCCTGGCTTTGATGGGAACATAACTTTCCTCATGCTTCAGGAGATTGATTTTGCAGTGCTCTCACAAAAGTGACCTCTTAGGCTGTGGATCGTCTGAATCTCATTCACTCCATGAACTAGTTTGTACTTAAATGTATACCATGAGAACTCTCTCAGCTGTGATCTGACCTGTTTTGCTAAAAAATTTCTACTAATGAAATACCAAACGTAAACTTAAGTTGGACCAGAAGTAAATTATGCTTCTGTGAATGCTTGTAATGTAGGGTAACTTCATTCACACAGACGCATGGTTTATGAAGAAACCACTGGGCATCTTTTCCATTGCTTTARTAAATTCTTTTTAAACATGCTTTAAAGATTTTGGTCACAGAATTGAGTCCAGTCTTTCTACAGCATTTGTTGACTGTGTCTGCATTAGCAGTAGTGCAGGTCAGTAGGAGCAGGTTTGTAAAGCAAAACTGTTGATGCTTAGGACTAGAGATCCACACCATGCATGCTTCAGAGGGGTTACTTTGGACCAGCTCTAGTCTGGTCCATGGACAGCACTCACAGTAGCTGCTGGAGCAGGCTGGCTCCATGAGCACACCTCCTTAAAGAGTTTATTTTGGAAGGAAGCCAGTGCTCTGAGTCCACTCTGTGATGTGACCCACACAGAGAGTGGGACAACTAGGAGAGTCACTCTGAAGTGTGCTCCTAATCCAAGCTAAAACACTAATGTAGATGCACCCATTAGTAAAAAAAGTTGCAAAACTGCATCCATCCAGATCAATAAAAATGGAAGAATTTTCGGCACATTGCTTTGATGCATGGGCTGGGAATATTAAAAGGGAATGAATCTGAGGAAGCAGCCACTACCCTACCCACTGAAAAAGGATCTGAAATGCAGGTTTCCAAAAGGAGGGCAAACACTGAAGTGCTGAGAGATGTGACAGAGAAAGGTGAAACAGATGGAGTCTACAACACTACATATCAACAGGAAAAAAGATCAACATTATTTGGAAGTGCTTATGGAAAGACATGATGCCTTGCACAGCCTTTCTCTCCTTTGCCATTGGACTCTGCTGAAACCCCACCTGGAGCACTGCATTTGGTCCTTGCTGCTTAACACTTCCATCCCCATACAAGCCCAAAAGATGCAAAACCATTCAAGGAGTTCAACAATAAAGTTCACTCAGGAAGAGACAGATTTGTGAGGAAAGACTTAATCTTGRTTTACTTGATTGGTGTCTTCACTAATTTAGGAGAATGTTAGCCAGATTAAATTGATGCTTATGGAGCCATAAACAGCCCCTTTTGCCACCTGCTAGTTCTTCATTTCCTCTTTGACTCATTTAATACTCACATAGATGGTTCTCTTTAATATTTTGGCAGTGATTTTCYGATATGAAACCCACTCACTCTCAGACTCTGGAACAGCTGAAGAGCCCAGAGTGCTTCTTTAATTTTGCTGTCTAGAATTGTCTGTGCAGTGAGACAGAGAATTGAAAATCCACAGAACTCCCCAAAATTGTAAGGGAAGGTCTAGGTATAGGAGAATGAATAATAATCTGTGAACAGAAAAGCTGTGCTTGATGTCACAYTTCAGATGGCCACAGTTCCTTCTTTAGCCAGAATATTATTTGGGGATAAGCAGCGATAATAATGTTGTATGAAAAGAATAGAGRTCTTCGATATTATCAGCCACTGTAGACTATGTAATAAGGAGAGCATCCTGCACGGATAATGTAGCCATTGCCTACAACAGAGGCAGCTATAAAGTTGACAACTCTTCCTTCAAGGTGTCTGACTATATTTTCTACTGTTAAAAGTTCTTAGCTTATTCCTCTCGAGACATATACTGTTTCTTTATCCTTGTGGTCACTTAGCTAAATAAGAAGAGGATGGAGGCAGTCACATTGCCTGCAACTTTTCAAGAAACGGTGGCTCCAGAAAATGGCATTTTGGTGTTAATTGTGTCATTGTGGTGAGCACACTGAGGAAAAATGAGTGTAAAAACAGGAACTAATGGAACAGATTCAGGCATGGCTATGGTGACTGCAGTGGAGAAATGCAATGGTTGGAAAAGCACATCTGGATCAGAGGAAGAGGTGGTGTAAAATAATACAGATATAGCCAAATCTTCAAGCCACTGCATCTAAGCACAGAAAGAGTCTTGGTGCTAGAACTGGGCAGTCCTTTGCTCTTACTCCTAATGGGACTTTCTGTCCTGCTGTTTCTCCTGCTGCCAGTCTGCCTCCTCTGATGTGCTTCATCACCCCAGCTGGTTAGTGGTAAACTACCTCAGCTGCCAGTTGTTGGCTGSCAGCCACATGAGAGTTTATGATGGTCCTAGTGCCTCTGGAAGAAGTCCAGGTGGCATCATCTTCACGGCCCTGAATTCATTTAATGCACCTACAGCTTCAGGTTTTCCTTAGGCTGTAAAAGCCTTTGTCTGGATGGCTGCTGAGGACACTGCAAACAGGCTTGAAAATGTGACTATGACATATTTCTCTCCTCTGTAGATTTAAAAKAAAGTATTTTCAAGAATTCATTTTGCAATGAAGAGGCATAGAAACACATTTAAAAAAAGGAGTAGAATATACTGGTGTTGTAGATGAGCTAATTCCACCTACATTTAGATATCTAATTTGTGGGGYCTTTCTGGAGTTCATGGGAAGGAGGCACATCAGGGTGACTGATCTAAGTGACAAGCCTAAGATAAGGTGGATGAATCATAGAATGGTAAGGTTGGAAAGGACCTCTGGAAGTCATCTAGTCCAACCCTCAGCATAGCCCATACGGAGATTGAACCCATGACCTTGGCATTAGCAGCACCACACTCTAACCAGCTGAGCTAAACCTGCCCCCAAAAGTTGCTCTCTGGAGGAGCAGTGACCAGAGGTGGCCTACAGCTTTGGCTTAGTGTGATGGATTTCTGCCTCATGATATGACTGATCAGTTTGGGTGTCCACAAGCCATCTCTACCCAAACCACATTGCCCATGTAATATTGGCTGGAAAGAGGGGGTGGGCTGTTTTCTTACCTCCTCCTGAAGCGGAAGCAGTTTAAGGAAGTGGATTTAGAGAGCAGGAACTCAGCGTTCAGTGTAATGGACTGTCTGAAAGAAAGCAGATGTCTTTCCAGCCATTCTCAGGTGGTAAGATGTCTGGCACAATTACTGGTGCAAAGTACGGGACTGACAGGAACGTTTCAGTTATGGTTTTGAGTGTTTGGGCTACCTCTCATCTGGGGGATGCTTTTTACAAAGTATCTTTTCTGCCTGTCTTTAACAGAACCTAGAAACTGAGCATTTCATTCCAATATAAATATATAAATCAGAGTCAAATTACTCTTCTGTATCTTTATAGAAGATAGAAAAGGTCTGTAACATTAATGTTCGCTGGTGTGATTTCTGTAAAACAGCAAGATGACACCCTGACTGAGTGTACTGAGAATTCACTTATTGTCATGGGGTACTCCGTATTTTTTAAAGAAAAGCAGGGCAGATTTTATTGTTTAAATAAATCTTCTTTTGAGGACAGTGGTGGTAGGAAACAACAAATTTTATTTTGCTCTACCACTCATGTCAAAACATCTGCATCAAACATTCGGTGCGTAGTGACATAGCAAAGCAAATGTAGAGCAGACATTACAGACGGATGGCTTGTTGACAGATTAGCAGATGAGTTTCCCTTATGTTTTTGAAAAACATAGCTCCCTAGACATAATGTACAAAGGGGAAAGCTGAGTTTAAAGATCAAATAACAGAAAGCAAAGTTTTCTTTTCTGGCTTTACTGTTCAAATTTCCTATTATCACAAAAGATATTAAGAACAAGTACAGTAAAATACGCTGCATCCAACATAAAGAAATGAAACATGGGCATCTTTCAGGATTGAAACTGCCACAAGAGCTGGGTGAAATGTTTTGGTCTTTCATTTTATGTGCAGAAAAAATGCAGATTTGGGTTTACTGAAGCTGCTGGCAAAATTTGTGTTGAGTTCATCAAATTACTTTGGCTGAAAAAGAGCTGATTCCTTTTAAAATATTAAATGTTGTTTTCTAAATAAAATGCATTTTTATTTCCAAAATGAAAATTTGTTTATAAATGTACATAACTTTAAATACAGGAATTAAAGACTAATCTAAAATTAATCATAGATGATCCAAAATAAAATAATGTTCTTTTTTTGTTTGTTTGGCAAGGAACTGAAGAATGCTTATTTGTGCAGATCTAGATACAGTATGAATTGTGCCTCATTTTTAAGTAGCTCTGTTAATGCTGGCATGTCTTAATAAAACAATTAGAATTTTTCATCCTGAGTCAGAGAGTAGATATGCAGCTTGGCTAAGTGTTCAATCCTTTGCAGCGCTCAAAAAAATCTTACCGGCAAACAAAGTAGCTCTGCTGAGATCTTTGCTTAACTATTTTGGTGCTGTTTCCTCTAGCAGATGTGTTACCAGTTTTAGTTGCTGTGCAAAAGCTGGATCCTGCATAATGCTGAGGCCTCAGGTGAGGTGATAGCAATGGGAAGTGCAAGAGGTGTCTGGCACTGCATGGTGTGTACTCTGCTCCTCATGCTTTTGGATTCATCAGAGACCAGCACTGCTGAACGTGAGTCTGGGTCACACAGAGGGGTTTTTGCTTGAGGAGGACTGTACAGTGTCACAGTATGCCAAATAAGTTGACATGATCAATAATAAGCTCTTAAAAGGACATTGACAAGGAGTTTAGGACATTTAGGACATTTATGGTTCTGCTCTGTCATATGCACTTTGTGGTAGCGAGCGAATAGGAGAAGGAAGGGGAAGGCATCCCAGCAGCAATTTCCTGGCATTTCTCTGGCTAACCTCATCACGACAACATGGAGAAAACCTTTTAATGAATGCCTCGGAAGAAGACGCAACATAAGCTCCTGCAAGTTACCCCATATACAGGGTGAGTGTATAGGGTGGGCAAAGTCTCAGGCCAATCCTTGACAGTGGCTGAGTGCAATTGGTACCAGGAAATACCCAGTCCTCCCCAGTAGCATACAAATGAAATTAATGGTCAGCCCCTGCAAAGCTCTCTGAGGGATTGAAGGCCTCTTTTTTTTTCATTCAGTCACCCATACATGGGCAGCCCCAATCTAGCTAGTGGGTTTTACAAAACCTAATATGAATGGAATTATTTTCATGTATTACTTCGATTTTTTTTTAGACTTGTCTTTTATTACATGCTGACAGAAAAATCCAGTATGTAATCCACTGACAGCCTGTGAGCGCCAGAGCCCTAGAAGTCATTTTACAAAGAAGAATATGTAATTTTGTATTTCCATCAAGCGTGCTAGAATAATAAGTCAGCTGCCACAAGCCTCGGAGAACTGGTGGAGATTGGACCTCTTACAGCAAATTATAACTAAGATTGTAGAAACTTCTCGTTTCAGGACTGAATTTACAGGATGTAAGGTCTCAAAATTTTTTATAAGTTTAAATTTAAGCCAATGTATAAGACACGCTAGGGTAATGAGAGGGGTAGAATTACCTCCTCTCTTGCCTTCAATAGCGAGTAGGTGGTCCCACCAGAGTCCTGTATCAGGACTCAAAGGTTCAAAGTCTTTCCTCAGGAGCTGTGTACCACAGCCTATGTTGAAGTCTGACAGGTTAAAGCATGTGCCAGCTGCCTTCTGGGTGCAGGAAATGCCAGCCACCCTCCACCAAAATGTAGATGCTCGCTTGAAGCCCCTCTCTGAGGCACCTGATCCCCTCAGGTCACTTTACGACTGGTGGAGAGAGATAGATGCCTTTAGCTGCACCTGTGACCTGAACCGAGCCCTGGAGGAGCCCTCCTGCCTCCATTAACTGTAAAGGGAGTTTGGGTCACTGCACTGCTGTTCAAGGCCTCCTGCATGGGCCTCTAAAGTCAGAGGAATCTGGGCTCGGGCTTCAACTCAGGTGCCGCAGAATGCAGAGGCTCCTTTTTCATTTAACTTTATGGCACTTGGATGAGGCCCCTCAATAGAAACTTGTAGAAGAAACATCCAGCTTCACCAGTTCAGTAAGTCCTACAGAATCTCCTATCTTAAAATGGGGGTCAGGATGGATTTGGGGTGTAGGCATGGAAGTTCCCGTTCCTTGGAAACCATTCCTAGCTCTGTCACAGATCTGTTGTTTTGCTGTAGTCAGGTTATGTAGCTCAAAAGATGCCTCTTGGCTAAATGTTTCAGAAGAAGCTGAGCATTTTGTGTTCTCTTTATGCTAAAAGAAATGACAGATTCTCTGCCCTGGGAAGAACCCAGAACATGATGTCTAAATAGGAAATATAGAAAATGAGTTAACCCTAGGTCCACAGACTCTTAATTTTTTCAAAACAGGTAGGAGTACCTGCATGAAATACATCTTTTAATCCAAGTTATTGTGGTCAGTAGTGAGTAGTCAGCTCATACTCTGTCAATCCATACTCAGCATGGATTACTTGCTTTTAAAGTAAACTCYTTGGAAAGAAAAACCAGTGGAAGAACGAGGAAGGAAGGATAATATGTTTGCTTGCAGTATACTTCTCAGTCACTGGTTATTTCTGTCTGGTATGATGTACCCCTGTGAAACAAAAAGTATAAAGCTGGCCCTAAAATAATGAAGAGTCCTTTCATCTGCAATTGTAGTTTTTTCTTCAGTAAATGCTTCTTGTTCAAGGAGAACAYACTGTTAAACATATGGCACTTTGAAATTAAGACATAGATCCCTTGAATGTGGGTAGCTTCGTTCTGATGACCTGAAGGGCTGCGTTGTAGCGGTGGGATCCCCTTTTGCTGGTGGGCTGCAGTGATGTGGCCCCGGGAGCGGCAGGCAGGGCCGCTCCGTCAGTCCGTCAGGAACCAGCAGCAGTCCTGCAACCCTGGGGACACACCAGGTCTGAGCACTGGGCAGGCAAGGAGACTTTGGCTCCTTGGTATCCAAATAGCCATCCTTTCTCACTGCTGTGGAAAAGATGACGGGCTAACCTACTTAGCAACATCTGGCCTGTGGGCTACCAGCTGGGCCGTGTTGGAGAGGTTGTAACGTAAGCTCTTTTCGGATAGCTATGTCCTTGTTGGCCGGAGTTGCGCATCTCAACATTTAATCTGTGTATCAGTAGAGGAGCTTTCAACATTTAACCTTCAGCATTTCAAGCCATAGACTTGTTTTATGGGAGAATGCAAAAATGACTGGCCTACTTTTTCTGTTTCAAGTTTTACCAAATCAACGAGTTGCAGGAGCATGGAGGAGTAAGACAAAGTTAAATAAAATATTTGGCTGTAAAACACAAAAAACATTTAAAGAGAGAGGGCCAGATTGTAATTTTATGTGCACCAGAGCAAGAATAAACTGACTTCCGCAGACTTGGAGTCCACCTGGGTGCTGAGACTACATGTGAAATTCCAGCACATTAACATGCAGCCCGGGGGCTCTCTTAAAAGCCCYAAGTGCAGGACAAGCTATCCAGGGTGCCGTGTGAGTTGCGCTCAGTGCAAACATCCACCTCAGGAGCAAGTGCAGCATACACTGCAGTTTTACTCTCAAGCTCAGCTGTGTACTCCGCAGACAGATCCTTCCTGCGTGCTCCTGTCTGAGGGTGTAATCCCTGTGTGAGATGCCAGTGAAGTCTGTAGTGCCTGGGATCAGGCCTACCTCTTGGATTTATAGTTCTTTTAAACATTTTTTGCTTTGCATGAGCTATTAATCAATGCCAGGGAGTGGCATCACTAGCACCATTCACAGAATAATCTGCGGAGCGGGTTTGTCACACCTCAATGCTAACACGCTGAAAATAGCACAAGCTCACACCACTCCCACACAAGCATGCATTACACAGTCAAACAAAAATATCTGTACTTTCCGGGATGACTCTGATGATTTTTTATGCCACTGACTCTAAATCATATGCTTTTCTGTTGCTTTGGGAAGACACACAACTTGTGTTGAGCTGGCATCGTTACCTGGTGCGACTTTGCGTCAGTCATACCACATGCAGTTATGGATGGCTTGGTTTGCTTATTACGTCCGAAAAAAGTTTGCTGTAGTCACTGTGGGCCAGATCTCTTTTCTGCTTCTTTGTCTCTAATTGATATAAAGCTAGGTCCAAGCCTCCTTGCAGAATCCCTCTGTGTTTGGTGACCTAAGTGAGTAAGGGCTACTCCCATGAGTTAGTATTGCTGCAACTTGACAATACATCATACAGTTATCCCTGCAGCTTASTGCCAGTTTTCTCTGACTTGAAGTCCAACTTGAATTCAGACATATGGCTGTAAACTCTCTGAGCAGGGATCACAAGCAGCAGTGTAGGAAGGAGATTTCATTCTCTGTCCCCGTTAGTCAACCGTGAGCTTTCCTGTGCTAAAACTTACCCAGGAAATGCTGCAAACAAAAGAAGTAAATAGTTCTCAGCATTCCTCATTGCTTGGAAGGAGTTAAGTTCTGCACAACGACCGATCGAGTTCTTCTGGCATTATCCCATTAGCTTAAGTCATTGCTGATGACTTCACCCCCGTGGTGACATCAGCCTCTAATCTCGTGAAGGTGAATTCATGTGAGATTGTTTCAAAACAATTACTCCTTGAATTGCAGGCCATTTCAATTGATATATGGATGCCTCATTCACTTTTGCAGATTGTAACCTCTCTTGTACAGTGCGTATACACTTTCCATATTGGATTTCAGCCTGTGTGTTATGTCACAGACTGGTACTGCCTGAGATCGGCGGTGGAATGTGCTTGTTTTAAACTCAAAAGCAAAAAAGCACCCCAATATTACTATTTCATATGTGTGCTTAAGACATCTCTAYGGTCTTCTATGTGGTTTGTCTGATTTCCTGTGGATTCTCCCTCCCCTCTCTTTCTCTCCTGGAATATTCCTTCTGCTTTGGCTGGGCTGTATCTTTGTTTAGGAGTGCTCTGGTCGTTTCAGATTCTCTTGCCTTTTCCCATACATGGGGAAGAATGTGGACAGATAAACACCCAAGATGGTTATTTTATAAATCACAATTTTTAATAAGAGATTATATCTTTTTTCCCCCCTAAACTGGATTAAAGATAGGCAAAAGCGCATAAATATGATGGATTGGGTCTTAAAATATTTTCTCTTTTTCCCTTTCCTCTGAGGGAGTGACTCAGAAGAACACGTAGACACAGTCGGCACTTGTAAGAAGTGGTTTTAATAAGATGAGGAGACAAGTCGTCGTCCCAGCTGTGCAATCTTTGCTGAAGTCAAAGGGGCAGAAAAGAAAGGCAACATTTGTCCTGAAGTGCAGCACACACATGTATACCAAAGGAGGACAGCTATGTATTTAGACTAGAAGCTCCCCAGACCTAGACTAGACATTCCTCTGTTTGCTTAACTTCATTGTTCTTCCCTTCTCTCATCACTTGTCCTCAGCTGACTGCAGCCGTCCCGTGGAGAGCTGCTGAACACGGGACACACCCTTCACCTTAAAACTAGGGGATAGAAAATTCCCCCTTCCCCAAAACCCCTCCTCCCCCCAGCCCCTGGCAGAAAAGCTCTTCTAATTCCCCCAGTCTCAACCGGGGAGGGGGATAGGGTGCCGAACTGCACTGGAAGCAGGACGATTCAAATGCTCTCTTCTCTATCCACTGTATTGTGAATAGACTTCTTAATGTGACTAATAGCTCTTGGCATTGAACTGTAGCTCCTGAAGTGCAGAGCTGGCATGTCCATGCGCTAATGTTTAAAGTAATGTGTCAGAAAAGTTTTATAGTAGTAGCACAGTATTGTTGGGGGAGAAGAAGCCTGTTTAAATAAAGCCAATAAAATTCTACTATCATCACTTTTCTCTCTTTATTGTTGAGAGGGTGGAAATGACTAAAGTTTTTATTTGGTGTTAGCAGTGTAATGCTAGAAAGTTTTCCACATTTGGAAGTGGCAAGGTAGTGATAAAAATCATTAAAAAGTGAACAAGTTGTCCTCAGCTCCTGGATGCTCCAAAAGGGATCAGCCAAAGAGACAGCAAACCTACTGTAGGCACTCAGAAAGGGATTTTATTTTTTCTCCTTACAATATAAACCCTGTTGTGCTATTCCGTTAGGAAGGAAATTGAGTCTCTGGATGACTTGCAAATGTTTTGCTCATTGTAGTGGCCTGTACGTTTCCTGAAAATCCAGATCTGATTTAGATTAGGGTTTTATTTTGGGGGAGGGAGGGAAGGATTGGCCAAATCGGAGGAAATTTGTATAGTTTTAGTCCAAGGTCCAAGCACTGTTACCAATTACATGGTGTAAGCTATAAGAGAGAGACTGCATCTGCCTTAGCTATAGTTAGAAGTCTAGTGCTTTTTCCTCTTCCTCTGCCCTTTCCTCCCCCTTTACAGTGAAAGGAAGCAAGAAAAACAAAGAGAAGTGGTGCCCTGAGATGTTCTCTGTAAGTGAAACCCATATCTGGTAAAGTGCCTAGAGTTTAATCTAGGTAAAACAAAAGGCAGAAAAGACACATCGGTAAACACTGCTTAAAGTACAGTTATTGTGACCGATCTTCACGTGGGTATACAGTAATGGCAAAAGCAGAAAAAACCTTTCCTGTGTAAAACTCCACTAGAAATGGCAGCCTCCACAGCAGGCCAAATCCTGGGTACCTTCTACCAGAATGCCTACCACTTCAAACTCTTTCCCCATAAACTCATCGAGGTGATCTGTCTCTCTACATGCTCCATATCAGGCCAAAATATTGAAGGCTTGGTCTGGGCCAAAACATGTCAGTGCTGCAATTTTGGTATGAGGAGCTGAAGGACAGCCTGGGGCTGTCTTGTGGAGTGAGTGATGGTGGCAGTGGTGGCTTGTAGCCCTGTGTGGCGGGCATCACCAAGCCATGTTTTCCTCCTGTGTGGATGCAGTGGTTACTCTGCACAGCTGAAGGCTGGTGGAGCTGCTGGAGGGCTCTCGCTGCACTCACCCGCCATATACTGGTAATCCTTCCCTTCTTCTGGCTGGGATAGCATCCCATTTTGCACTCTCTTCATGACACTTCAGAGGGCTAACAAGAGGCAAGGGAATAAAGGACACAGCCCTTGTAGTGTGGCCACCAATTTTCAAGAGAATATTCTGTGTGATTATCTTTTGTGTTGTTCGAGTGGCCACCAGCTGGTGTTCCTGTTTTTAGACAGAGAGAATATTCCATTGTTTTTACTTAAAAAAATAGTTGGCATGCAAAAGACTGGCTCTGTAAAGCAGGCTGTGGTTTGTTCTTAATGTCTTTGTTAGCTGGGCAAAAATCATTTGCCTTCTAAGATCAACCTCTTTTTGCCACTTGAAAGGTCTGTGTAAACCATTTTCCATTGGGAATGCTGAGGTTCTGCATAGATACAGGAACTTAGAAGATTTAAAGATGTGTTCAGAAGAAAAGCAATACTCTCCAAAAGGATGAAGAGGTCAACTGAGCCTTATATATTTGTGCTGTAGCAATAGCTGTTCCACCACAGCATCCTTGCTAAATGTAGGATCAGATCTATTTTCAGGAAATACATGGTGTTGCTTCATATCTGGGCCAGGATCCACTATGGAAAAAAGAGCAGGGGTATAGGAGTGTGCCATATCAGGGTCTGGGCAACCAGAACACAGTTATGGCAGCAGGGGAAGGTTTTGTAGCCCGTATTCAGTTCTGTTCCCTACCTTTCCCTTCTTGAGTGCAATGTTTATATTACAAATATATAATAGGGAGCAGCTACACCACTCAGTCCCATCTCACATCACTACTGGATCTCACCCTGGATTTGTCAAAGTACCAGTAGCAGATACTCAAGAGTAAGTAGGACTTTCTCTGAGTTTTGTAGGGATGATGGAGCTCCCTATGTTGTAGAGAAATTCCCTTGCTTACCTTTCATATCAGCTCTGGACAAGGCTTTGCCTGAGACCTAAAAGCTCAGGTGGGCCCAGTATTTGTATTTGGAGTGAGATGTTGGCAGTTGCTGTCTGTGGGGAGACATATGTGTGTTTGGAGAGAAAAACTGGTGAGTACAGCACAAGGGGGTTTTCTGTTTCTAACTGTAGCTCCTGCTTTCAGTTAATAATGGAAATTCATGCAGCTGAGTAGCTATATGCTAGCTAAGATACCTAAGACATTGAGTCTAATCCAAAGGCAGTCGAAATCTGACTCTTGAAGAGTTTTAGAGCAGGCTACTGAAGTGCAGAATAGATAAAATATAGATAAAATATAAAACACACATATATATATATTTGAAGAGGTGTGGTTTTGACACTGTGCCTAAGCTCACTATTGACTGAGAGACTATATGGAAAAACAATTAGTTTCCTTTGCTTCTCTAAGACAAAAATACTTCACAAACAATGTCTTATGCTTGTCTGCTACAATGTTTAGTGGAGCTGGGGACTGTATTCATGTGCTAGAGGAACACAGCCAAGAAAATGTATTATCTTATTTTGTAGAGCCCACTTTCTCCAGGAAGAAATAAATTGAGCAGGACAGCTGCACTGGTAAAAACAAGACATACCAGTTAGCATTTTTCATACAAGAATTTCAAAATGCTTTCTAAAAGACAATTATCTCTTAGTTCCATTTTATATAGAGAGTATTTTAGATACAGAGGATTTTAAGAAACTGCAAAACTCCATTTACTAAATCTGCTGTAGACTTGGAATAATCCCCCAAAATCTTTATTTTATTTTTATTTGCTTTGTTCATTTAGGTGGACATCTCTATGATTCAAAATGTAGGGACAGTGGAGCAGTCCCAGCAGGCCGAACTGTTCTCTCTTTTCTTTCCCCTTCTCCCCACCTCCACTTCGTGCGACAGGCAGCTCTGGGGTGCTCAACCTCCTTCCCATCCGCATTCATTCCCCTGGTGAGATGGAGATGAAACAGGAGGAAAAGCGGCAGCAGAACAGAGGCAGGAGCAGAATGGTTGAGTGGTCTGACAACTGTGCAGGACCCTTCCCTGCCCAAGCTATTTCAGTTTCAGCATTACCATCATTTATGGTGCAATATGCAAAGCTGTAGTGAAACATTTCTGGTTTCTGGGCAAGATGCAGCTGAGGTGCCCACATCCTGCTACAYGAGGACCTGATACTCTTTCCTGCTGCCTGTAAGTGAAAGCTGGTTTTAGACTTGCCTGCAATAACTTCTGCTCTGGATGGGATCCTCTGGCCGTTGCTTTCCTAACAACCCCATTTTGTGCCCCTCACAAGTTGCCATGGCAATAGCCCTGGAAATTCAAATCCTTCGTGTCTCCACCTAGCACAGAAAACACACTGACTGTCTGGAGCTTTCTTAATTTCTGCCTTTGGTTGGTTTAAGCTTTATCAGGGGATAAGAACTGGAGAAATATTGCAGAGAGATCATCYTGGAGATTATTGGGATAACACAATRGTCTGCCACTTACCAAAAGTATAGTCCTAGTGATGGAAAGGATTTACAATGTGGATTTCACTCTTCTGTCAGGAATGAGAGTAGGAATTCCCAATCTCATTATCATAAAGACCACAGATAAGATATTAAATGGTACTTTTCTATCCTTTATGAGCGATCTGGGCAGGAGGGAAGGGAAAGAAGGTGATTAACAGAGGCCCTGGAAGTCGAAGGCGAGCTGGGAGCCCCAGCTGTGTCCTGTACCCCCTGCAACCCAGTGCAGGGAAAATCTGGAAAGGACTGTCAAGCTGTTAAGAAACCGTCTTCCCACAGAGCGGAAGAGACAGAGATGGAGCAGGGTCTGAATATTGTACTGAATCTGTCCAAGTAGTTGAAACAAGCTCAGACATTCAGTTGCACCTTTTACATTCAGCCCACAATGACTAATGTAAAACAAACTCTGATTTATATAGAGGAAGAAAATCAATTTGGAATCAAACTTGACATTATTTAGGGCTGATACATTTTCCTTATTTCTTTATAAGTTTTGATTCATTGTTTTTCACTGTGTAATATCAACGAACGTTAAATTTATGCTCACTACACCAGCATATAAGTCACTGAAAGAAGAAAGAACAGAGTACATTTTTATATACTTCACATGTATCAGATGACTTCTTCAAAGTTTTACTGAACTCTGCAAAATCTTTTCGATACTTAGACCTTCTATATTATTTCTATGAAATAGCTGCAGAGAGAGAAAGAAGATTAAGATGCCCTTTAACGACCCTGATCTTGTATCTCGCTAACTAACTGCTTTAGATACTCACATGTAAAACATTTGCTAAAATACTAGCACACAGCGCCTCAAGTCAGGCATCTACAGCCTTTTCCAGGAGTGTGAAATACTGGTAGATCCCACTGACTTCACTGGAAGCTTGTAGTGCTCAAAACTTGTAAAAATTATGCCATTATCGATATCTATATCTATCTCATGAGGCACTGCATTGGTCACATTTGACTATTAGAAGCTAGAGAAATTGATGGGTTGTGGGTAAACTGAAAATGCAGCTTTATTAATCCAAGGGGAGAACTAGAACTAATTATGAGGTTGAACTAGGGCACAATGTAAAAAAAAGAAAAAAGAAAAAAGAAAAAAGAAAAAA
>NW_028187144.1:1094954-1389429 GCF_003343005.1 Rhea americana | reverse complement strand
AAGGAAAGGAAAGGAAAGGAAAGGAAAGGAAAGGAAAGGAAAGGAAAGGAAAGGAAAGGAAAGGAAAGGAAAGGAAAGGAAAGGAAAGGAAAGGAGAAAGCTGGGTTGGACCTGAATTAAGGTTACAGGGTTCCAGGATCGACATGCTTCGCTGTAGAGATATCATTAGCACTGTCAATCTCTCTCTGGGGATAGCAGTAAGTCACAATCACATTATCACCTACACCACAGATATGGTTTGAAGCAGCATTTGCCCTTCACTTCTTGTCTGGGAAAGATTCAAACTAATGACCCAGTAATGTGAGGCTTGGAAAACTGTAATGTGTGAATCAGGGGAAAAAGCAACTCAGCTTTTAATTTAAACAGGCGAAGATACACAGCAAACTTTAGCTTCCTTAGTCTACAGTCTCATACCTTTACAGAGCAAACCCAAAGTTCCCCAGTCCTCTGCCCTTCGCTAATTTGTGTAAGTGATCCTTTCTGACTGATGTCATCCAAGAACGAGTGTGGTAGGAGTCAGTTGTCACATTCATTTACCCTGCTAATTGTATTAGCTATCAGTGACTGAAAAGGCAGTAACCAAACTCTCCACCGAACAAGCAAACATGTTCGGACTCTGAAGCCAAGTCACATTTCCTAGATTTCACAGAGATTACACCCGATCTCCTGTTCATCGTCATCAGCTTCTATGCAGTTCCCAGGGGGAAAAATATTCCAGTTGTCAAAAAATGAGTGCTGTTGGTGGAGAGCAGGGAGCTGCTTATGCCACAGTGATTGCACGTGTCGAGGTGATACGTGTGAGTGAATTGCCCTGCAAAAAGCAGAGAAAGAAAACCTYTCCCAGGCTGACTAGGGGAAAATTCATTTTCAGCCTCGAAGTTGGCGATTCCGAGCACATGAAAGTACCTGATCTGTGCAGATGAAGTTTAAGGGTGTCCAATTCAATTGATTGTTATTCTGATGTGGAGCACAAGGAATCATGAACATACTCAGGGCCCAGAAAGCATGAGAGTGAGAAAATCCACCACAAGTGRCTTAGGCCGCTAGAGTCATCAGCTGTGATTGAACACACAGACTGAGGAGTTTTTCTATAAAAGAGTCGCAAAACATACCTGTATGTCTTCTRAAAATGGTACCCAATCTTGCTTTAAAGACTCTAAGCTACTGAGTCCTTGATCTTTGAGGATTATGTTACAGTATCTGTTACACTGAAACTTTCAACCTTGAATTATTAAACTAGGAAAACACTTTTTAAGATATCTACTGAAATATTTGCTAATTTCTGTGGCAGACATAAGAGTACTTAGAATAACAGAAGTTAGCATCCCATTCTGGAGGAAAAGATGCAAAGGAAATCTCAAAAGAGAGGCCCATGGTTCCCAGTAAAAGAATAAAAAAATCATTAATTCTGTAGAACACAAGTTTGTCATTTTAAAATGTTGTGAAGTGGATGAGATGTTCTAGTATCAAGTCTCCTGGTTAGTCCTTTATTGACAAGATCTTTACAAAGGGAAGACTTCACAGGGCTGTGGCTGAGGTGACACTGTAATATAGGAATGAYGTAAATGTGAAATTACACACCACAAATGGGGATTTCAAGGCTATGACCAAGGGTTAGGTGGTCTTAGATGCTAAAAAGAAAAGAAACAGTTAAAGAAGCAGATCTTTCTGCAAGAGGYGAGTTTTTGGTAGCTATCATTTGTTTCTTGCAAAGTCACTGAGTTTGCGAGTACACTAACATGCTGAAATTTCAATGTTTTCCTGATTTTACTAATAAAGCATGCTAAACGTATATCCTGTTTTTCCTACTATGTAAACATATGCTATTTCCTATGGCGACTTTGATAGMTTTCATGTGGCTATTTCAAAGGTTTCATTGCATTAAAGACCAAAATATTTAATGGGTCYGTTGTTATCTGACACTCATCACCCTGTCTAACAAACGATGGGGATATTCTGCCTTGATTTCTAGCAAGTTCTCAGAATTTTGGTGTATTGAGCTAAATTCAAGACTAGACAAATATCTCAAAAAGGACTGTTTTCAACAAACATTGTTCAGACAGTAGCATTTGCTGATTAATCCTTAACATCTTATCAGAGGAGCTTACTTGAAGAAGAAATAGGTGTATTCCAGGTTCTGCTGTCTGGTCTGTTTGAGCTGCGCCCAACATCTGTGCARAGAGAAGCTCTTTTTGGTATAGATTATTTCTGAAAAGTGCGTAATATATTACTTTTCAACAAGGTTTGTGGGTACCATTGTTACCCTCAAAGTAGTATTGGGGATATGTGAGAGGAAGACCTAAAGGGGGCTATATGCCACCTATTGCTTTTCCTGGATCCTGSTATTTTCCAAAGGCAGACGGACTTGTTGTGAGTTGTACTCACTGTTGTGAGATATCTCACCTGCCTTCTGCCTCCTGGGAATATTGCTTAAACTAGGAATGTGGCACAGAAGGTGAATGGTTTATCGTGCCCGGGAGATCTCTTGTGCTGGATTTATAGRCTTTTTTATGCCATCGATATGGTGGAAGGGCCAAAGAATGACTGAGAATCTGGAAAAGTGGGAAATAGTTTTTTAAACTGTGATTAGTGTGGGTGCTAAGCAACACTGATACTATAATAATTATAAAAATAAATTAAAATGAGTGAGAGAGAAATTAAAATGAAATTGAATTGCACTTACTTCTYGTATTGTAATGACTAAATCGTCCATTAGTATAATAACTCATATAAAACATAGTTGGGGACAGCTCAAGTGGTTTGTTAGAAYTTTCAGCTGGATGTCTCTCATATGTCCTCAGCTAAAAATGCAAGAATCAAAATTGAAATCTTACCAGGATGGTGGTGGTGGTGGTCGTCATTGTCAACAGTTTGCAATGGCAACCATCGACAGAAGTTTGGAATTTCAACTAAATCATTCCTTTAAAACATCTGTTTTCTATGTGYTCTTTCTAGTTACTATTTTCTTTCTATTTGTTATCAGAAGGCAAAAATACATTGGCCAGGACTGAAATTATTTCAGGTAAAAAATGCTGCTGCAGTACTTTGTGTTAGCTTTCCAGTTTCTTCAGATCATTTTTTTTTTTTATAGTCTGGGTTAGTCTAGCAAAAATACATAAAAATAGTAGGAAGAACTATACTRTCTATGGTACACCATAGCTGGCATATTCCCTTTCCTATCTGCAAATGCAAAGACTAGGTTCTTGGGAAATGTGGCATAACAAAGGAATATGGATTGCAGAAGAGAAAAGGATCRTTGGAAATCTGCATGATGGCTCCCACAAAACACTGCAACAACATTTCTGAATACAGTTTTTCCAGGTTTTATTTAACCTTTTTTGACATTCACATTTTCACTGGAGAAAAAAGAATCAGAGTCGTACAGTTATTGCTATAAATACTGTCTTTTAGATTTGACCAGGAGGCTGGGTCTCTGCTGATTTAAAAGCCGACAAATATGTGAGCTGTATGAATTTTCTYCCACAATATTTTAAAATGTGTCTGCACTATTCTACCTTTTAGAACAGAAGTGCCAMAAAGACAGGATGAAAGCATTGCTCCATTGTGGTCAATGGAGTTAGAGCATCACAAGGGAATTTTTGCCCAAAGTCTTCTCAGAAAGCCGAGGCAAAGACACGAAGAGACATTTCTTCCTGATTTCTATCTCACTTCCCAGAGACTGACACCCTCCTTCCTATATATTCCAATATTTCCATCTGGAAGGGAGAGTAGGATTTGGGATGCCCCTCTAATTCTCTACTCTTTATCCCTAATCTCTTTACATACTGCTTCAAGTATGACTACTTAATATGCCTATGGTTCTGGCTGTTAAATCACATCACTTTTCTTACAAGGRTATGCTACCTGCTTTTTTTAAATACTGAGTGTAAAGCTCTTTGTCCGTCCATCCCCTCTGACTTGTCAGGTCTTGCTGCTAGCACCAGCCTTGCTGGTCTCTTCATTACCTGCTTTGTGTTCTGTCTCTGCCTCTCTGGTTCTGTCTCTTTCTAGGTTGTCCCTTAGGAATAGACTAATTTCCAGCTTCTTTTCCTTTTCCTTTTCCTTTTCCTTTTCCTTTTCCTTTTCCTTTTCCTTTTCCTTTTCCTTTTCCTTTTCCTTTTCTTCTTCTTCCTCTTCTTCCTCTTCTTCCTCTTCTTCCTCTTCTTCCTCTTCTTCCTCTTCTTTTTTCCTCAAAAGACTATGATCTTACCGAACTGCATGCTAAAAACCCACGATTTATGCCAGACCCATGGAATACTCAAAAGCACAGATGGTCAGTTGCCCTTTTTTCAGTTTGTTTTTTAGAGGAGGAAGATGGAAAGGGAGGACATTTCTTCAGGCTTGGCTTTAGCACAGCAGTGGGTACACCATTAAAGCTGACACACAGCAGACAGGGTAGGGTATTAAGATAGTATTCAGCAAACTTCGTTTCAATCCTTGGCCTAGTGTCCTATACARCAGGTATGAATTTTTCCTTCCTCACCAAGGTGTTGTTGGAGTAAAAACACATTAATAATTGTGAATTGCTGGCAACTGTKGTGGTGAGGGGCAGGCAGAAGGAGCTCAAGTGTTTTTTTCAGCACTGTGCTTAAAAACTGCAACAGAACTGAGCAGGAAGTTGGGTTTTGGGTCTGTTCTGCAAGGAGCGGATGAGCAATGCACCTCACAGCTATGATTAGCCATTTGGTTTAGTGCTTGTGTGAACATGTTTAGATGCCTCAGTGATGTAAGAATGTGCTGAGAAAAATGTGGACAGCAAGCTTAGCTCTCTTGCTGTCAGTCCTCTTCTAAACTTGAGTTTCCGCAAGAATTTGCATCCACAAGCAAGATGGAAATCTGAAGAACATTTTGCTTTTGTGTGCCACAATATCCATACTCTTTTTGAAAGTTCAAAGAAAAGGCTAATTAATTTTTGTTAGGAGGAAAAAATCCTTTTTTAAATTCTAATTACAATGTTTAAGATTTTTCTGCATTTTATAAACTGTGTTAGAGAAAAAACATGATAAATAGCAACAGATGTAGCTCTGTAGACTTCAGACCATTCCAAAGCCTTTGACAGGACAAACAACACTAACATACTTTCCAGTCTCAACCATCAAATGAAGTGTTTACAAATTAGAACATAACGGCTATAGCTTTTCTTTTTATAATAAAGCAGAAAAAAAAAGGTTTCAAATTATGGAATCTGTTATTGAACCTTAATTAGCCCTGGCTCTTGGACATTTTGAAATCTACATCAAGATAAATAATATTTATGATTTTTTTTGTATGCAACAAATTACTCTCAAAATGTAGTGTAGTACGAAACCCTCTATTCTCTCATGACCCAGACCATGTACTGACCTAGGTTTCAGTCTTGGTTGGCRATTCCAGTTGAATAACTGTAACAGAGCATGGGTAATCATCATGTAAGCACAACCAGCCACAAATGGCAAAATGCTTAGCAATGTCTCAGATTTGCACTGCCTCTGCGGTTCTTTTCGGGCCAATGGCTCTTAGTGCTGCTGTGCGAGCTTTTACGTGGCAATACTGCTGTGCTAAATACACAGGCAGAGTCACAAATTAGAAATGGGTGAACTGGGCTCTATTTTAGGCTTTGTGAAGCACTGGGTTACTTCCAAGGTTATCTCTGCGTGGAAAAAGATTTCTTTTCTCCGAAGTGAAATAATTCATCAGAATTAGTGTGATATCAAATGAAATGAATGACTGATCAGGATAAATGAATGCTGGAGCACTTTCAGTGTACCAAATTTGTATTAAATTTCATCTTGACCCCCTAAAAAGTACAAATAGGCAGGATCTGGTCTTCAGATTGTGTTTAGTACTTCTGCCTTTTCTAGAAGAGTGTCTATATACAGACAACCCTGATCATGTTAGGATTTAGTTTGCAAATGAAATATATCCCAAACATTTGACTTTGCTATTTCAGTGGATCTTAATCAAATCAATTGACATTTAGTCATTAGTGTCCATCYTTTCTTGACTGTCTGGATTTTCTTCTCTCAGTGTTTTCTTGACCAATATCACTCTATTTCCCCTTTGTTTAAGCCTTACAGAGCTTGTCTCTTTTTCCCCAATAGGAAATCAAACAAAATTCCTTGCTACAGAAAGAGGGCTCTGTCTCCATCCTATCCATTTGAGGGTGCCATATGCCCAATTAAACCCTTCTTTTCACCTTGATGATTATTTTTTGTTAAAGATGCAGACGTCCAGAGTGTGCAGACTGAGCTAAAGAATTGAGATTGGACCTGGACCAGCAGAAGAGTCATTGTTCGAGTCGTGTTGGTACAGCTTGAGCAAACACTCAAAGCAGCTGGTCAGCTCCAGATGGATTTCATCTCCAGTCAACCGTTACATGCAACCTTGCTTCCAGGGCCTTACCTCTTTCTGCCCAGGCCCTCTGTCTGCTATGATTTTTTTTTCCCCCCAGGAATTCTCTTTCTCACCTCCCATCTTCTTTTGAGTAGTTAGCTGGATTTTGTGGCTGTTTCTTCTTTGGTAGTGGATATGTTTTATTTTTACCTACCATCTTCTGAAAAGAATAAAAACAAACGAAAGCAGAACCCAAAGAGCTCCCCTTCTTTTTGCTCTGATTCCCTGCTACTTTTTTTCCAGAGGAGAAAGGCAAAAAAGAGAGAAAAAGCAGAAAGGGGAAGCAAAACTGCACTTTAATCTGAAAATGAAAGAAAAATAAAAATAGAATYCCTTTTGAAATCAAGCTAAAAATTTTACATTTTCCTGTGTAAAATTCATCCAGTAGCATTTCAATGATGTGGTATTTCTTTTCTCAGTGAAGCCATCTTTTTAGCTTTGGAAAGTGTTTGGTTTATTTTAGTTTTTTTCATCAAGTACTAAGCAGGTCTGCTCTTTTTTATATCTTCTGACAGCTCTAAACCATTTTTTTCTTCTAGGAGTTGAGGCTGTATGTGTGTTAGTAGACTAAATGTGCCCAAGCCTATTCTCGGAGACTGATGCCAGCCGATGTCGAATGGCTGGTGTCTAGGCTAGTAAAGGGCCTCAGCGTGCAGAGCAGGGAGGCCACGTGCAAACTGCTTCCTGKCCACACTCCTGAAATGCTCTGAATCCCAGACCATCCCTGGGAATTGCTGGGGWCACACGAGCTGGTATGGGCCAAAATTATGTCAAAATTGGACCATTCTGAGAGTTTAACAGTAGAGATGATCCAGTATTCAAGACCATTCGATTTAGTGGTGTAGACACAAACCAAGAGTATTCGTGCTTTTCTGTAGGTCCACTAAGTGCTTGGGACATGGTAGTGGACTTTAACTGTTTTAAGTTATAAGGAATTACTTATTAGCTAGTTTTCAGAGGCAAAGCAGCCTCTTTTCTGTTAGAGCTTGTACAAATATCAACTTAGGTTCAAAAAAAATGAGATAAGGGGGTCACAGTCTCTGCATGAGGACCATACCACAGCAGAAGTTCACACAAGAAACATCTCTGTGCAGCAGCCTTTGCACTTTGTGGGAAGAGTCACGGGCATAAAGTTACAAACAAGCACAAACAATGTGGGCCTGGGCTGAGGATGTCTCTTCCAAACCAGGCATCARTGAGAGATCACACAGATTAATTAGAAGGATCCCTATGAAACATTAGAAGAGCCCCATGTAGGATACATAGTTTGTTTCCTGACCTCACCGTCAAGTTCTGCAGAGCTCAGAACTGACTGACTTGCTGAATTAAGCCTGMATTTATGGAAATGATGCTTACAAATCAACTGAGAAATCAATGTCCTCCTTGCTGATTATACATCACGTGGTTGCATTGGCACCTGTGTATGTTGGACCAGAGTGCAGCAGGAAGCTAGCATCCAGATAGTCCAGCACCAACCAGTCTCAACATCAAATTACTGTTATCTCCAGAGCAGAGTAAACACAGGTGATATTCCCCACAATCACATGCAAAGAGCAAACAAAGGTCTGTTTTCACTAGGCAGCAACCCTGAACACTCATCTAAATACCTGCAGAAGTCACTAACCATTAAAGTTTCAATTCTCCRACATTGGCTAGAGCCAGTTGTGAACAAAATCTTCTCAAGTTACAAGTTAGTTAAAACCACAGAATTAACAGCATGGTTTCACTAGTGCTGGCCAGGTTAACTATTAATTAACTGCTCATCAGATGATGTCAAACCTTGGTACACAAAAGACAATTGCCATAATTGTCACTGTTTTTTTTTCCTAGCTGATTCTATTGATTATGCAGTAAAACGATAAGCATGACAAGATTAGATTGCCTTTGATGCCCACTGAGGAAATAAATCATATTTATATTTTTGTTCAGATCCTCAGAGCCTTCATCTCTGTGAAGATATTTTATTTGTATTTATACTAGAAAGTAATATATTGCATACTATTATGACAAGGCCCGCATACTAATCTTTGTTCTTTTTCCCAATCTTTGTATTCTGTTGATAACGTTTTGTTAAACAAGTTTTGAAATAAGATTTTACCACCTTCTGGCAAGGACAGCACCTTCTTATTTTTTCTGTAAAGTGGCAGGCAGAGTTATTCAGAGCCATAAATAGCTCATTCAAAATATTCCCCTTTCTGATGTAAAGCAATGTAAATTATCCCTTATCCTTAAAATTATCCTTAAATTATCCCTCGTTAATTTGTACAAGGAGGAAGGGAATAGGTTATAAAGTTGTGTTCTTATGGTTGCTTCTACCACCAAACTCTTCCATAATATTAGATCTGCCGCTATTTGTGGCTTCCTCCTGTCACTGGGACTTTTTGCACAGTGGTGTAAAATAAGAACACTGTCACTTCCTGTGTTTGCACTGATGACCTTTGAGGTGACCTTTTTAAAATTACAAGCCAGGGTGGTCTGAATGTCATCATTAATTCAGGTTAGTCAAGAACTGTCASTTCATATACCCGGCGTGGCCACAAAATTCTCGGACTGCCGGAGCCCTGGAATCCCAGGGCTTGTGTGGACAAGTAGCAACCAATTTTAGCGGTGTCTCCACCATCAGTGGTAGCAGGTTGTTTACCAAGTTATTTTGAGAAACTGAAGGAAAGTTAAGGCGCTGAGAGGGATCGTCAGAATAGTTTGTCACGTAGCATCTGTAGAATTTATTCTCTGCCTGTTGCTGGGGTAGGTCTGGAACCAATGCTGGCAACATCGGACTTATTGATAGAGAGATTRAATACTGATTTTGTAATTAGTGGGAGTATTTCTTTGTTTTTATTGCAGTAGTGCATAGAATTTCCAGCAGAGATTGAGTGCCTTTCTGTGATAAGCATTAGATTTATGTATAATAATAATTAAAGTTCTTGTCTCATACTCATATGAAGGTCATCTGAAGGATGCTGAGAGATTTCAAAACAAACAAAGCAGTTATGAAAGGGATCCACCTTGAGCTGCTCAGCTCCCAAAGATGCAAGATCAAGTCAGGACCACACACATAGCTCCCCCTCTCCGTGTTGTTTATGAATGGCTTACAAGGGGCTGTTCCCAGGGGGTCACTACCACAGGCACTCCAATATTATACCCACTTCTAAAACAGCCTCCACAGAATCGTTATTATGAACATTTTTTCAGAGGTTATAAAGCAATGGCTTCACGGTGAGTTAACTACTCTCTAGCTTAGTCGAATAGGGAACGATATAATTTATGTGCTCTGAGCTTTCTCATGGATTAAATTTATCATTTGGTCAGTGGAACTGCCCCAGTTTGATAGATGTAGGCCATTATTGAACAATTTGGCCTTCAAAACAGTGACTGCATTCTGAAAAGCACTTTTGGCATAACCAACCTCAATTTTAGCAATCCATAATATAATGTAATGCCTTGTGAGACTTTCCTTACATTGACAAAGACATCTTGGAATAGACTACTCCTGAGAATATTTTAATAAATCAGATGGTGAGGGCATTGTCAGTAGGAAAAAAAACGCCAGGTCAGACTCTTCACTCTCTCCTCTCACTATGGTGAGGTTTTCTGTTGACTCCTGCTGAAGATAATTCCATATAACCCATTCAAAACCTTATAAAATAATTAATCAGCTTCATGTCATAACAGAGTAGAGAGTGAAGTGCAATAGGATTGGTGCAAGAGGGCTTCGTCTCGGGTGAGGGAGTGCTTGAGTGTGCCCTTCTGGGCAGCAGTGAGTACAGGAGGGATCTACGCACAAGCCATCTCTCAAGAAGACTTGTTAGCAACACAGCAATTTTAAGATGATGTGGCTATACAGAAAGCATGATATGTACGTGCACATTTGTATATGAAACAGGAGGGATACAGACCCCATATAGACTCTTAGGCAGTGAAGCCTGATTCCGTATACAAAGTATTGTGTCTGTGTCAGATCAAGTTGTTGGACAAGGAGAAAAGATATCCCCCTAAAATATGGAGGAGTCTACAGCCAGGGTAAGTGAATTGCAAAAAATACAGACAAGAGCAAGGTTTTCCTCTTTTTTTCTTCACAAAAGAATACATTTCTGACAAGAAGAAATGGGGAAATCTAACCGTTAGTGGCCATCCCAAACACTGCGATTTGCAGTTAGGATAATGGGGTATGGAGAATGTGAAGAACAGGGAAAAAAGGTCTGAGGAAAAGTATTCAATAGTATTTAAAAAAAGGTTAATAATAAAGGAGCGGTAAAGCTTGGAAGGGCAAGAAGGGAAGAGAGATTTGTTGCTTGAGGCCAGGTAGAGAAGGAATGGAACAAGTCACTGCAGGTGGGGACAAAGCAGAATCTGATGATATAGGAACAAGTGACTTCAGACTGCAGAGCCTGTCACCAGGGTCAGCCTTGATTTGGTCAAAAGCACTCCAGCATGCCCCCATCCCCAAGTGGAAGGGCTTTGCCCTTCTTTGTGCAGTCTGTGGAGGGTGAAACACTTGGTAATGCTGACAGCATCCTCCCTGCTAGCTTTGTGCCACCTGGACAGGCAATGCTGCTAGTTTTAGACCTCTATAGATACCCATGATGGACAGCTGGAAAGAACTGAAGATCTTGCTGAGCTTTCCATGAGCATCACAGTTATCAGAGTAAGGCCATATATTCTATGACAACCTGAGTTAAACATTGTCACCTATGTCACTGAGCAAGAAAGAAATACCAGCCATGTCCAGAAAGAAAGAGCTGAGGTTCAAAAACAGGTAAGGCATTGTGCTAGCACATCCAATACTGGTGTATTGGATGATGACCAAATGATACCCTTCAGGGTTACAATAATCAGAGGACATTATGTACTTGCAGTTCTCAATGGCCTCTGCTCTGTTGGATATGTCTTTCCCCTAGAAAGTGTTGATGACACTTGAATGGCAATTAATTGGGAGTGAACTGGCTGCCATACAGTCTTATTTCCAGGATATCAGTGGCAATGATGGCGTGTTGTGGAGACCCACAAATATGAGTCTAGTATAGCAGCTTATGCAGCTAGAAATCTATTTATTTCTGCAGCAGTAGAGCAGCTGGGGTGCATTGCTGCTCGAGTCAATGGTTGCTTGTGACACCAGGCTGTGAAGCAATCCCTTCCTGTCCTCTAAGGAATAGCCTGCAGCTATCATCGCATGGCTGGAGCATGACCTGGTATCATCAGCGGATGCTGAAAGTGCAAGACCACAAGTAGTGTGAGATAACTTCTCCATCTCCTTGCCCTTCCACAATCCTCATGAGCAGCAGCAATGTCCTGGCATGGCAGATGGCCTGGAGCCCAGGAGCAGAGCCTGGTGGGGTGCTGTGTGCTTGGGCTGCACAAGGGTGTGCAGCGAGGCTAGGGCAAAGCAACTCTGGCTGTGTTTGAGGATATCTTGGTCAGTGCGCAGTGTGATCACCTGGAAAATTGACTAACAGAGACCACCAAACCTGGGGTGGTCATAGAATCATAGAACCAGTAAGGTTGGAAGGGACCTCTGGAGATCGTCTAGGCCAACCTCCCTGCTCAGCAGGGTCACCTACAGCATGGTAGACAGGGTTGCATCCAGGCAGGCCTTGAAGATCTCCAGAGAAGGAGACTCCACAGCCTCTCTGGGCAACCCGTGCCAGTGCTCCGTCACTCTCACAGGGAAGAAATTCCCCCTCACAGTCAGGTGCTACTTCCTGTGCTTCAATTTCTGCCCATTGCCTCTTGTCCTGTYACACGGGACAACTGAAAAGAGTTTGTCCCCGTCCCCTCGACACCCTCCCTTCAGGTACTTGTACACATTGATCAGATCCCCCCTCAGTCTTCTCTTCCCCAGGCTGAAGAGGCCCAGCTCTCGCAGCCGTTCCTCATAGGGCAGGTGCTCCAGCCCTCTGATCATCTTYGTAGCCCTACGCTGGACTCTCTCCAGTAGCTTCATGACTCTCTTGCCCTGGGGAGCCCAGAACTGGACACAGGACTCGAGATGAGGCCTCCCCAGGGCTGAGTAGAGGGGCAGGATCATCTCCCTCGACCTGCTGGCAACACTCTTCCCAATGCACCCCAGGAGACCATTTGCCTTCTTGGCCACAAGGGCACATTTCTCATGGTCAACCTGCCATCCACCAGCACTCCTAGGTCCTTCTCTGCAGAGCTGCTCTCCACAAAGTCAGCCCCCAGCTTGTACTGATGCCTAGCGTTATTCTTCCCTAGGTGCAGGACTCTGCACTTGCCCTTGCTGAACCTCAGGAGGTTCCTCTCCACCCAGCTCTCCAGCCTGTCCAGGTCTCTCTGAATGGCAGCACAGCCCTCAGGTGTATCAGCCACTCCTCCCAGCTTGGTGTCATCAGCAAACTTGCTGAGGAGGCACTCTGTCCCCTCATCCAGGTCATGGAAGAAGAAGTTGAACAGGATGGGACCCAGTACTGAGCCCTGGGGGATGCCACTAGCCACAGGCCTCCAACTAGACTCCACGCCACTGACTGCAATGCTCTGAGCTCTGTCTTTCAGCCAGTTCTCCATCCACCTCACTGTCCACTCGTCTAACCCATGCTTCCTGAGCTTCTCTAGGAGGATGTTATGGGAGACAGTGTCAAAAGCCTTGCTGAAGTCAAGGTACACAACRTCCACTGCTCTGCCSTCATCTCCCCAGCCAGTCATTTCATYCTAGAAGGMTMTCAGATTGKTYAARCAGGATTTCMCYTTGGTGAATCYRTGCTGRCKACTCCTGATCACCTTCTTGTCCTCCATATGYCTGGAGATGACATCCAGAATRAGCTGTTCCATCMCSTTTCCARGGATGGAGGTGAGGCTGACTGGCCTATAGTTGCCTGGGTCCTCCTTCTTGCCCTTCTTGAAGACTGGAGTGACWCTGGCTTTCTTCCAGTCCTCARGCACCTCTCCAGTTCTCCATGACTTTTCAAAGATGATGGAGGGTGGCCTRGCAACACCATCCRCCAGCTCCCTCAGGACCTGTGGGTGAATCCCATCTGGGCCCATGGATGTGCGGATGTCTAGCCTGCGGCTGCTGTGGATATAACTTCAATGTTTCCTCTTTTGGAGGGGACCTTAACAGCCAGATATAAACTTTCTCTTTCTCTCTCCCGCTAGGTCTCAACAGCAAATAAGCAGCTTCTAATGGAAATATTTTGCTATTCAGGTTCAAGTTTAGATGCAGATTGGCTCCAAACATTCCTAACATGGTGAGGTTTATGCACGCATTCAGATGTCTTCATGCTCCTCAGGCTCTGACCTTCCTTTTTTTCACCTGTGTAGCACAAGACCAAAGAATTTCTGGTGACCTTGATGAGTRTGAAGGACTAAAATTATTTTATATTGAAGTAATCTTTCCTCATGAGTGTTGGTTAACAAGCAGTTGCCACTGGGACAGAGCACAGCAGCCATTTTGTATGCAGCAGATCTTACCGACAATTTTTAAGCAGTGGAGAAGTGGCAAATAACTTCCTTAMTTGAAAATTATGTGGGAATTTCACAGTGTGCAGAAGATAATTAACCACACTGGAATCTGGCCAAGAACCAAGGTTAGCACTGCTGTACTTGCAGAAGTGCCACTGGTAAAGCAACACCTCCTGAAAACTTCAGAACCTAATCTATTCCTATAAAATAAATAAAAGGCATGTATTTGAAAGGTGGTGTACAGCTTTTATTTRTATTTGGCCATACCTTCATCACTTACAACTGAAACAATCAATTGCTGCTATACACTAAAATCAGAAGTATATACAGCTCTTAATGCAATGTATTTTTTCAGTGAATCAAAGTTGAGTTAGTATATTGCATTATGCCAAATCTTTCTAAAATTGAGCCAAAGTCATCTTATGTACGCAACACATTTTATCAAATGTGTAAGAAATATCTGGAAGAGAAATATTGTTTATTTAGAGGGAAGGGGGGAAAAAAGTAAAGTTGGCAGTGTATCATGCAAAAATTAGTTCAGTAAAGGGGGGGGGGGGGAATCAAGCTATGTGCCAGAGTTTCAGTCACAGTTAGATGAGCTTTTCTGAGTTTGCAAGTACAGTACAAATGTGAAAAACATGCACTTGGTGAAAGAGGAAGTGAAGAAGGAAATAGCTGATGGAGAAGTCAGGGCTGTTTGTGCCAATGGTGACGCTGCAAGTCAGCTAGGAGAAAAGAAGCAAGAAATGAACTCAGACTTCAAATAAGGATTTTTCACCCAAGTTGCTGAATTGTTGCAGATTTCCTAGGCCAGAACACAGGACAGCTATGGGTCTTGCTGCACAAATAATGCTGTTTCTTTTCCACAGGGAGCTTGATTCACATCACAGTTACAACTTAATAAACCAACAAAACTTTGCTGAAACCAGGGATTAGATTCACTTGGTGCAAAACCCAGATGGTGCAGGTAGGATTTGACCTGACGTGAATGTCCCTGTGAACCTGTGCTTGTGGGTGCAGTGAAATTTTAAACTTTCAGCCTGCTGGCCTTGGGACTGATGGTGTGGCAAGGAGAAGAAAACCTGTGACCTAATATCTTGATTATGAGGGTGATGTCTTGAAAGTGAAATAAGGAGAAATGCCCAAAACATGGAGGTGTGATGCAGGTGTCTTTTCAGCTGGAGAGATACTGCAGTATTAAAGCAGTGCGCTGAGAAGAGCCTCTGAAGCACTGAGGATACTGCGACTGAGAAGAGGCAAATAAACTACCTCCTGCTGCTTGATTCCTAGTTTGCTTGGTGAAATAAGACTCTGYTTATATTCTTTTAAATGAAATCATCTTGCATCAAAGAAATATCTGGTACTATCATTAATTTCTCAGCCCTTTGGGAAGAAAAAGAGTTTATTTTATAAATTATGAATATTGACCAACTACTTGGGTCAAAAGGTAATGGTATATGACTTCATGGTTTGGTGTGAGCGTGTTTGCTATTTTGTGTTTTGTATTCTGTTGCTGAATGCTTCGAATTTATCTGGTGGAGATTTTATACTATCTCTGCCTTTTTTGTCAGCATGGCTTTGCACTGCTGATAGAAACTTCCACCCTTGTGGATGAACAGTGGCAAGGGGAATGGCCCCATCCATGGCAAATACTAGAGAGGACTCCCCCACACCCTGTTAAATCCCCCAAAAAACCCCGTAACAAAACCCCAAGTCCTAGGCAAAAAATTGCAGTATTTCCCTGCAGCTTTCCAGCTGTGGGAACTGTTAACTTAGTGGGAGCTGCAGGAGAGTGGGGCACGAAGGAGGGGATTTCTATGCATCCCAGCGCACACAAACCTGGAGCCGTTGCTCTGGCAAAGCCTGTATTGACTGGCCCCTTAATGCAATTTTGCTGTGGCTTTGAACGCAATTTTTACACAGCATCCTTCTCCTTGACATATCCAAACCCTTTCATCAGTGATGACTGGCACCAGCCCCCTGTGGCTCCTCTTGGACCAGATTCAAGACGTATGTTTTTTTTTTAGCTGTAAATCTTTCTGTCCTGCTCCTCCACCCCCTCTCCTGTCCCAGTCTTTTAAATTTTTCATTGATTTAATACCCGCCTCCCCCCCAGGCTATCAAACCGCTTTTCCCCGAGTGCTGGTTGCTCTGGCAAAATGGACTTGGGAGAAAAATGGTTCCATGCTGAAAACTCGGAGTGGTTATACTTGAGTGCTGTACGTGGATTGAAAAGCTCTGAGTTGTTATAGCAGCTGTCCCAGCTGAAAAAATGTCAGGGAGTGGGATCATTTTCTCTGTATTTTATGGACAGGGAATAGGCCAGGTTCCCTGTTATTTGAGTTACTCTGGGGTTGCTCAGCCAACCCCTACACTTTGCAGGATAGTAATCGGATCCCCAGTGCCCTTGAAGTATGCTTGCACTCAGTGTAGAAGGCAATAGCTCTATGCCAAGCGCTAAATGAACTTTTAAGTATGTAAGTCTTTTTTGTTCTTGTAAAATCTAGATTTGATTTCATAAAAACACTTGCACACCTTCTTTTCTGGGTAGTTTGGTACAATTTTTCTCTAGATTAAATCAGAGTGAGCTACTGTCAGTGAATAAATCCCTCTCCCTTTTCTTTTTCTTTTTTTTTCCATTTGTGATTAAGAAAGGATTTGGTTATTACTAATTATTTAAATTTGGTCAGCCACACTTGGAGCAATATATTGCAATCACTTGGTCGCTTGCACTTGCTTCGCTATGGCCAACGTCTTTCACAGAACGTAATGCCGGCGGGGACCATCGGAGCCACCAGCCTGACCCCCTGTTCACTGCAAGCCATTAAATTTAACCCATCTGGCCTCCTACTCAGCCCAGTAATGTCCAAGCTTGGCTAAATCACAAAAGCCAGAAACGGATGCAGCCTGGATTTGAAGACATCCAGGGATACAAACTCTGACACTCCCTTGGTAGTTTGTTCCAGTGGTTAAAAATTGTGCCTTATTTCCTATTTGAATCTGGCTGGAAGCTGAATCCAGACCTTAGTTCTCGTTATGCCTTTCTCTGCCAGGTGACAGAGCCCTTTAGTATATGGTATTTGCTCTCCGTGAAGGTACTTATGCTCTGGAACAAAATCACATCCCAGTTCTTTTTCTAGCTTTTAAAAAAATAATGTAAATAGATTATGCTATGTAATTTTCTCCCAAAAAGGCAATTTATGTTTCYTTTTAATACACCTCAAAGCTCTTTCGACATCCTCTCAGATATTTGACTATCCTCTTAAACAGACAGACAACAGAACTGCAGGCATTCCAGTTCCTGTCTTGCCAGAATATAGGTAAAAATTCCTAATTCTAGGTAAATTTTTAAAGTCATTTTAAGTAACCACTAAGATTTTGTGGTTATTTCACRGAGTGAAGGAAAAAAGCAGGAGAAAGACTAATCCACCTTCACCACCAGACAGCGGGCCTGCTGGAAGATGGGGAGCATTTCAAGGAGAGCGAGGGAGGAAGTTTCAAGTTCCTGTCCCTAATCACAAATTATGGGGTGGAAACCTGGGCTGAGGCCTGCTGTGAGCATCATCTCAGCACCCGCTCGTAGGTGGTGCCTGGGTGCATGTGGTTCTCTCCTCCTAGCCAGCTATCTTGTCCTCTACAAAGGGACAGAATGATGGGACTCCTGGCAAAACTTTTGCTCCACTTGGCATGAAGACTTTAATCAAAACTTTTGCTCTGCTCTCACTTGTGAGAGATTTAAAAATGTTTCTGATTGCGTTGTGAAAGGGAGCAGCTCAGGCATGGAAAGCTAATTGTGGTCCTCTCCCGGAGCATGAGCAAGGAGGGCCAAGCCAGGGACCTGAATCTCAGTCCCTGCTACCTGAACAAGGTGCTACGGGCTGTTCTCACATGGATTTCTCTACTGTTATAACTCTCCCATTAGCCGTGGTGTTAATTTATTAGCCACAAGGAGCTAGCTGACAGCTCTCATACGACAGCTAGAGGCCATAACGATCGTGCTTTTGAGTCGGGGTGTCCGTTTGGGACTCTTCTGCTTGACCTAATCATCACGTAATTATGGGTTAAAGCCACTTGATGAGAAGAGCCTGTGGGACCCTCCCGCTGTCAGGTTGCTCCAAGTTCTGTGCAGTTAGGTGCACAGTGCAGCATCTGGCTGCATGAAAAGTACTGTGTTACTCCCAAATCACTGATGAAAGTGATGTGAACAGTGTCTAGYTTATTTTGATCAGTGCAGAATTCAGATACACCTTATGCATAACTTTCCTGCTGCTAACTACTTTTGGAGATGTCATTTAGCCAGCATTTGGCCCAGATATGGGAGCCCTTACTGACGGTGTATGATGCTAATTGATGGAACTGAAAGAAGTGCCATGTATATAATTCCGCTGGACACTTAACAACCTAATAAACACCAATCTCCTTTGTTCTTAGGATGACAAGACCTTTTCCCTGTGAAACCACACTGATTACCAATAATTACACCCCCATCTTTCAATTCTTGGTTGACATAATCCCTCGTTTCTGTCTTGTAAAAATAGCCCAGGATTGATATCAAGTTAGCAGACTCCAGATACCTGTGCCACGCGGCCTGCCTATTCGGTATTTTGGTGCTTCGTTGTAGGCTCTGAGCYTTTGGAAAGGCTCCAGCATTCAAAGAGGCATCAAAAATGACTATGAGTAGGCCATTGATTGTGGTAAGCAGATCTTTAAGGACTCTTGGATGTGGGTTATATGGRTCTCCTACTAAAAATGCTTCTTGCTAATAGATCTTCAACATCTTTCTTGCTTGTAATAGATTCAAATGTTTCTCATTGTACTCATGTGATACGTCATTCATGTTTTACTGTGCTTTACACATAAAGGGCAGAATTATGYGTCAAACTCTTCTGCATCCTTGCGTATTTTTCTACAGTTTAGGCACTATTTAGAATGATTTTTTAAATATTGCATGGTAGGTAGCTTTTTGATATCTTTAGCCTACTCTATCAATTTTCTGTATTTCAACTTTTAATTTATATTAATTGCTCTTTTGCTTCCTCATGCATCTGYCATATATTGCTCCTTTATTTCTAACTTCAGCATTCTGTTCATCAGGATGGGCTTTCAGTCAAAAGTTAYTATCTTTTTTGATTATGAAATTGTGCTTCTTGGCTGTCTAAGAAATTTCTTTGGGAAATACACTCACTATTGATATTTTTCTTTCTCTATTTTTAATCTCCGGTCAATTTTGCTTTTGGTTTTCTTTTTCTTTGGAAAGGTCTCTGGTATTGAACGTACTGTTCAATAACATTTTGTCTGCATAACTATGTCTATATAAAGCTGAATTTAAATATGTTAGTGGTCCAAACTGCCTTTTCCAGTCCATGCTGATTGTTCTTTTGATCAAGACAGCTGTTGTAGTCTGCTGCCTGCCATTTTTGCTTATAATGATGTCTAAAACAGAGTTATCTTGTATTCTGTACCAAGCATTTTGTATTAGAAAATTGTCATTGATATTTTAAAGAAATCCTGCTGCCTTTCTATTGAATGTGTGGGATTTTGTGTGTCCATCTACCAAACTGGGGGTTTCATACTGTGCATCCTCATTCATTTCATATCAGAAACCTTCACCTCTTTTTGATAGCTGCCTTCTGGCTGCTTGCTTTTTAGGATTTGTCACCCAAAAGTCACATGCTCTTTTTTTTCCCCCTTCTTGCTCAGATCTTTTTGAAAATGGGAATGAAATATGTAAGATATTCCTTTAGGAAGAGAGCTGAACCAGACCAGGAGAAGCTGAATGAGGACAACTTTGCTCTCCTCCCCCCTTCCTCTTCCGAGACCCTGCAGGATCATTTCAGTGGAACAGCTAAACAGTTTTCCCACAATCCCTGCTATGTCATTCAGCCCATCCTTCATATTTACTGGGCCACCTGTAAGCTCTCTTGTCAGAATAAAGAGAGCAAATACCCCATGTGGAGCCCTGCATATAAATTTCTATACTGACTTGCATCTTTGCTTATCATTCTTTTTTGTTATAAGCTGTAAAAGTGCCTGGATCTGGACTGCAAGCAGTTGCCCTCTCGCTACTTCAAAAGAGCATATTATTCATGTAATGAACAGGCTTAGTATTGGATTTGACAAAACACTGGGAAATACATGTTGGGCACAATTCTGTGCTGTCAGGGAACTGGACTGAGTGACCTAATACAGTTCTTTCATCTCCAGTTACTTATGATTTTCAGTGCTAATTAAAACCTCACTAGCTGGTGGGGAAGAACATCACAGCCAATTCAAATACCTTCTGTTAAAAACTTTCCTTCTGTTTATTTTTTCCACTTGCCACTTTAATTTTATATATGTATCGGTTAAAAACACCTTTAATTACAAAAGCATCCAGCTATAAAACTACAGGACAAACAAACAAAGCYGTTTATACATAGCAGCTTGCAATAAAAATGCAAAGGCCAGGAAATACATTAGTTGCCTTTATTAAGGAAAAAAAAAGTCATTTCTCTGGTACTATAGCTCTGACCCGTTACCAGGGTCTCTGGGTACGCTGTGGGTAATGACTGTGCTGTCAGCTAACCCGAGCTCTCCCTGGGCTCACACCAGATTTGGACACTGAAATGTGTCTAATGGTGATTTTCTTTTTCCGTAATAAACCATCCTTTAAACTTCTGCTGAGCACCTGCTTCAGCTCGATGGCTTGCTGGTGAAGGACAACCCAAGTCTCTCTGTTGTAGTGTCTCGCTCTTGCATGCTGGATGCTGGGATGTTGGCAGAGGAGGCTATGACATCCTCCATGGGTATGAGGAGCTTGGTTTTCCTTAACCATTCTGAGGATGGCAAAGGGCACCAGCATATCTGGCATAGCCTCACCTGCCACAGCTGTAAGCAGGACGTGAGTTCCAGGACTGGTGTTAACTCTTGAGCCTAGTGAYGGACATGCTGCAGTGACCAGCACTGAAGTACAGGCATCCTGCCTGATGGTCTCTCTCACAAACCCAAATGATTTCTTGTGTTTCTTGAAGGCAYCAGAATCCCTGAGTGGATAGAGATGGGTAGGATGGAGGACCATCTTTGTGGAAAAAATGTCATGAACTGCCAAAGTGGGGACTGCAATCAGTAAAGAGATATTAACACAGAAGGGAGTYGGATCACAGAATAGTTTTGACTGTGGTGCAGTTGCTGCCCAGAGCAGCTCTGCCTTTGAAGACAGATCCAACCTTAATGTTAGAGCAGATTGCTCAAGGTCTTGTCCAGCCAAATTTTRAGTATCTCCAGGGATGTAGACTCTGAAGTCTCTCTGGGCAACCTGTGCCAGTGCTTGACACCCTCATGGTGAATATTTTTGCCCTAAAATCCAATTAGAATTTGCAAAGTGTTGCAAATTGTGGCCCTTCCTCCTCATCCTTTCACTTGCACTTCTGAGAAGAGTCAAAGTATTAAAGTAAATGATAATTAAAAAATCAAAGCAATATTAATAGAAAATAACAAATATAAAATTTAATAGTTCAGACTACTTGTTCACTACATGGAAGCTTTCTATTTAAAGACAAATATCCCTGAGTGGCTGTTATCACTACAGTGCTGCACTATCTAGGAACTGTGCAGCAGTATTGGCACTCACCTTGCTGAAGAGGATGTAGAAACTGTGAAGTGTGAGATCAATTGAAAAATGATATAAGAGATTACAGTTGGTCACAGCAGATTAGCTATTATTTCCAAGAGTAACAGCTGCCTTCAACCCAGGGGCATGTTCAGGACAAAAACGTCCTTTTGGCATTCATGCCAAAATATGAATATATTTGTTTTAAAAACTAATCTCCAACTGTTATTTTTTGGGCCTCTTATCGTAATGCATTCAGATTTGCAATTGACTCTAAGCTCCTTCCATAGAAAATACAACAGTAGAATGCAATATTTCTCCTTAAAAAAATACAGTAATTTCATGTTAGTTCTTGGATTTTTAAAAAATTGGCTATTGCATATTATCCCATTTAAAAGCATTTGCTATAGCAGCTACTGACGAAAATATGCATTATAGAGGTTTGGAATCTGAAACACCTCTTTGCTGGGTGTGTTTCTTACCTCATCACATGTTCTTATCATAAGAGGAACCACTGCAATGCTCTGCGACCCAACCAGTAGGTAATGACTTCTAGGCAGCTGAGATAAGCTCCACACRGATACGCCACTGGCTGGGGGTGGGATTGGTCCAGACCATGCATGGGCATCTCTGCCTGAGCTCAGTGATGACGCTTCTTCTATGGCTTTTTTGGGGGCAGGGTTCATCTAATCTTGAAGGAGGACCTTTAAACAGGCACTACAAATTGCCCCAAAACATGGCCTTTTCTTCAGGGGACCCGAAGAAGACAAGTGGTGGTTCAGCCTTCTGATGTTACCTGGGACAAATCTAGCCCTTGGGACCAGCTCTTGGGTCCAACTAGGGGAAAGGGAAATGGGAGCACAGCCCTGCTTGCTATGGCATGACCCCCAAGACAGACAGGATGGATACATTATGGTCTTTGTGAAGTGTTGGAAACAAAACCAGGGTAAAAAGTTCAGGTCCACCTGGAACAAGAATTTTTCCATTTTATGCAAAAACAAAAAAAACATGAGAAACTTATTKGGTCTCGATCCAGACCACTTGGCTGGTTGCAAAATTAAATGTTTGGAGGTTTGACATTAATTAAAYATTAATTAATTAAAGAGTTAAACATTTCTTTAGTTGAAGGTATTTTTCTTTCAACTTTGGTCAAATTTGAAACAACAAATGTTATTTTGAAAAGAGAAAAAACAAATGTCTTTTTTTTTTAAGTTAACTTTTAACTTTATAAAGAACTTATCTTTATTTTCCCAGCAGAAATTGGATTAGCCAAATTCTGCTCAAATTCTTTTTGGATTATTTGAAACAAATTTGCATCTTGTCAACAAGATAYTACTAACTCTCATAAGGAAATATCAAGGAAGGTGTAACATGTGAAATACAAAAGCATCTTCAAGCAGATATTTTCTCAGATGGGTGAGGGAATTGGTGAATATGTATGAGAGACTCCATGTGCATGGGGAACTGTAGACTGTGGATGGAGACAGTGTGAGGCAAAATGGAAAGAATAAAGCAGGTAGCTATTGTCAAGAAGATAGAAAACTGGTGGTAGGTAGGGAGGGTTGTGTAGGTATGGATGGGGAGCCTTGGGGAGGCTGTAGAAGGACTCTAAGAGGGTAGACAATGAAGTTAAATTGACCAAAAATGGGCAGAGCAGGTACCAGGTTGTGTGCAGACTCTGGGTAAGTGCAAGGGTGCCAGTCAAGCCAGCTGAGTAGAGTAAGAGGGTGCAAGGTGGTAGGTGATCATGGGTGAAGTTAACACTGTAGTTTCGTGCATAGGCCATGGTGCTGACAGYGATCTGAACTAACGTTCTGCTTCATCCTGGACTCCCTGAATGTGGTCTTCAGCAAAGTACTTCTGAYAGAGACACTAGGAGTTGTGAATCTGACAGAGGATGACCTACACACGTCTAGGTAGTCCAGGAGCTWCTTGGAAGCAAGGGTGCCTTTGTATGGGGGGAATCCTTCAGACCATTGTAGGAGATGGTAGGGATGTTTTGGTTTGAGGGGGGAGGTCCTTCAGACCATCAGAGGGAGACTGTAAGGACATTTTTTACAGAGGAGTCCTTCAGACCATCAGAGAGGGATAGTGGGATGGATAGTCCAGCACCATCACCAGGGGCTTGATGAATGTCTACACACTACCGTGGATCCTGATGATGATTTGTCTGGGATTCCATTCTCCATCCTGGAAGTGGTGGCCTTCCCTATTGTGAGGGTTGCTTTGGGGGTGAATTCAGTAAAGCTCTCACATTAATGGAGCTAGGGTCATACAGGCTCCTAGGACGGTGGAAAGGTGCTGTGTCAAAATTGCAGAACACTTTGGGGTACATTGGCAAAACTGAATGTTAGCACTTTAGAAACAAGTTAGAATTGRAAAAAAGATGATAAGAAGGCTACTTTTTGCAGAGAAATTTACTTGTTACAAAAGGTAGGGGAAACCAAGATGCCCTAAAGGTTTACTGAGCATACATAAGCCCCCAGCCAGCAGTGGTCCGCAGTAACAACAAGTATTTCTTGCAGCATGTTATTAATTTATATTTTGGTTTTCTCATGTTCTTGTTTACATATTTAGCATTTCCTGTAGATATTTACATGGTAGTTTAGAAAGGAGCATTTCTGAGCAGCCTGAATTTATGGATTTCTATAATTTATACATTTATATGATTGTTGGTCAAGAAATGTCTGGTTATTCATAGTTTTTCAGCTTGTTTTTGCATTCAGAATGATGGCTTTGTGCATATTCTGAACAGGAGTAGGATGAATAACGTGGCAATTATCTATTAAATTATAGTATGCTTGAAGGAGAGTAAAACTGGGAAGGGGGTTGTATTAAAATATCGTCAAGAAAGAGTTTACTTGTCTTTCACTTTATTCCTTTTGTAGATACTTTTAGATAGGTTATAACTGTCATTCTCATGAAATGGTTTCTGTTTGTGATAGATTCTGAGTCAAATTGTTAAAATCAGCCATGTGGTGATGGCCGACTTTTGTAGAAATACTAAAGTTGGAAATTCAATGGAAAGAAAACATTCTGTTCCAGGATGTGGGCAAATACTTATGGGTAAAATAGAGCTGAAGGGCAAGAAATGTATAAATTTTTGGCTTGTCCTTCCAATATATTCACTGATTTATGTCAGGAAGGTAGCAGGATACGTTCTCATGACTTTATAAGCTCACAAGGGAGAAGGAGAACATTTTCATTTAAATTCAAAGGATAGAATTAAACTTGCTAGGAGATGGTTTGATACTGTTGAAACCACTAAAGTGTGAGAAGAGGTAAGAATCACATAGATTTCTCCTTTTTTTTTTTTTTTTTGGTTTGGAGATTGGATTGGACACAGATGCGATACATTGTAACATTGGTAGCACCTAGCTTTGAAACAAGACTTGTCCAAGTCTGCTTATCTCTTATACAGATCAGAATAAAGGATAAATCAACATTAGCCTGACAGGTGTAAGAAGAAATGTATCCTGGAGTCATTTTTAAATGTCCCACAAAGAAACTGAGTAGTTTTGAAAACTGATGTGACCTAAATCTAGAGCCTTTCAGAGAGCGATGTCTTCAGCGTCCAACAACAGGCCAGGCAGCAACTCATTGGCAGGATCTTTACCCGTCGCAGGTGACTTGACACGAAAAGGGAAAAGACCTGCCTTTTGGGTTGAAAGGCACTTCTCCTGGTGCTCCCATGCTGTATGTCTCTGACTTCACAGCTTCACAGTGGCCACTTGAGTTGATTTTGGACTGGGAGGCAGTCTATATTATGTCTGGGACAACTGGGCATACCCCAACAAAAATAGCTCTTACACGTTTTTAAAGTGTTTTACTAGAGGGCAGGGGATTTAAAGGAGGGAGAAGGGTAGATTTCGTCCAGAGAAATGCTCTTTTACAGCCTGCAGCCAGCTGGATGCTTGATGAGCTGCTTCAAATTGGAAAGGAGGGAATAAAATAATTATCCTTCCCTAAAATGTAAGGGTCCTAAATTGATTTTACTTAAATTCAAGCCTAAATGGAGTGACTTATGATTTACAGCAAGGTGAGATCAGAATCAGGCCTGAAATCATGTTTTTTTAAATTTTTTTTTATTTTTTTTTATTAAAGCTATTTTCATCCCTTGATGCCATAGACCTTTCTGGGTCCCATCTGTTCAGGGGTGTTTGCAGCATTTCTTCATAGACAGGGTATTTTTCTGGGCAGAGATTTCATTCCACCGATCGTTCACCAGCCTTAGTGATACTGAACTTACACAGTATGTTGGACTTCATGTTTTGGGGGTAACTTGGCTAGTGTGTGCTTTTCTATGTATGGCCTTTAAAAGAAATTTTTGGTGGTAGTGCTTGGTAAGAGAGCCAAGTTTCCAGCCCTGAAAAGCAGCTTGCTCTGTTGTAACATACAGTTACAGATCTGGAAATTCTCTTTAGACCATTGCTGTGTCTCAGGATGATGTGGAAATGACAGTTGCGGAGGAAAAAAGATATACTGATCATCATTTTTCTGCTTCTTCACTGAGTCTGTTTTCCTGTGCTTTGATTCTGGCAGATCTTTTGACTTATAGCTGTTGTCCCCTCAGATGAAATTGTCCTATGGGCTATATGATTTACACAAAACAAAATCAACTTAAGTAGTCATTCCATACACAGCTTTTAGGAGATGCTTCCCAGGTCAGATTTGTGTGTCTGCTATTTCTTTTTCCTTCATGTTGCATCAAGAAAAGGCAATGCAGTAAGACTGTGCTAGGGGACGAAATGGATGAGAATACATTGGAGAAGTCTGGCAGAAACGAAAGGGTGGAGGAACTTGTGTGGCTGCTAACAGACATGCTCCAGATAACTGTTCTTTCCCCTTCATACTACACAGCTTTTACACAAATCAATCGCCTCTGACACCCTCATCGCAAGGGCTGCAAGTCCACATACCACAGTCATGTGTGTAGTCACCTCTCATCAAAGTTTCTGCGCAGCTCGCAGTGATGAAAGTACATTTCCAATCTGTATCAGTTGATGTGCTGATTAATGTACAGCACCACCCTGAGGGGAGGGCACGGTTGGTTAAACTGCTTCATCACAGCTTGAGACTCTGCATGTGTTTTCCCCTCCTTCCAAGAAAAGCTGACAGGCCAGTGGTCAGCAAACATGTTTCAGATATAGAGATAGTTTAAACCTCAGATAGACAAAGGCAACACTGCAGATCTCAGTCTTCCACACCATAAATGTTTACTTTCATCACTAAGATAGGGATTGTAAACCTTTTTGATGTTCAGTAAAAATTTTCTTTCAGCTAAAAATATTGTAGCTCATTGGTGTCAGTCCACAGGTCTAATGGTGCCAGTGCGTCACAAGGCCAATTTATTTATTCTGGAATCTTTCTCTGTCTAGTATTTTGATTTGGTTTCTATGAAGAATGAAAAAAGAAAAACCCAACCYTCAAATCTCTAAACTTTATGTGGAATAAGAAAACTATTTCCTACTCACTCTAGGATTATTATTATCTGAGGGGAGACCAAGGCCCAGGTATGCAAAGAAGTAGCTGAGGGCTTAGCTCTCTAATGAGAGATTAAGGTTGAATTTGGGTGTCCAAGTCCCAGCATATGATCCTTAAAGCCTATGCATAGTTCTTTACTATTAGTGGCTGTTCACCAGTGAATCCTAGAGCATTACTACTGTGTGTGCCCAGAACTGCCTTCCTCTTGTCAGAGTTGGGTGGCTTGGTGCCATTTTCATGACTAAATGAATTTAGTCGTGTCCCTCTAAATATGAAGAGGGACRTGATCTTGCAGGTGTGCTTGGAGGTCTCATGGCTGAGCTCCCACTGGTGCTGGAGGGATTTGTGCACACGTCTTCCATCTCTCAGAACAGTGCTGTGATCCCTGTCGGTGCGGAAGAGTGCCGAGGGGTGTCCTCTGTCTCCTCGTGAAGCTGCGGGGAGAAATACAAGAGCTGTTGTGGCACAGAAAGAGGATATTTGTCTCTTTAGCCCAGAGATTAGATCTTTCAGGTGGAGGTTTGGGGCYCCGGGATGACTTATTCCTTTGGCATTGCGTGATTATGGATAAAATATATGTACTGTTTGGCAACGGGGAGTGCACTCCGAAGGCTTCTGTATTTGTTTCCAGCATTAGCCGTTGGACATCTCTATGGGTGGGATTCATCTCTTCTAACTGCAGATGTCTACATCTGAGCAGAGCAGGGGTGGATATAGATATTGCCTGACACTAGGATGAGATTTACCAGATGCATTGGGTGACAYGCACCATTATGCCCATGAACAGATCAGGGTAAGTGAGGAGAAACAGGCCTTCTCTGTATTTCTGTTCTTCTCTGCTCGTTACTGGATAATTGCCAGGTATGTTCATGCAATTAATTCCAAGTTAATGCYGTGGAGCAGCCTCGTTTAGTCTAGCAACCACTTCACTCTTCTACAAAAAAAAGGAAAACCAAAAAAACCTACTGCCATCTTGTGTCCCACTGGTGTTTACCAGTTGGAAGGTAAAGAGCAAGAGAGAAGTAAAGCCTTTAATATTTAGGTACACAATATTCTGTTGTTTTACAAAAACCTATAATTTTTCTCTAACAATGTTGGTTCATCAGAAGTACTGGGGACCCTACAGGTGACCCTCATGGGAAATGGCTGCCACAGGGAGCCAGCTCTGACCTTTGTCTGCTGGCAAACACTTGTGCACTCACTGGCTTCATGGAAAACTGTGGCTATTTTGCTTTTCAAGCACATGGTTTTGCAATGGTTTTGCAGACTACTTCCAACTGTGATGTTGATCCCAGTCATCTGTGGGCTGTAGATTGAGTGACAACACAGTAAAGGACTTTGTCTTTGAAAGCAACAGTTCAAGAGTTGATCTGGCTGAAATTTGGTGTTTTTTTTTTTCTGCTGAAAATGCATTTTTTAGGTCAATACAGTTTTCTGCGAAGGAAAGTAGGAAAAAACCCAAAACATTTTGACTCATTATTTAAAAAAAAAAATCTTAGGTTTGTTTTGAGATGTCTATTTTYAGAGACTGACCTAGCCTTAATTAAAAAAAAATAATAAAGTACTTCCCCTTCCTCTCTCCACTCCCAGGAAAACAAAAGGCTTTGTATTTACTTTTGTTTGAAAGAAACCTTTTGTGAGATGGCAGTTTTGAAGTGCTTTGTTTTGGGTGGAGACACCGAAAATTATTTGGTTTTGGTCAACCCCAAACAATTTTTGGTCAATGAGATGAAAAAAGCAATTATTTGCTTAGCTCTTGTCATGGGTTTGAATCCTGGTGCTGTAAGTATGAAAAAAAGGCTCTGTGCTGTGTTTCAGCTGTACATGAATATCTTCAGTGGTGACTTAGCCAAACATCTCTTATGAAGGAAGAACATTTGTTGAACAGTTGTGGAAAATCAGTCACTAACATATGCTGTAAAAAGAARTCCATTTTTTCCCTCAGAGCACTTTAAGGTCTACACGGTGCAGCCTTGAGAGACCTTCTGTCGGTGTTAGATGCAYGCAACACCCCCCTGGGAACACGCCCAGCCCGAGTTCTGTGGAAGTAAACCCCAGGCAGCAGCAGAGGAAGCTAGTGGAGTCGCTCAAGGTTGATGAATGGGTGACTCAAATGCGGGAGTTAATTTGCCTTTCAGTTAGAAGTTGCTCTGGAAGCAATTTCAGGGTGTTTTCAGGCAACGGCTATATAAGCTGGGGGGCTGACCTTCTGGAGAGCAGCTCTGCAGAGAAGGACCTGGGACTGCTGGTGGATGACAGGTTGACCATGAGCCAGCAATGTGCCCTTGTGGCCAGGAAGGCCAATTGGTCTCCTGGGGTGCATTAGGAAGAATGTTGCCAGCAGGTGGAGGGAGATGATCCTGMCCCTCTCCTCAGCCCTGGGGAGGCCTCATCTCGAGTTCTGTGTCCAGTTCTGGGCTCCCCAGGRCAAGAGAGACATGGAGCCACTGGAGAGAGTCCAGCGTAGGGCTACAAAGATGATCAGAGGGCTGGAGCACCTGCCCTATGAGGAACGGCTGTGAGAGCTGGGCCTGTTCAGCCTGGGGAGGAGAAGACTGAGGGGGGATCTTATCAATGTGTGTAAGTACCTGAAGGGAGGGTGTCAAAGGGACGGGGACAAACTCTTTTCCGTTGTCCCGTGTGACAGGACAAGAGGCAATGGGCAGAAATTGAAGCACAGGAAGTTCCGCCTGACCGTGAGGGGGAATTTCTTCCCTGTGAGAGTGATGGAGCACTGGACCAGGTTGCCCAGAGAGGCTGTGGAGTCTCCTTCTCTGGAGATCTTCAAGGCCTGCCTGGATGCAACCCTGTGTACCATGCTGTAGGTGACCCTGCTGAGCAGGGAGGTTGGACTAGATGATCTCCAGAGGTCCCTTCCAACCTTACTGGTTCTATGATTCTATGATTCTATAATGAGTTTCTGCCCATCATTTTCATTCRTGGTTCTACCCATGACAGGTGATACTGCATTTTGCGCATGGATGCCCAGATGTCTAAGTGGTCTTGCTTTAACTCACAAACATAAATCATCACAGACAAATTGGGCACACATATGCATTTCCTATGACTTCWAGATGTCATACAGTGATGGGAAACAAGCACAACACTTGAGATTGGAAGAAAAGCTGAAGAAATACAGGGGTCTCAGGTTTGTTAACACTAAACAACAGCTAGTCCGGCATGGTATTGGAGACAGCTGAGTTATCCCTACAGGATTAAAATGCAAAATGCCTGTGGATTGTCATGTTATACATATGTTCAGCATCAATATTTAAAGCCCAGACAGTAGAAAGAAACATTTTACAGAACTGAACAGATGGAGAGAGGGGAAAATTGATCATTGCCTTTTGATTCAAAATACTCATAACCTGAAACGTGACTATGCAACCCCTAATCTGATACGGCCTGGCCCAGCACACGTGCTTTATGCCAAAGGCTCAAACTCATCTTCTAAATCACAAATGATCACCAGAAACGTTCCCCACCTGTAAGCCAAGGTCTCACGCTCTTTTGCCAGGCTGACACACACCCTTGGGACACCCCTGGGATGCCTGTGGGCAATATGCTCACCCCATCTGCTGCTGTCTGCCACCCGACAAAACCCACCTGCAGCCTCCACCACAGTCTCCCTTTCAAGTTCATCCCTGTCTGCTTGTGACTCCTTTACAGCACACTGGCAAAATTTAAGACAGGTGAGGACCTTGTCTTCGCTATTTATGGCTTAAGTGGAAGAAAGATGTGAGAATTTTCTTTCCGAATGTTGGTTGTCCCAAATGGCTGCAGATGTGTAAATAGATGTAAGTGTTCTCACTTCCTTAAGAGTCTGTTTTCTTCCACAGATTTGGCTTTCTCGTTTGGAGCGGTCATTGACTTTTCTGTTCTTTTAGAGAAAGTTGGATTTCCARCTTGTAGGGAAGTTATAAATCTTGGCAACACATATCATAGTGTTTTGAGAAAGATAAAAATCTGCTCTTTCCACAGGTGATTTTCTGTAACCCGTCAGTGCTGCGCTTTATTGAATAACTCAGTACTAAAAGCCAACATGCAGTTATTTTAAAACATTGCCATTAAAAGGGGACCTTAGAGTCTTTCAAAGCCACAGATGAAGTAGTGCCCCCCTTTTCAGGCTAAAATAGTTAGAAATACATATTGAAAAAGCTCAGTTCTAAGTAAATGTCACATATCACCTAATTTCTCCCACGGAGAAATTCCTTCTCTTTCTTGTTAATTCTGCACATACTGCAGTGTGAGGTGTACCTCCTTAACCCCTTTGTTGTCTCGTGCCATCGTAAGTTTTATGGGTTCCTTTGAAGAACCATGTTTCACTAAGACACCAGCACTTTAATTTGAAACATGCCTTTAATTAGACATCTATGAGACATGGGGTTGCTTACCACCACGTACTTGCTATGTTGTTTAGCAGTCAAATGCTTAAATGTATTCAAAGGAGGTGGCAAACCTCATGTGGCAAATTTACTGGGAAATACATTTATTTACTGTGGAACCAAACCTACACAAAATGTCTTGAGAGAATCTGCTTGTGAAGACCTGGATTAATACTAGAGAAAAATAAAATGTGAGTGATAGTAYGAAACAGGTGCCCAAGTATTGGTAGGATGCATTATCTTTAAAGCAGTTAAATACCTCGGTTTCATGAGAACAAACTTTCAAACCATCACAGTCTTATCCAGAATGTCACTGAAAGACTTAGTGCAAATTAAAATGCAACAGAAATCAGACTAGCATTTTTTTTCAAGCTCCACTTTCTGACTCAGTCCTTTCCCAGGCATCCTCTGGGAGAACCACAGGGGTATCAAATAGCCCATGGGTACTGCAACCCTATAAACACGCACATCAGCTTGCCCCTGCCTTGGCCSCCACGCAATCATTTACCACCTTGTTTTTGGCTGTGCTTCCCGTGCCCCATGCAGGCAGCCCCAGGTGCAGTGCTCCTGCAGCCCTCTGAGCAGGAAGGGCATTGGCCCTACTTGCAACCCTCTCCCTCTTCCTCCTCCTCCTCTGGAGCTGATTATGGGTTTTCTCCTGCCACATGTTAGTTTGCTCCATTTTGGAGCCAACAGCCAAGCAGATTTCAAAAGGTCCATCCTTTCTGCTGGGCAGGAATCACGTAGTTTTAATTGCCCCTGGATAGCAGAGTTCAATCCTCTCACTTGGCCCAAGGAGCTAAATGTCATCCTTAATTATGGGAGATAATAATTTAGTAAGAACAGATGTTTAATCATCTTGGGGTCTTCCTGCTGTGGTGGGGATCTGCTTCCCTGCTTTTTGAGCACGCTTGTAGGAAAAGCACAAAATTGCTTCCTTGTGGGTTCTCCCCATCATGCCCCCCAAAACTTTGTCTTCTCTCAGTTCCAGTAAGATAAAAAGGAGAGAATAAAAGAAGCAAACCATCCCCAGGACATGATGCTCATCCCAGGCCCTGACTGCCTTTTGTTTGTGTCATCAGAGAAGCAATGGTGTGCATGATCTTATATGAGCGCAGGGGGAAGGGTGAGGAGTGCAGAGTTTTGTGTGCTGATGTAGAGTTCTTACAGGAACYCCAGGGTTTTCAATTGAGAAAGTGCTTAGAGGCAATTTATGTAGCCAAAAATGAGGTGGTAAATGGTTGTACTGGGGCCAATATGGGGGCAAGTTGGCGTGCCTATTTATAGGGTTGCAGTGCTCTCAGGCTATTTGATACATCTGTGGTTCTGTGTGGGAAAGCCCAGGAGAGGTTTGGGTGAAAACGTGAAGCTCTTAAGGATTTTAATATGATTTGTATTACAATTTAATTTTTAATAAAACTTTGAATGAAGTTTTGATTAAATGGTCATCATGACTGGAAGATTCCGCTTTAACATAAAATGCCAGAGTTCCCAGAATGTGTTAGGGTATGTTTCATAATAGCGAGATATGCACCTTTCTCAAATACATTTAATAATGAATTCTATCAAAATGGAAAAAAGGAAGATATAGATAAAAAAAAATCTGCTGTGTAGTCAGTAGTTCCACGTTTTGGAAGAAATTGCTGAGCTTCTGGCATCCTTAAATAATACCCTTTTCACATGATAGTTACACTACTCCAAAGACAGTATAATAAACCATGCCAAAAATTCTTCTGTTTCGTTTGCATGAAATTGAACTGACAGATATACCTGTCTATGTTACGTCCAAGAAAATGTCTTGTTAGAAACGTGTGAAAATATATTATATGACAGATGCTGAAAATGTTTCAGATACAGCAATAAATTGATTGTGGTTTCTGGACCAGATGTGAACTCTGTTTAAAATTCATCATGCTGGTCTCTACTCTAGCTCTGCACTTAAATAAATGCAGAGAAGTGGCTTTGCTTTTCAATGAAACCCATTATAAGAATAGAAGAGCTTCTTTCCATCTAATAAAGAAYAGCACTGACAGTAAGACTTGCATCCACAGAACAAGTATTAAAAGCACAAACTGAACTCAGAGAGAGCTGTGCCTGTTCTCAGTTTTTTGCTTTATTAATGTGCATGAAAATGCTTGGCATATCTGAAGCYGCTGAAACCAAGAAGACTGCAATGTGCATTATTTTCACTTTAGAGGGAKATTCACAGCCATAAAGTAACTGGAGGGGAAAGAACATGGGTTAAGGAACGATGTTGTTTAAAGGAAAAATAGCAAGTTACAAAGGCAGTACAGACGTGACTGGATATCTGTAATCATTGTGTGTTTCCCAAATCTTTTATTTTGTAGCCATGCGTTCCCTTCTCCTGCAAGGGAAAGGGAGCAGGGCGAGAGCCAGGCGGGCTCTCTGGAATACAGCTCGGGAGCTGCGCTAGCCCGGCTGGCCAGCCCTGGCTGCCTGAGGCAGGTGCTGAGCTGCCCCGGGGATCCGCCGGCACCTCCGAGAGCAGCCGGGAAGCCTGGCGGCAGAGGCTGGCGATGTGGGAGCTCTTTCTGTCACCGATGTTTGGGATCTGGATCCGAGTGGCTCATTCGGCACCTTGCTCTGGACATCTGAATCTTCCCATCATGCAGTTAACAAGTGCCTTTTTCTCCAGAGATGGAGGGGAGGGTGCACATCCTTTTGCGTCAGTAGTTTCACCTGGGAAAGAGAAAGCCTCTGCGTGAAAGCAGAGCCTATTATTTCTCCTCTTTGCAGCTTTTTCGTAGTGGACAGGCACTTTTGTTCAGGTCCTCCTTGATCTGTGATATTAGGGCCAGCAAGTAGAGGGCCTCTACTCAGCCCTAATGAAGCATCAGGAGTGCTGTGACCAGTGCTGGGGTCCCCAATAGAAGAGAGACATCGAGCTACTGGAGCAAGTCAAGCATAGGGCTACCAAGATGATTAGGGAACTGGAGCATCTCTCCTATGAGGAACGGCTGCGAGAGCTGGGCCTGTTTAGCCTGAAGAAGAGAAGATTGAGAGGGGATCTTATCAATGTCTACAAATAYGTTAAGGGAGGGTATCAAGGGAATGGGGCTCGACTGTGCTCAGTGGTGCGCAGTGATAGGATCAGAGGTAATGGGCACAAACTGAAACACACCGGGGTTCACCTGAACACGAAATAAAACTTCTTTGCAATGAAGGTGACAGAGCACTGTAAAAGGTTGCCCAGAGAGGTCATGGAGTCTCCTTCTCTGGAGATTTTAAGCTGTCTGGACACAGTCTGGGCAACATGCCCTAGGTGACTCTGCTTGAGCAGAGCGGTTGGACTGGATGACCTTCAAAGGTCCCTTCCAACTTCAACCATTCTGTGATTCTGTGATTTTACGTAGCAGCACAACCAGCCCTCTGCRATCTACGAGGAGGGTCATGTTTCTTTGCAGCCACAAGTTTTACGAATGTAATGGGGGTCTTGTAACCACTTCTCTAGATTTTACACTCAAGTTTTCTTTGTCATTCTCTCAAAAACTCTCTCTCTCTCTCCCTTTCTCTTTCTGAAGGGAAAACAATTTGCCTGATCCCGCAGAGGAATATCTACAAGCAGGGGAGAAATGACACCTATGGGTATCTTCCAATATAATGCAATATCTCCTCTGTTTTAAAAGGTGTTTGGTGCTGTCATCTGATACACTATTAAGGATACGTGAATCTCCCTCTAATGTCAGATAAAGGTTTTCTCTGAGTAAAGAAGCTCTTCATATATGCTACATCTAGAACTCACTAGGCACAGTACTCTGCATTAGTGAAATGATTATAGATATTCAATCATGTCTGTACTGCCTTTGTAACTTGTTATTTCTCCTTTAAACAACATCGTTTCTTATGCTGCTGTCCATATTCTTTTTGCCCTTAGAGCTTTATATTTAAAAATATTCCCCAAACTATGCAAAACCACATATCTCAAAAACTCTCTAGTTGTCAATAGGCTGAGACAGAACTGTTTAATTTTTATAAGTGTGCGGAAATTTCTTTTCTGACACATATCTGCAACTTTAATATAAAATCACAACACCCTCTTGTCCTCCAGTGACTTCTAGTTGTCTGAGCTTTCTGTCCCCAAACACTACTAGTGCTGGATTGTGYCATCATTAAATACATACATAGCACTCAAACCGAGCAAAAACCCTGGACTGCATGAATGCAGCTTCCATCTTCTCTGTAACTTGTAATCATGCTGCAACCCAGAATCCCTGATTAAATTATAGTTGTTATGTGGGTTGGACTGGAGGTTTTTCTGAGTTTTCTGTTTGTTAAATGCATTGTTAACATTGTCAGTCTACTTTGTTGAATGTGATAAATCTTGTCACTGAATGTCAAGATAAGGTTAAAGTATCAGGTAGAAAAATATTTTGGAAGTTTCTACATTTGACATGAGGTGTGAGAATTTTTAGGTTTCATATTCATATTCTGGTTTCTCTCAGAAATGTATTTTTTTAACAGAGCAACAATCAAGTAAACAAAAGTTAAATATGAGTTTCTCAGAAGTTCACAAAAGCCAGGAGCTGGGTCTTTAGGAATAGCAATGCATACTGCAAAGCTCATGATAAAATCATGTTATTTGGCAAGATGCTCTTTTTCCTGTTTGTGAAAATACAGCTATAATCTTGTCTGCAGAACCTTCTCCGCCCAAAGTAGGACTTAAGTCATGACTGGTCAGATGTGAGGCTGAGAAGCCTGGCCTTATTCTTCTGATTTAACAAAAACAAATGCTCTCAAAATGAAGACTGAAACTCAGCCCCTAAACAGTCCTTTACACATCCTACTTCCTCCAAACAGTCCTGAAGAGGGATGGCTGTAATGGAAATGCTGACACAAGCTTAGCTGTAGAGACGCTGTAAGACACTGTTATGCTAATATGAGCATTACACCCTAAGAAAACATATTGAGTTAGTGATACATATTTTTCTCTTGAACAAAATTGCCACAGGAACAAAGGTCATATGCCACATGGATGCCAATGTTTTTAAGAAAGTGCAGTCTGTCCTGTAAGTGACGTAAATGTATGGGGTTTCACGCACATATACATTTTGCCACCTTTTAGTAGAAATAAGCTCCTATTAAAAATGAGTTTAGCTTTTTGGTGGGCCTCTCTTTGGCTAGTCCAAGCCTTCTGTTATTCTCCTTTTTGGTTTCAGATCTACTCTTTTTCTCTTGGAAGAGATAATGATTGCTATGTAATAGCAAACTACTAACAGCATTTTCACTGTCACCGTCAGTGACTACACAGATGAGCAAAAGCTGCTGGGAGAGTGCAGGGTGCAGTGATGTCCAGAGCTGTGTCTGGCTCCATCATGTCCCTGCCAAAGGGAAGTGAGGAAGTCAGGATATTTCTGTTCTCTGTTGGTGCTGAATAATTCTCCTCATCACAAATGTCAAAGCCTCCCTTTGCATTTGTCCTCTTTTGGGTGGAAGAAAAATATAGATACGTTTCATCCCTTTCCCATACTGGTACCCTCAGCAAGATCGTTTACTGTCCTCTTTCCTCTTGTTTTTAGAAAAGATATTTTTTAGAAAGATTGCTTGTTAGATCTTTTTTTCTAAGTGCTTTTATCTCTTTCCTTTGGAGAGTGATGCAAGCAGTTTACTCAGCCCCTCTATTGTATACAGTGACCCCAAATCACTATTTCTGAACAGATGATGCTCCAGTAGCCTGGCTGCTCAATACCCTGTGGAGCTGGGCTAATCTATGATGAGGCTTAAGTTCTCAGTCTTCTTGTGCTTCAACTAGTGATCTGCCAAACACAAGTATGAGATCCCAGGCATGTGTAGGAGTGGGCCACAGCCTGAGGGTTTGGAATGGACTGTCTCCTACCAGCTGGCATTGAAGCTCAAAAGAAAACACCCAGATGTACTATAGGCCCCTAAGGGAAGGAAATGGGAGGCATGACCATGACACCAGTTGTGCTCCCTCTGTTGCTTGAGAGAATGAAACACCCAGGCTTTGTTCTTCTTGCTGCCAACTGCATGATAAACCCATCAGTAACYGGGAGGTTTTTAGACTGCCCAGTGATGGGTTTATATTAATAACCTCATCTGCAGCTTGGCATTTTTTTTCTGTTTTTGAGAATGATGTATTGATACCACAAGAAAATCTATTCATGCAATTGCATTCATTCTGGAATGACAAGCAAATCCACGGGCTTGGAGAGCTGTGTGTGCACATGGGAGTGCTGACCAAAGTCATGATGATGTGCTAATACACTTACCAAATCAAAAAGAGAGCATGGCATGTACTAGAAATGTGAGGCACTCAGATATGATTTGTTCTTCTGAGTGGCTCTGAACCCGTATCTCCAACTCCAAAGAGCCTATTCATCATTGCGTGCTCTGGAGAAAGATTGACKTGGTCCCTCCTGGGGACCAATGGGCATTGACTAATCATGGATATAGAGAGGTACACCAGATAATTTTAGATTAGAGGCTAAACTGTTCTCCTGGGAGGTAACATTTTTGCTTCTTGTCTAATTAATATTAATTATATATGCAAAGTCATACAGTCCCAAAAGAGACTATCCCCATGCATGGAATGCCCAGAGAAAGGTGTCTGAAGCTCTCTTGGGAAAAGGCAGAAATGAGGAYTCAAATCTTTTCAGAAAAAGGGAAGAAGTGAATTTGGTTAACTGTCATCCTGAGTGGACTCATTGACCACTGGGATATGGGAAAGGAGAGAAATGGAATGACCTGCCCAGCCCTTCTACTTTTCATTTAAGTGACTGAAAATGAAGCTATGAAGTGTGACATAAAAGTGAAGGACACTTTTCCATTTCCCCCATCCCTCTATGCCTCAAGAAAATGATTTAGGTTCATCTGAGCTGAAGTTTTAAAAACCTTCTCTGTTTCAGCAGCCAAGCCTGAATGTTGGCCACTTGCACAGCTATTGCTTCAAGAGTGAGCGAGTGCAAGTACTTCCTGGGGACTGGCTGACTTCAGTGTTGAGCAAGCACTGCCAAGAGCACCAGCAGTAGTCCTCTCTAGAACAGATTGAATTCTTGACCTCAAAATATGCTATTTCTAGTCACATCAGTGTCCTTTGTTCAGCAATTCAATTAAAACAAAAGCAAACATGGATTTTGGTAGAAAGGGCAAAAGGTAGAAGTTTGCTTATGTGGAGGTAACAGGACACAGGGTCCTGGTTTGTGGCTCTCTCTGTGGTTTTAGGAGGCTGCCTAAGGTGCTGTGGGGGAAGCTTCTTTCGGCTCACCCCATGTCCTGGGATGTGCTGGTGAGCATTGGTGTAAAAACAGCCTAGGGCACAGCCTGCTGTCATCACCAAGGCATCCCAGCAACATCCGGCTGGTGTTAGACATGGTGACTTACCTCTGTCACATGAGGCTTCCTCCTCTCCTCGGGGAGGGTGAGAACAATGTATGGAGTGGAAGTGTCTCAGATGGAGTCACAGGTTTTGCCAGCTTCTCTTCTCTTTCATGAACATGGCTTTGGGTTTGTATTAGCAAAAAGAAGTCAAAAAGTGTGCACTCACATATGGAAGCTGATAGTGATGAGATTTATCACACCCCTTAGTTTCTTGGGAATTGTGTTGCATACTTTGAGATCCAGGAAATAGATAAGAAATAGATAAGAAATAGATAGGAAAACTCAGAGCCCAGATGGGTTTTTGCCCTGTGTCAGAGGAATGCCCTTGTCAACCATGCTTCTTCCTACAGCTTTAGGTAGACTTTTAGATGTCACAGGATGCGACTGTTGGGTGCCTTGAAGATAAAACTTGATATTCTGAACTTCATCATTTGGGAGCGCCATGCAGAGCATGAAGACAGGGTTTAATACATGTTGTTAACCTGCGCTACTGAGGAATGCTTTATTCAGTGTTTTGTGTTGGAGTTTTCTAAGGGCTGACAGCTTCACGTCTGCATGGATTGCTTTGCTGAGGTCTTACTACAAAATGATGAAGGAAAGAGTAACCTGTGCCAAAACACTGTTAGCCAGGATGTCCTGGGTAAACAGAGATTTTTAGAAAGTGTTATTTATAAATGTTAGCAAGTGAAACCATTGCATCAGTGAGGAATTCAACAACGCTGTTAAATTACCAGAGTGAATTGACTAGTTGTGCATGTGGGCATATCTTCAACTAAATGATACTAGGCGGGGCTGCAAACTCTCCAAAGAACTGTTATTCTCAAGCTAAACCTCAGATAACCTCCAGTCCTTTAAAAATATCTGTTGCTGAAAATAAGTCCTCAGATAACCTTCATCCTTGGATAACCCACATAAAATCAGAGGTAAGGGACTAATAATGGGAGAAAGGGGATTTGGAAATAAACTTGTCCTCATATTGCCCGCACATGTGAGCAACACACGCTGCTGCTGACTAGGGGCTATTTTTACATATAGTCCATGTGTTATAAATATTTGAAAAGGACGCTTTCCTTTGCTTACCAGCATGGCCACTTTCTTGCTCAGGTAACCAGAAACCTGCACATTTGACTGATTCCTTGTAGAACTTGAGTTGTAACTGACAGATTTGTTTCCCTAGAGGCTCACACATTAATCTAACTAGGACCAAAGCTATCTTTGGGCAAACTTAGGGAAAGTGGAAACCCAGGCTGGTTATAACTCAGAAAAGTGTCCCCAGATTATCTGAGTTCTTTTGGTATTCCTGTCACTGCTACAGGGACAAGCATTTTTCCCTAGCTGACAGTGGAGTTTTAGAATTTAGGTTTGGARTGAACATTGGTAGTTGAAGAGATGTGAAAAAGGCGTGCCTTAAAAAAAGAGAGGCTGGTTCATGTGCCTCCTCAGCATCCTCATCAGCCCACTTCAGCATTGCATGTGTGGCCAAACTTCAGAGCAAGGCAAGGAAGCAGCAAACCAGTGAGAAAACATTCATCTAAATGTGTCCTGGGGAGAAAGTTCCAATACTTCCAGGCTCCTGCAGGTGACGAACTGGAGCCCTAACCCACGTGATCTGATTACAGTCACTGGACTGTCTGATAGTCTTTGATGAGTGAATATGGTGTCCCCAAGGCAGGAGGCTGCATGACACTTGGTGAACAGAGGCAGAAAGCACCTGTTTGTGAACCTCCCTGAATGTACATGGTCTTTTCTACAGAGCAGAAAAATGATCCATAGCACTTGGTGAATAGTTCATTTAAGTGCTAGGGCACAGAGGTTTGATAAAGCAGTTTGCTGCCCAGATAGTTCCTCTGGGTGGGATTTGGCAGCTCTCATGGAGGCTGAGAGTAAGGTTTGAATTCATTCATCTGACAATAGAAACTGGAGCCAAAGCTAACACAGAGTTTTATGCTCATTTACAGATCTCTACAGACTAAAGAGTTCATAAAGGAGTTCACTGATACCTTGTTGACAATGGTGATGAAATACTCTGACTTGTCATCCTGGGAGATTTCAGCATAACACATCCACAAGACTGCAGACACAAAGTCCCCTGGACTCACCTCCTGGCTTTCCTCCCAAACACTCTCCGGGTGTGTCTRCACTGACATTTGCAGTCAGCCTCAAAGTCAGCCCCTTTACCCATTCTAAGTGATGTGTGTCACCCTAACAGCACACTTTCTTCTTCAAGTCGCTTTGAGTTTCATATACGTGAAGCAGGACTGGTATCACCTCCACCCATAGGCAGGGCAGGAAGAAGCAGGGTGTGGGTGGTTGGGTGGCCAGGATCACGGAGCACGGCCATGCTGGCTGAATTCCTCTGCTTGATGCCTGCAAACATGCTGCAGAAAAGTAGGTAGCCAGGAGCAGCCATGGAGCTAAGCTCCTGCAGATCCCTCAGTGTGTGTTGATCATGGGGGTCACAGTATGAATGTTTAGTTGGTCTAAGCTTAATAATAACCTAAGGCCAGTCTTCACTATCAGTGTTGATGATCATCTCTGATTCAATCCACACAGTCTTTGACCTACTCCAGACTGAGTGTCAATAATGTGGACCAGGATCTCCAAAGGCTGTCCTGGAGTAAGCCAAACATTTGGCACTCACAAGTCCTTTGGCTTCTGTTGCCCCTGTTGCCAACCTCTTCTTCTTGCTGCTCTCTGCTCCTTAACATGTCCAYGTGGCAAAACTGATAAGCAGTGGCAACAGCTGAGAAGGATCTGAGCAGACCAGATTAGCAAGGGTTAGTGGAGGAGATATTAGGCTGATGCGAAGGAGTAGCAGCATGATGGGACCTTCAGACCTCTCAGTATTTTCCAGGCTCYGAGGGGCTATGCTGGCAGCTTGCCTTTTCCAGGGCACAGCCATTTCAGCTCAGCTGCTGTCTTGGATAAAGCGTYGCCTCACAGAGTTCCTGGTTGAAACTTGCTTAGCTAGGCAATTTTAGTGCTTTTCTAAAATTGCCTCCAACCAGCCTTGTAGAGGAGAGTAGTGCTCCACCTACAGATTCAGGAGCTGAGGAGCCAGGAAGCTGCTGCCCCCATGCACCAACTTTGGTCATGAGCATCCTGACCCTCAAAGACCTTTCCTACCTCCGCATCCACAGAGCACCTCAGGATGGAGAAAAGATGGGGAAGACAGAAGCAAGTGGAGGAAGCCAGGGTGGTAGKGCTGAAAAAAACACTTGTCATGAATCAAGCTCCATCTTCACTGATGTGGCACAAGATGCCATGGAGCCTTCCTTAGCTATAACAGTAAAATARTGAAAAGTTCATTATTTTCTGGCAGGGAGATCTCCAGCTAAAGGCCATGGGGAACAGCATGCAGCACATGGTTTTGCACTATGCACCGAGTCTCAGAAATGATTCAGCTTCCCTTTTGCTAATACACTGACTGGGTTTCAAACTAACAGTGGGTGAAGAGTGGCAAAGGATCATCACCTTTTAAAATGTATTTTCCTCATTTCCAAGCCACTTGTAACCTCTGGAAGATATTTCCTGGCAAATAACAGATAAAATTACCAGCCATACAAACTCCTACAAATAATTTTGGGAATAATTCAAAACATTCAAACATAGCTTTCACTTTCTTATCTTTCTTTTTTTTTTTTTTTTTTTTTTTTAAAAAATTTTAAAACTTGTAATTTCAATTGGAACCTTTTTTTTTTTTTTTTTTTTTTTTTTTTTTTTTTTAAAAAAACCTTTAAACCTGGAATAGCAATGGGAACCATTATTTATTTATTTTTTTCTGACTGCTTTATTTTCCTAATAAGCAGATGTGGATTCTTTATGCTGTCCTGCTACTGTAGCAATAACTGCACGTAACCAAACTTAGTTGCTTAAACAGTGATGAGGAAGTGTCACTTTGCTCTATGTTGACAGAGATAGCTTGTTAATAGTCAATTAGTCCTTTGATATGATCATCAGAACAAAGCTGTTAACTTATATGGAGATGCATTTTTTTTAATTACTTGTTAGCAAACATTTGGACATTCATCATTCCCCAAATCAGTGAATCTTGTCTYGCAGGTGCAGTTACCAAGAGCTTTTTTTAGTATTTTTATTTTCATCCAAGCATAACAGAACTTGACTCTAGATCACATACCTTCTGTTACTGAAATCTGAGTAATGCATTAAGTAATGGACGAATCYGTCTGGATTGACTAATGTGGTTACAGAAGTTTATTCTGATTTGAGATGCATGAATCTGAGATGAGAAGACCCAGTTTTAATAAAGTGCAGATCCCTCCTGGGGACTCCAGGGGAAAGCGGTCGTTTAGGTACCCGCACTCCCATCTGCATGTGCCACCCACCCACCAGGCCTCTTCTTTTCTTTCTCTTTCTCTTTTTCCTTTTTTTTTTTTTTTTTTTTTTTTTTTTTTTTTTTTTTTTTTTTTTTTTTTTTTTTTGTCATTTTTCCTGGAGTGCTGCCTAAAGGAATGAATTAAGCCTGTTAGGGTTGGAGTTGATGTGATGTTTATGGCCCCAATACCGTGATGATTGTTTTATGATGTTTGTGTTTTGGCATCAGTGATGCCGTGATGTTTGCACTGTGATGTTGTCATACAGGGAGGGCAGGGCCATGGCCACATTACATATACATATCCCATATGTGATATAAAACACGCATATAAATCATATGAATGCTGTGCACCTGAGGCTTGTGTCCAGGGGCCCTCATCCTGCAAAGGAGTGCTCATGAGGAACAAGTGAGCTGTCATACGGACTGGCATGAAACTGCTGAGAGTGGCTTGCAAGTCCAACAGCCTGCCCATCCGGTCCTCACACCTGGCACAGCGACGCCAGCACAGCTTGTGAGATTGGCCGTTGAATTAAATGGCTTGCATTCACCCCAAAGCATGCAGCTCTTGCCTGCATCCTTGGAAAATGTTCCTTGGTAATTTGGAGGGAGGCTCCAAGCCCAGGAGTYACAACCTGTGACTGCCCTGTGGATGGGCCAGGCAACCAGCATTTCCATGGGCGTGAAGGTGGCCCGCGGGTGATGCGATACTGCCGTGCGGCTCTAAATCCAGACAAACGGCTCGTGGCTCGCAGGATATCCGGTGAAGCCTTCCTTCTGTAGCCTGAGGGGCATAAGTCACTGTATTTCCTGTGAGGAGTAAAGTTTCTCAGGATACACCCTGACTACTAAGTGCTCACAGATATGTGAATGATACATTTTTTTTGAGTGGTTTTCTACTGAGCTCAAAATGAGCTGGCTCTCCTGAAGGCTACTCGTACCTGCTGTACTTTTCTCCAGCTGAAGAAGTCATGGAGCAAATATAAAGCCTCACAGTACTAAAACCTCCATCTTCCCCACTTAGCCATCAGACAAGACTCTGCTTCCTGCGTATCTTCTAGGCACTTAAGTCAAGCATAAACCATGTTTCTGCATGAATCACCCCAAGTGAGAACTGTACACTTCACCTTTTTTATTTATTTATTTATTTTTTGCTATTGTTATCAAACATTTGTAACTAGTTTCTGTTTCATTCACCGATGTGTAACCTGTAAATGCCAGACCCCTGGTCCCATCCACAGGGCAGCTATAAATGTCCTTCTTTAGCTGGGCTGTGTTTTTTTTGCACGATCTGTCGGCACTCTTGCCACATATGCTACAACAAACCAAGTGTCTTTGTTCTCCTAAAGCAATACTGCACTGCCTGAGGCCATCCTTCCAGTAGACATTAGTTCTTTTGTTTGGATAAAGAGAGTGTCATCACTCATTCACTATGAGAATATGATTCAGCCCTGTCTTTTCACATTCATGGTGCAGTCTTCATAAATACTCTGTTTTACAGCATATTGTATGTGTAGTCAAATGGCTGACATCAGTGGGCCAAATTCTGCCCTGATGTGAAACTGTTTCAGTCATGTTYGTATCAGAGAAGTTGTGGAATTAGAGGCAAATATCTCTATCCAGTCCTACTTTAATGCATCKTCTCTCTGAAGATAATGAGAGGTAAGAGTCCCAGCCACTATATGAAATTACTCCCAAATCAAGAACAAGCAACAAAAGTAGCTAAGTAAGCTCATTTTCCRTTAAGCCCTTTTGTAATCACAGGGTCACATATGCCTTTATAAATTTAACACAGTGCAATGAACTCTGTAAGTCAGAAATGACTTGTTTTTGCCCCTCCCTGATGACCATGAAGCCTGAATTTGAGACTTCTGCATTTTAAACTATGGGTCTTCAAGAGAAAATCCCATCTCTTTCATCTCCAAGCCAYTAAGACACAAGGGCTACATCAAATGGAAGGATCTGGGGGAATCYTCATATGTGGAACAGTGGCCTAAACCCAAGGGCACATTGGAGTTCATGCTGGCACCTTCTCCTTCCTGCTGTGGTTTCCACCTGGGAGAGACCTGGTGGCACTTGGTGGGAATGGTGCTGTGTCCTGGCCAAGCCCTGCTCAGGAGCCAGGCTGTTGAAATGCATGAGTCACACACTGGCTGCTTGGGCTGCTTTGTAATCTGTGTAGACTGGCAGGCRAAGGAGAAAGGGAGAATTATATGATGCATGAGTTACATTTATATTAGTGGGTTGAGGAGTCTTGGTAAGGCTTTGAGGGAACAGGGGAGAGCCAGCTAGTGAAGGCCCTGAATTACCTGTTGTACTCTTCCAGGGTGGTTCCTTTGAGAAAGCCGCCGTGAGGAATGGGTGGGGATTTCAAGGAAAATTTTTTAAAAACTTAGAACAAAGTTTTCCCTGAAAGTATCTTATCCCATTTTCTGAAAGAGCAAGGGTCTCAGCTGAAGCCCATTGAATTGAATGGGATTTCTTTCCTTTACCTCCATTTTTTCATTCCTACCTAGGAAGTTTGTTAATGCTGCTGTTGTCAAGCTGGCTTCAGGTAGGCAGCCAAAATTTGGTGCTCACCTGAATTTACTGGAAGTGCATTTTTGAAACTTGCCCATCACTCATAGTTTTCTTCATTTCTTTTCTTCCAGGAAGGCTGTAACTAGTCAGAGACACCACTGAAAAGTAGTAAATAGTAATAATTAATCAGTATCAGCTAGGGCCTCTTGCTTTACTCCTGAAAATTAAGATTTGTTATGGCTGTTATGTCTGCAAGGCACAGACTGGTGAATGCACTGGCCTCTCTCTGCCCCTAGGTTTTACCACACTTTGATTTTCCAGAGTCCCTTTAGTGTACAGCTGTGTCCCAAACTGGATCCCTGCCAGCTCAAGGGAGAAGTGAGGATGCAGGAAGACCTCTAAAATGTATAAAAATACTTTGACTGCAATGATTTAACCCAATGCTAAGTTTATTTAATGACAGCAAGGGTGTGGTGTAAATCTCTATAATTTTTGCTGGAAAAAAAAAATCCTCGAATTTGCTGCAATAGAGCTAAAAGATATGGAGAGATACAGGATACGACTGACTTTAAAATAATTCCTCACAACATCTGTTAACACTGAGACAAGCTAATGTTACTTTATTTCATGAACTAAGGAAGTGGAAAAGAGCCTTAAGGAAAACACATTAGGATAAGCTTAAGGAAGAACGCAGAGCATATGGTGGCACATGGGTAAGGAGGCCTGGCTTACCTCGTTTATAACTCACCCAACACATTTCTGCACTAATCTATTTAATTTCCATATTTACCTTAAGTTGCTTTACATAAGAATTTCCTAGACCTAACTGCAGCTTTCCAGTGTATTAGAAGGTTTCTGTTTGGTGTGGAAGGATTTGTGATCAGCCAAACATTTCATAGCCCTGTTGGTAATGTGTTAGTGAGCCTTCTTGACATCAAAATTTATTTTAAGGAAAGATTGTCCTAACATTCAGAAAAGCCTCTAGAAGCTCTTCTATTGAGCCTTGAAAGCTAATCCAATGTCCATTGAAGCCAAAGGAAAGACTGTGATTTAAGGATACATTTGGTGGGGACCCTTAAGCCAGGTGYTGGCTAAAGTGAGCATCTGCTTTGAAGATGTTAGTGTTCAAGGGATTGCACAGTGCCCATAAATGATGTGTTTTAGTACCTACTCAGTTTATTTTATTAAATAAGAGCATTTTTCATAAATCTGCTGTCAACATTACCATGCCAAACTGAGTTGTCAGTTCTGAGCYGGGCTTGGGAGGAAATCAGTTTGTTATTAATTAAACTGATTAAAAAATTAATGAGGCACATAACTTGATGAATAGTGTTGAAAGACTTTATGGTTCTGGCTGCTTGTTGCTGAATGATGCAAATGCATTGGATACCTTCTGCGCAGAACCATGGCAAAAGCTGTGAAGTTATTCAACAACTTTTTTTTTTTAGTGTTAGGCTTTCTGGGACTGGTATTACTGTATCTGCTATATGAATCCTAACCCCTGCTCTCTGGGAAGGCTGGTGGAACTTCATGGGATTCTTCCTTGTAAGTGTCACCATAAAAATAGGACCTGCATGGCTTTCTCTGTGATTCACCACAACAAAACATCTTTTGTTTCGAAAGCCAGACAAGACTAGTAATGAACTGCATACTTGACTAACACGTCATGTACAAAACCAACCACTTAAAATCATGGAAAATTCAGGACATCATAAATCTTACACCAACTGCATCATTTTATTTATTCTTTTTTTTTCCCAGTTATTTAAAATAAATGAAATGTGTTCCTACATAGGCTCTAAGAACTCTGCAAACTTAAGACTACAAAACTAAAATGCAATATAATTGACTCACTGCTTCTACCAAACTGAAGTAAATAAATACCAGTGCACCATTTATCAATCAGTGTGCCTAAGACTTCTCAAAGAGCAGTCCCAACACTTGATTCCTGTGGCATGACCAAAAGTCACATACAGATGGTTTCAGACTACAGGAAGGGATTTATGAAACCTACAAAGCTTTCAGGGAGTATCTTGCTGATTATACCTTCTCTGTTACATTGAAGGGGACACAATCCAGTCATCAGTGCTTCCGATAGCTGCATCTCTGAAAGGTGCATGCATCACGGAGTATTTCTCTTAGAAAGGATCTTTCCTGGAGGCTATGGGCTTCCTAGGCCAAAGCCATCAGCTGAAAAGCAGTTAGTCTTCTCAAAAGTAGCTGAAACAAGTCCCAGTGCACAGAGGTCCTATGTTTTCTATAGGAGATGTGCATACCAGGTGTGTGATTGCCTTCTGCACCACAGCCTGCTTCCAATTAAATTGCAATGCAGCCCAATGTGAAGGATGTGCTGCAGGTCTAAGCCAGAAATGACAAAAGCACAGATGATGGAAGCAAGTTACCCATCTGAAAGTAAAAACCGTGGCAGTTTAGACAGGCATATGTAATAAAAACCCTGAGAACGACTGCCAAGAGTGAATGCAGCCCTGTGTAATGGAGAGGACCATGCAGCCTCTGCATGAATTATGTGCTGAGGGCTCAAAGGAGGGACACGTCACCAAAGGACAGGGACAAGTACAGACCTTTAGAAAAATTGAGGACGTCTGGAATTACTAGGCTTGTTGAACCTCGATATCCTGGATTCAAAGGAAAAGGAGCTGTAATAACAAACCTGAATTGGTTAGGTGACCTCTTAGGAGATTATTTTTGATCCATAAGCAGAGGGAGACAAAGCTGAAGAGCGTGGCCGGGAAGTAACACATAGGTAAGTGCAGCAAATTGACTGTTTTTGAAGGTAAAAGATTGAGTTTTGAGTATGTCCATCTACCTTCTCTCTGAAGAGACACATGTAAAGTTTGGACAGTTTTTATCTCTGTGGAAGGGGAAACAATTTCCTAATGAATAGATTGGCTTGAATACTCAGGAAGATATTAAAGTAATAATAAAGATGTTTTAAAGGGAAAAAGTATACTTTCACTCAGTAGCAAATCAGACTCTTGAGCAAGTAGAGAGCAAATCTGTCCAAGGACATGAGGCTAAGAAGTTCTATCATTCCTGACCCATCTGTTGTAGGTAATTTGGCATATGTTTCTTCTAATGGTACTGAAACTGAGTGAGAAAATTTGCTGAAGCAGAATGTGAAATGGTTAAGATGTGTGAACTGTGGACTTTTTGTTTTGTGACTTAACTAAATCATTATTTTGGATAGTCTGGAATATTTTTCTCATTCTAGGTGTGAATAATATCAAAATGAAGATGTAATTTTGACAGAAAAATACACTACAGTCTGGCTGTGTTTAAAATCCTATTTTTAAAAGCAGAATAGAATTGATAAAAATAGTTAGATTTATTAGGAGGRTGATGTTCAAAGGGTCATCATACAGTGGCTGGGATACTCACTCTGGGCAGCAAGGATTCAAACTCCCTCTCTGCCAGATGTGGAGCAATGACTTGAGTCTGTGTCTTCTCCAGTCGTCCCTAACCACTGAGCAGAGCTTCTATTTCTTCTAACATTTCAAATGCATTGAAGTTCAGCAGAAACCTGATCTAATTATGACAGATAGAGAGAAATTGATTACAGAACTCAAGGGAATGGCTGTGTATGTGCAAAAGATCATGTCTTGATTATATTTGTGTGCAAAAAGAGTAAAATACAAACCAGTAATATACATTCTTGATTCTTTAAAAAGGCCAGTTTGCAAAGCTGAAAACAATTATAAGACGAATCTACTGGGAGAATTTAAACAGAAAAATGTGAATGATAATTGCAAACTGTTTAAAAACATTTTCCTAAAAAGTCATACTTGTTAAAACCCAAAACAATATAGCTTAAGTGAAAGCTGTTCTACTATGCAAAAGCCCGTATGTAACAACTGGAAGAAAGAGAGAGGCAACAGAAACTAATCTAAATCAGAAGACAGGAACGGTGATAAATTCATAGGGAAAGTTAGAAAATGTACAAAGAAATAACTGGCCGACAGAGTTAAAGAACATACAAGTTAAGGACAAGAAGTTTTTGATTTATGTTAGGGAAGAAAATCAATCAGTGACGTTACTCTCAGTAGACAGGAATGGAGGAATTATCAATATCAACTCAGAAAAGAAAGGAATTGCTTTCTGTGTTGTTTGGAAAAAACTGATGAAAATTTATATTCACGTGATAGTGATAATATATTTTCTGCTACAAAAAATAATTCAGGAAAATGTTTGAAGAGCAGCTACTAACGCAGATATGTTAAATGAGAGGCTTGAACAGCTTATGTCCATGAGTTCTACAAGAGCAGGTCAAGAAATGCCTTTGATATAAATAATGTTTTTGGAAAAAACAGGGAGCACTAGAAAAGTTTAAGAGGACCGAAAAGATACAATATTTTCAACTGTTTAAAAGATAGGCTTAGAGCCACAATCATATGCTTTTCTGTTTGACCCTCTCTCTCTGGTTTTGGAGAAATAAAAGCTGATTTAGGACTTTGCTAACAACTTGATAAAAGAGAGTATTGTAGTAAAAACCTTTTAATAAGTGTTTATGCAACTAACTTGATATCTTCTTAAAACAAGCTTATCAATGTGACCAACACAGCTAATAATATTGCTGTAAAATATCATTATTTCTGTATGACATTTAACTTGGCATGTTATACAAATTTGATTAAGAAAACAAATATTTTCTTAATTATAAATCTTAATTATGAAGATATGAAATCACCATGTCTCACTGAAAGTGTGGCACACTGACTGATCTCAAAATGAAATGGTCAGTAGARAGCTATCATTTTGTGTTTTGAATGGGATCCTCAAACAAGTGATAGTTGGCCTGCTATTCAAGGGTTTTGTCATGAAGGGCACATACAACTATTCCTAAAAAGGAGTACAGGTAAAAAAGAAGATTGGTAGAATGATGAATAATATGGACAAAAAAGGGAAACTCTCCTGTATTACTTAAAAAGCTGGATGTGAGCAAAAGTCTTTTTTTTTTTTCAGTAGGACCACATGTAATATCCCAGGAAACACTAGCCTTGTCTAACACAGCAAATAATTTGGCAGAAGAGAAGCGGGCCAGCACACTGGGCCAATTCCTGCTGGGGTCTCTCCATGTGGCTCAGTGTTTTGTGTCAATGTAGATTTAGTTGGGTCCCACACACCGCTCACCCTCACCGTACACATGGGTTTAAGTGATCTGAAGGATYGGTTGCTGTTTCAGACCTTGATGTCTCCAGCAGGGCTGAGGGTGCCTTTGGTGCGTGCTGGGAATGGAGCTTCTGGCTTGGTTTYCTCCTGGAGGGATCTAGTTCGTCTGCACCAGAACTGCTCCTACACCTGCTCCTGCACAGGGCAAGCAGAGAGGGGACAAAGTGGGCAGAAGCCACTTCTGAAACTTGCCACAGTGTGGGACCAAAACATTATGGTGGATACAGTCACTGTGTCTACAAAGAAGCTGGGAATCAGGATTACTTGTGAGCTGGGCAGAAGCTGCCAGAGGGTGCTATACTCAAGGGGCCAGKTCTGAAAACATGACATAGGAAGAAGGACATTACATGTGCTTTTGGTACCACTGTGGCCACTCCGGGTACGTGGTTCTTCATCAGGGTTTCCACGCTTGAAGAAGGRTGCTGGATAAATTGGAGAAGGTTCAGAGAGAAAAGCCACAGGAACGATGAAAGGTCTGGAAAACATGCCTTACTGTGATAGACTAGCGGAGCTCGCTCTGTTTATCTAACAGAGAGAGTTAAGGGGTGGCTTGATCACAATCTATAAATACCTACATGGGGAGCAGAAATTTGGTCACAGTTAGCTCTTTACTCTGGCAGACAAGGGATGTGATAAGGTCCAATAGCTGGAATTTGAAATTGGACAACTTCAGATGAGAAGAAAGCAACACACTTTTAAACAAGAGGACAATTAATCACTGTAATAGCTTAYTAAAGGTTGTGGTAGATTTCATATCCTTGACTGTTTTGGAACATAGGCTGGTGTTTTCTCTTAAGTAGATGCTCTACATTACTGTACAAATCCTTAATTTTCTTCCCCTGCCAAGGATCACCAATCCTCTTCAGAAAAAAAGAAATGCACAGATGGTCTGATATAATGCTTCCACAGTAGCTTTCATTTACATGCAGCTCAAAATTAAGATAAATGCTGAATGTTTGTTTATTCTCTTTATTTCTCCCAATTTCATTCACTTGCTTGTTTGCATGTGGAGAAATGTGAATATATATTCAATGGGAATGTGGGTTTCCCATTGCAGAACTGCAGATACAATGAATGTAACAAAATTTAAAATAAATTTATTTTATAAATTTCAAAGATGTTTTGTTCCCAACTGAAAAAGTCCAGATTCCACTAATAAGAATATAATAAAAAAATTCATTTTTCTTTCAAAATTCTGGCTTACATTGAAGTCAGTCAAAATGAAAACCTTAGTTCAAATTTTTCTCACAGTTTTTTTCTCCACAGCAAAATCAACATTTTCCTGTGGAAATTTTCAGTTTTATAGGAGGTACATTCCCATTAGAAAATAACTATGCTGTGAAACTGCCAGGCAGCTCCAGTAATGATGACCATCACAGAGAGGGAGGGCGACGAGTGGATTTCTTTGCACTCTTTCGGTCAACAAAGAGCTTCTATTTTCCCTTTGTTTTAGCAGTTAAGTTTCTTAAGCCCAGAAACCATATGTGTATGCATTTATTCCTAGGGTATCAGACTGATAATATATTAAAGGGATTATGATTTACTACTGTAATTATTGGCCTCCCAACTTTCACCCACAATTATTGTGTGCATATATCATCTGGCTTGCAAAATCCCCATTTGCCCATATAAATGATGTGACTACATTGCTCCATACTTTCTTTGCTGCCCTAACTGCTCATTAGAGCAAACACCTCAAAGTGTGCATGTAAATATGTCGGGACTGCCTGGACTATCTGGCTCACTCTATCTTTCTCTCTGTTTCTTTTCCCTCTTTTCCCTTGCCATCACCCCACTTTTTCCTGCTATTGTATATCACAGTGTATTTTTCCTCCTATTTTTTTCAAGTGTCCAAATGTTCCTGTCCGATTTATTTATGTCTGACACTATTTTAGTATGCCCAGTTCATTTCCTCTGGGACCACACTGCTTTTATCTCTCTTCATTTGGATGCTTACTTCCTCCCCCTTCGGCTCCCCTGCTCAGCTTCTCCAGTGCATCGTTTTTCTCCCTCTGCCCAGAATTACTCTGYCTTGACGTTATTCTTCTTCCTTAGTCAGGTCTCTTCTTCTCCTCTACCTCTTCTTGTCTCCTTTCCTTTCTTYCTTCACATTCCTTCTCCTGTACATTCCTGTTTGATCCTAAGGCACCATGTTGCTCACCTTGCCTGGCCTCCTGCACAGCACAGGAGAAGGAGCTTCTCCCTCCAGCCCAGTTTTTCCTCTGCTCCTTTTCTTCCATTCTACTCTTTCTTCTTTTCTTGCCTTTTTTTTTTCCTTTCTGTGCCTTCTGCTTTTGCCTGTTTGTTTACAGTGTAAAAAGCTTTTTCCTTGATGTGCTTGTTCCTCAACTCCACTCCTTTGGGAGATGAGAGAGTTTTATCCATGTCTCCCTGGAGTGTAACACAAGTTTTAAGGAGCTGCAGGTGGGATGGAGATCGGAGGATATTATTGTCCAACCTGGTGCAGAAGCTCTGTTGCATCCAGCCCCTGTGTGGCTCAGAACATGTGTGCATGGCCATGCACGCATGTCCTTGGGTGAAGTTGTCACTGGGCTGCGTTGCCAGCCACACCCCAGGGTCCGGTCCGACGCACTGCACAAGCCAGTGCTAATAGGCAAGCAAAAGACCCCTGAGGGCCACTCACCTCCATCCCAGTAAATGCACACATGGTTTGAAGGGATACTTTATTAGGTGCTTCTGTGTACTTGATGCCTTGTATTTTTTACATGCTGTGAAGCCTGAGGCCCTCCTTCACATTTCCTACAGTAAACCAAGACTTTTGGATCCGGAGTGTCCTAGGGACACTGCAGGCAGCAAGTTCAGCTTTCATAAAAGTCACAGGTGCTTTCATCCGCGAGTCACGGGTCAGCAGGCGCTTGTGCTCCTTGGAGCACTGCCAAGCGCTGCAAGCTGCTGTTTGGAGGCCAGGGAGGTTGGTCTTGCAGCATTGTGTCTCTTTGCTCTTCCATGGTTCAGGCACTATGTTTCTTGGAGGCTTTCTGACCTCTGCCCAGCTCAGGGGAATGACTGTCCTAGGACTTTTTTCTCCTATCTAGTCCTCAGCTGAACTACCTAATAGCTGAAGTGGTGCCACTGGTGTTTACACAAAAACCAAGAAAGGCACTTAGAGAGCAACCATGCCTTAGTGCAGAAGAACATTAAAGAAAAGGGGTAGAAAAAGAAACCAGCTCCTGTGCCTCCTCCATGTACTGTTCACTCACGCAACTTGGTGTCCATRCAGTGTCTCCTCTGCCAAGAGGCAGAGCTCCCTTGCACAGAGAGGATGTTGCCAATAGCTGACCTCACCCTTTCCAAGGAAGAAATGATAGAGGACTTTCTAGGGTTCCACTTAGCGTCCTGGGAAGATGTGCAACCACATGGGGAAAAACAGAGCCTGTAAAAGCCCGTAAAGGCCATCAAAATGAACGTACTAAATAATAATAATAATAAAATATAGTGTGTAGGTCTCTCAAATGAGTTTTTGGATAGTGATTTTTAATAAGGAAAAGGATACATGAAACACACTGGAATCTCTGCTTCAAAAGGCTTGAACATGCTGCATATAGGCTGTTGCATTTCTGGAAAGAAAAAAACAATCAGCAGACAGCCTTCTCCCTTGAGTCTGAAGATGTTACAAAAAGAGAACAAACAGGCTACAGACAGAGTTTTGGGAGTAGCTGCCCTATCAACCAGTGATTATCAGATTGTCTGCCTGTAATGGCATATCCAGTCATATGTTTTCTCCATCAAACCCAAAATAAATGAAAGGAGGAAACGAAGGAGTGCAAGAGTCCAGCACTTCATTCTTCATACTTCAAGAGCTGCAGCCACAAATGCTAAGGGAGAATTCCCAAGTGAGAAATGATACCAGTTCAAGGTCACATAAATTGATGCATGGAAGTACATTATAAGAAAACTAGAAAGCTATTTTAGGGACTGTCATTGTTTATTGAATGCTTGGGGGGATTGTTCTGATGTTCTGTGCCTAGGCTCTGGGTTAGCAGTTAAACCAACGCTTTTAAAGCAAAATGCTGGGAAATGGGTAATTTTGTATTCTGTTGCTGAGGACCACAGACCAAACTGATTCCTCTTTCCTGAGCCTCAGAGAAGTTTCCATTTTCACACTCAGGATCATCAGGGCTATATCTTCTTAATAGCATGGTGGAGAAAACTAATTTCTTAATTTCCTAATATGATGGCAGTCTCCATTTTGCAGGGGAAGAACTTTACATTTTTGCTACTGTGGTCCCTCATTTAAAGCAATGTGAAGCCCCATTATCCAAGAAGAAAGTCAGAAGAGGGGGCTTTACACCAGAGGAAGGTGTTACTTCATGGARCTCCTGCATCTGCACAGTGAGGAGCATCTTGGAGCAAGAGAGGGTCCAGGGTCCTCTGCAGTGTGGTGCCATCACACTGTTGCTTTAGGGATGTCTTTTGGGTTGCTAGGATGGCAAGCCTATGACCATCACCTGAGCTAAGCACCTCTGCTTGAAGCTGAGCTCAGGGCCGGATTGTGCGGGGAGACAGCCCCGTCTTCTGCCCTCCTGCAGGAYCTGAGGGGGCTCATGGTTTCCCCAGGAGGGGCTTTGCTTCCCAGAAACTCCACCCTGGGCCCGCAGAAATCTTCCCAACAAGACCAAGGCAGTACTTTTCTGCTGGATGTTTCAGTTAACAAGCAAACAAACGACTTGGATGAAAAATCCCCAGCAAGGGCTAATAATAACATTTGTGCTGCTCCACCCTCTTTCTGTTTAGGCAATGCAGATGGTGAGCGCGTCCGCGAGAGGATTGAGCGCAGCACGGGTTCGCTTGCGCTGGCGGGCTGAGCTGCCCGAACTGTGGAAGTGCCTCTCTGCACAGTATTATTATTATTAATAATAATCTTGCGAGAATGGTATGTGCTGTCCATCCTCCTGACATAGCCGAMACAGGCTCTGTAAAACCGGTCTAATTTTAGAGCAGCGCAGGCTGAGCGTTGAATAAGATGAGACCCGGGAAATTTTGAGCTTTCATTGTTTCCTCAGCTGTGTGTGAAATGCTCCCAGGGACGTTTGGGAGAGTTTTTCCCAGATATGCGAGCCCTCGGTTGTAGTCTCATCTCGCATAAGCTCTGTCTCCCAGAGCCAGGTGACATCAGCCTTTTTCCCTTTGTTTCCATGTCTTTAAAGTGGGAGATTGTTATTTTCCTGCAGCGCTTCAAAAAGAGAGAAATTAGTTAGGAGAATTCGTAAAGAACGTTGCTCAAGTATTTGAGTAATAAAATGTTAAATGCTTTGTTTTGCGAGATAGCACTTCAAATTTAATGTAATTTGTTTGGGCTTCCTGGGAAACTATGAGATGCCTATGTASGTTGCATGGGCATGCGTGTGTGTGGAAGGGGCAGGGAAATTTGAGACCTGTTTTTATATGTGCAGGACAGATTTACAGAACTCTGTTTTCTGACGTCTTCTTGCCATCAGTCAGTTTAATGGCACGGTATGCTGCCGAGTTGTTAAYGTCTTGTTGTTTGGCAATGGAGGAGGAAGCCTGCAGCGAGGCTGGTCCCTGCTTGAGCGCTGTATATTCTGAAACCTTAACTAGTGCCTGTTGTACCACTGAAAACATTTCTTGAACACTTTGTCATGTGAAAGGCTACCTGATAGCACTGTGCATGTAGAGTCATATCAGCTGGCATATCAGAATATGTTGCATGAGGAAACATATTCTTTGCACAAGAGTTTTTTTTCTGGTAAACAAGCTGACTGGCAGGGCAAAACAAAACTGTTTAACCATAGCGAAGAGAAAGGAAAAATCACGCTCCCTTTGTCTGCAGAAGGTTGCTCTCAGTTGATGAAGTCTGGTACAATCGACCTTAAGAAGGTCCATTTTGTTACTGAAAGAGGTTTTCCTCTTTGGTGGATGGATTAACTTGAGCTTAGAATATCCAGCTCTTTTTATTACTTTCTTTTATCTCCAATGGTCGTGTCAATATTCCCTAGAGTATCAGAGTTAATACTTACAATGACATTGCTGGAGGTGAGGGATGGTGACAGCACTGCTTCCACTTCAGCTTTCTGCCAAGTGATTATACAGCATGTTTATTTAATACTTCTTATACTAATTAAACCTATTCTTTAAAGGTATTTGCATCAGGCTTTCTACTGTCCTCTTTCAGATCCAGGAGACAGAACAGGCAATTTGCTAGATTTTTTTTGTTTATTTGGGAACCAAATAGCAGAAAAGTAAGAAAGCAAGAAAAAGGCTAATAGAATGAGTGTGGTCATGTCAGCAGGATGGAGAGGCAAGCACCAGTTAAGGTGTCTAGCCTGGAGGAAGCCCTGTCCAACAGGTCAGGCCTCAAACCACAGAGCAATTATAAGTTATTTCCAAGATTTTTTTTTAATTATACTGAAGCTGTTTAATGAATGGAGAAGAAATGATATCTAGTGGTATGACATAACATCATTATTTTCTGGCCCTGAAGATAGAAAGTTTCTAGCAGTTTCTGTCTCTGCAACACTGCTTCTTAGGTTCTTAGATGTTGTCATTCTTCTTAGGTTCTTAGATGTTGTGGCTGGAGAGATTTTTGGTGTTATCTATTACAACACAGTCTGTAGGATTGAATTGCCGGGTAGAATAGATAGCCCGTCTTTAAATACTGCAAGTGATAGAGATTCTATCCCATTTCTAGATAAATGGTTGCAAGGTTTAATTCCTTCCCTTGTTAAAATCTTGGCATTTATCTAGTTTGGATTAATCTAGTGTCAAATTGCACCTACTGGATGTCACGTCCCTGTCTGCTAATTCAGAGATCCCTCTGGTATTAGAAATATAATACAGCTACTTGTAAGCTAATACCGAACAAAATTTGGAATTTTCACGTGGTGGGCAGATACAACTTGTCAACGTTTGTTTCCATCCCAAATTATACTAAAAAGCTGCCTTCCAAAAAAAAAAAAAAAAAAAAAAAAGGGAAAAATAGAATGGAAATTGAAAGAAAATGTAAACAAAATTAATATTTTCTTCAATACAGGACTTCTGTTGAAATTTCCTGAATTGATTGACCAGGGCTTTTGTTTTGTTTCAGTTCAATATTTAAAAAAATATTTTCCCATAATGCTGCATTCTCCCTGGGAATTACAGCTTGAGTGCATGCTACCCTTCTTCAACTTAGGCAGAAGCTTCTTGGCTGGCATACAGCTCCTACAACATTAAATACAACCCAGAACTGAGTGACAAACTACCCTGTGGCTGGCCTATAGGAGGAAACAGGTACCCAAGCTGTAGGTCAGTGTGGTCACATGAAGAAGAAACTTAACACTTCCTTGAACAGAACTTGAAGTGGAGTGACTTGCTGTGAAACATTGCCTTTTGTCTGTCCCAAAGGCAAATTAAGGTTATTTCTTCTGTAAAGAAATTTGTGTGGAAACTTCATTTTCTATTATTGATAGACTTCCCAGCCAGCTCTGTTATGAATCACAGACAAACTACCATTTATTCTTCCATTAGATAAAATAAATGGAGATTTTTTTAATATCTCACTGAAAGCTTTTGCCAACTGCAAATATATTTGTAATTCTTTCTTCAACTATTTCCAGTTTGTCAATAGCCATTTTTAAATATGGACATTATAACTGGACCTGCTCTATTGCTACTATTAATAGTCTCAGGAACAGTGAGCATCTGTCCATCTGTCCTTGTGTTTTATAGTCCCCTGCATGCACATAGCAGGATCACATTTTCTCTCTTCGTCAGTGCATTGCATGGGGAACTCTTGTGAAGCTCAGCTGGTTGTCAGCTGTGACCTCTAAATCCTCTTCTGACTCTGTTTCTAAAATATAGCCCACATCCTCAGTGTACAAACTATCTGGGCTCCTCAGAATTATGCTTAACTGTATGATAAAATATGTGCTTTTTTTTTTTTAATGTGCTCAGGTTACCATACAAACCAGATTGCTTGTAGAACAGATCTGCTTTTCTCATTATTTACCACTCCATGATTTTTGTGTCATCTGCAGATTTCGCAAGGAATGGTTTTAGATTTTTATATTGGATCACAGATAAACATATTGAATAACAAAAGCAAATCCAAATGGGCCTCCTGTAAAATATCCCCACTGAATGGGGACTCTCTGTTGAGTTACTCTGGGGACTCCTCAATTTTTACTCTGTTTAGTATGCACTATATTGTCTTTTGAGAAGATCCATTTACTGGAATGTTGTGCTGTGTTAAACTCAGACATTAGCAGGGGTATACTACATCAGAACAGTTGTACAAAATTGTTAACCTTTGTAGCTGCTGTATAAAAACAGCCAGATGACTTCTGGGATATAAAGYATTAAATTAGAATTGAAATGTTTTCTAAAGTATATCATAGATCAATAAACCATTTTYCCCCCTGTTGTGAAACAGCACTATTCTGCATCATTACCAAAGACCTTATTTTTTTTTTGTCTAGTCTGGTTATCGTCTTTCTTACACTTATGGGATTTTTTTTGATGTATTTATAACTTCAGTGCTGTAAGATGGGAATACATATTTGGTACTCTGATACTTGGCTACTAAAGGCATTACATTATTCTTTGCACCTATCAAATCGTTTTTCATTGCATTTAAATTATACTCTGAATCGCTGATTACTTTCCTTGAGTAGATGGAAGAATAAGATATAGAAAGAGTTCCCAGAGTTTAAGTGTAGAAATAGCTGGAGCTAGGTGTATAACTAGGGTGCTGCATCTCCTGCAAAGTAACACTCCACTGCAAACCACTGTGATGTGGAGGATGCTAAATTCTGTCTATAGGCCAATTTCCTCTAACAACCTCTTCYTGCAAGAAGATTTGACACCATCTTCCTATTTGCCAACTTGGAATATCAGAATTTTCCATTAGAAGTCTAGGTTGTTGAYGGTTTAAATTTAATAAAAAAAGGTTTGTTTTAATGATTCACAGTCAGATGACATCAGGCTGAAGTTTTGCTTTCTCCTTTCTAGACCCAAATGAATTGAATCTGWTAGGAAACAGCTACCAAATGAGCAACTGCTGATCTTAGTGCCTGGCTCAGGGCACTGCAGATGCTACTTCCCTCATGTTTCTGGGAGAGTAGCTGTGCTTGGTCCCACTACAGTGCCAGTGACACAGATGTAAGCAGGAATTGGACTGCAGGTGGGGAGAGAAGGGTTTCCCATGCACAACTTTGCAATGCCAGTTTGCAACACGAGGCTAAGCAACACAACCGAAAGTCATGCATTGATTTCAGGTCAAAGCCGACTTGAGGCAGCAGGTAAGGGAAAAGCAGAGCTCAAGGTGCCTGGTGCTGGTATTCACCAGTGAGGGCTATGCTTGGTGGCCTCAAGCATGGGATCTGGTCAGGAGGTGTCTGCTAGGGACATGTTTTGAAGTCATTGTCCATGGTACTCTGGAGACCAGAGTTGCTTAGCATCTCCTACTTCTGGCAATTTCTCTGGGACACGCATTCAGCTCTTTTTCAAGAAGCATAGATTTGAAAGGAGATTTTTGCAATATGTGAATTGCTGTGTAAAATCCTTACATCATTCCTTAGCGTGAGAATCCCTCTTGCTCTTGTACATGCACAGAAAAAGCCTGAGAGGGAAAAGACTCAGGCTGGATGTACATGAGATTGGTTTGACAGTCTTGCCCCTTTTCATACCAGTCTTGGGGGATGATCCTAAGGGCTACTGGTAATGTCAGGACTTTAGCCTCCCTAGATCACCAAGGGCTCCATGGGGAATGGAAGGGAGTGTGCAGGAGGTGACTGAGGCGAGCAAGCCAATCAATGATATGCAGCAGACGATATGTGCAGGATTTCGACAGGGGAACCATTCTTCCACTGGAAAGTTCAGAAAGTTCATAAACTGAAAGAAGCAGAGGTACCCTGCCCTCTCCTCAATGAGGAGATTTGGAGAAGAGATGTTGCTTCAAGCATTGTGCTGGGGAGGAGCCTCTTGCTCTCCAGAGTGGCCTTGGGCTGAAGTCAACTCTGGTGGATACCCCATAAATAGTGAACCAATGCTTTGTGGCTTATGTGACCAAATGCATATACCCTTGAAATAGCCAAGAGTCATGAATCACAGGCAAAAATGTTTATTAGATGCACAAAGACTTTGCTGAATACTTCACATACAGTGATGTGTGAATACGAGGAAAGCAGAAAAAAGGATGACGTTTGTTCAGGAGAATAATTTATTAGGATTAGTTTCCCTATTTTTATTCCTTCATCGCAAGTCTTTGGACCAGACAGTTTTAAGCAATATTTTAGAAGCTGGATACAAAATATAAGTTAAGCTCACCCCTGTGCAGAGGCCCGGTTTAAGGTTTATATTACACCACAGTACTATTTAAATCTGGTTTTGAAGATTCCCCTGGTGCATGGGCCTGGTGACGCTCATCCTCTGTGATCTGGTGATGCATCAGATGGCTGCCTACAGGCCCATGGTTTCTTACCATGTTCCTATTTGCATAAGAAAAGACTTCCTATTTTAAAACCTTCCCTAACCTACAAATTAGTGTAGATGAATGGCCTCAAGTTGGAACTAGAATGGTTATCSTGGTTCCAACAATAGCACAGGCAATGCCAGATTTTAAACCTTCATAATACATATAATTGTGCAATATTATACCAGAGGGGAAATTTGTTCTTTAGTCCAGCTGGTCCTTAGCTTTACGTTGAGGCATAGGGATTGGATACCCCTTGAAACTTTATCCTGGTTAACGTAACTACAGCTGGTATTTTGTGGTATAACAATTCAACCCTTACTCCTGAGAGCAGTCCCACTGGGCCAGACCTGGATGTCCTTGCTCAGATTTTGCTCAGGCAAAACTCTTGCTACCTTCAGTTAAAACTGTGACCTGATAAAGCCAAGTGTGGACTCCAGGAGGAGATGATCCAACAGCATTTCTTGGTTGGACAGTATTTATTCAGATGAATAAGGTTTGCAAGATCAGACCAAAATGAAGCATGAATAGCTGTTAGAAATGTGGGAACTACTAAATTATATTTTATTAATAGCTTACTTATATTAATATTCCAGCATCTCCAACAGCAGCAAGAACCACTTCTTTGGAGATTATCCATTGCTCAGTTTTTTGTGTTTACCTGCTTGCAGTCTAGGATTACCTTAACCTAATAATTCATAGACGGTTTATATACAGAACCATACCTATTTATACCTATTCCCTCCTATGTACCCCATTGCAGTGTGCACGGTCTTATAGTTCCTATCCTTCTCTATTTTGTTTCTGAAACTTATGTACTAAATGGGATCCCCAAAATTTTCTGTGATAAGAATTTCTGAAAGAGGAATTTCTTCTCTCTCTTTTCTATTTTTTATTTCTATTTTTGTGAAAATGAAATTCTAAACGATTTTTTCTAAGTTAAATTGCAACASGTTTTTGTGTTTTTGTATTTCCTCATCTAAAAAAAAAAAAAATCTTGATTTAGAAGAAGTGAAAAATTCTAATACCGAAGAGAAAGGCATACAAAAACCAATGTCAGCTGAAAGGAAACGATGTTCTTCCTCTCATACTGACTAAGTTAAAAAAATCTGGCTTTAATAAAACGTTTCAAAATTTAATTTGAAAAATGAAAAACGCTACCACTGCTGTTTTTTTTCAAGTGAAAACAAGGCTGAAGATTTTAAGACACAGAATAGAAAGAGCTCTTTTTTAAGAAAACAATTAAGTGTTTTTTACTAATATATTTATTGCAAAGATACGTGGTTACAGTATGCTTCAAAACTTACTTGTGAATTGMAATCAAATCCATGTTCTTTCACTTGTTGCTTTTCATTTTGAGCGTATTTTTTGTTCTAAAAGAGTATTGATAAGAACATACATTTGGACTTTTATGCACTCTATATTTTGTGTATCTCTAGCATATGTTTTCCTTTGTCCATTGTAAAATAAATGATCCCGTTTATTCTTTTTTTTAACTTGAATCTCCTGTAGAAATTCCCTTCCACGCTATTAATTCTTTGAATAATTTTCATTGCAGCATTTTGAACCTTTCAAATGTCTTGCACGTCTTGTTAAATAGGATCACAAATGACTTCAGAAGTGTAGATGAGGGGACATCTTCACTTTTTCCTCAATGCAATACCTTACTTTATGTTTCATCCTATTTTCATTAGCATCTTATTTATATATTTGCTTCCCTTTGTGTAACGAGCTGCCCCAAATTGCACCTTTATGCTGAAGGTACAGGAGAGTTAGGAGATTAGGTTGGACCAATTGTAACCAAATAATTTTTTTTTGACGGGGTGTCAACAACGGCTGACCGGGGGGAGCGGAGAGCAGGGCGGGCTGGGGGGATGCTTCCTCCGTTCTCCCTTCCAGCAGTCCGGCTCGGGTTGCAGCTAAGCCATCATTTTTATAGCCGCTAATGGCCTATCCTCTACTAATCTGGATAATCCCTTTTTGACCACTTTTATACCTTTGCCTTCCACAAAACTCTGCGGTGATCTGTTATGCAGCTTGGCCTGTTCTGCGTCGTTGTTTGCCTTGACCTTGTTGCCTGATAGTTTAATGGGGAGAATTGTGATACTGTCCCCTATTTATCCTTGTTGCACCATTTGAGATTTTTTATTTGCTGTCCTTTTCCCTTTAGCATTTCCTCAAGGAGCTGGAAGGCTTGTAAAGTCCTAGGAACTGAAAGTTTGAAGTAAATCTCTAGTGAGGTAGGAAAAAGAAAAGAAAATAAAATTCTGATTTACTGAATGTGTTATGGTAGATGTGATTAAATTTTTCAGAGTAAAAACTAATTGGACTTAATTGTGAGGCCAGTTGTTCTAGTAGAAACATATGTAGAGTTTATATATTTGGCTGATAGACTATGTGGAGGCTATGCTGGCCAATGGAAAGATACAAAGGAATTTGGCAGTGTAGATAATACAATTCATTGAACGAAATGTTTTGAATAAATCAATCTGCATTGGGATTCATGTCTAAGCATAGGGATTTAGGTTAATCTTTTGGGGAAACTTCTGATATTGAAGATCCTGCTACAAGGTGGAAAAGAAAGGATAAAAAGCTCTTAAGAAATAATTTTCAATTTACTTGCATCTTATGACAGGCTTCTTGCTTAGTTGTGCTTTCTATGAAAGTGTTAGCTGCTCTGCAAATAAGCGGTGATTATTCCAAAAGTCAGGTGATGATTTTGAATCACAGAAGGTCACATTTTCTTGGCAATTGAGTATTGTCTGCATAGGTACAGGCTTGCTGTTGCCTGTGACACCAGAGAAGCACCCCACTATATTATATTTCTGTGGTCTTTTTTGCATTGATCTTGGTGCTGTTTGACTTGTTAAGTATGCTGAGATGTATTCAGCAGATACACTTGAATGCAGTCTTATTGAGAAATTTTACATTGAGAGATATACATTTATTCATACAAAATGTCTAACAACTGGCATCTTATGAGCTCTCTTCCGTCTCTCTCGTGCCTGTCCTGTGGTGCATTGTAATTTTGAACAAAGTACTAAATTCTCTCCCTAGCCTAAATTTTTCAGCATTTTCCAAACAGTAATTGCCAACTCTCTGAGTAGAAACTTTCTGCTAAATGAATGGCATTACACATTAAAAAACAGTCTAAGATGAGGTTATCTTCGGATTTATCATGAAGTTGCCATGAATTCTTTTCAGTCTCAAAAAATGTTATCCAGAATGAAAGGAAGTTAAAAATCCTAAARTAAGAAATGGAAAATAGGGCCTGTCTACATTACGATGGGCTCTGTAGACTCCCTATGGAAACCTGCAAAGCTAACGCAGCATGTGCCAGTTTAATTGCCCTCCTGGAGCCTGTTCCTCAAAGTGAAGGAGAGACGTGCACGTCTCGTAAATGATAGGAACAAAGACAAGGAAAGATTTAGCTCATTGCTGATCCAGGTGAGAATGTCTTATCAGCAGCACCAGTGCCGAGGTTGGAAAAAAAAGGGGTRGGTGAGCCGGCTGGTCCGTGGAGAAGTGAGTGAACTCGCCTCCCTGCTCCTCCAGGCTGGGCACCAGGAAGCTGTTAAAGTTCATATTGCTTTGGTTAGATGTGGCCAAGCTCTCCTCAGCATTTCCTCCGGAACTGTATGACTGGATCAAGGATCAGATGAAATGCAGTCAAGGGCAGAGACTGAGGAACAAGGGGCTGTGCGACAAAAAAAYGCAAGGAAATGCACCTCTTATGCCAGCAGTCTGCTTCATGACTACACGAGATCTGTGATGGATGAATATGGCCAATTTTTCCAGGTTGAAACCTGGAGGATGTTGGGGGCCCAGAGCAGGGCAATATCAGTGGAAATTGAAGGGAATCTGGCTGCGTTACCTCTGGGGGGTTGCAGCGGGCTGCACACAAGGCTGCGACTGATCCCGGGCATCCAGCAGGGATCAGGGACAGCCACCACGGCTTCTTGGCAATGCCTTGGTCGATCTCCCCATCCCAGGTGAGGTGGCTGCCCTGGGCACACTYGCAGCTCCTGGGCAGCCTGACACCAGGAATTTATAACCCTGTCGAGGATAGGAAGGAGGGAGGAAGGTACAGGTGGATGGCATGTCTCAGGGGTAGTCTTAGGGCACTTACAAAGTGGATACAGACTCCCCTGCATCTGAGTAACAGCTCCTCAAACTCCGTGATCATTCTGTTAGTGCTCAGGTGATTTATCAGCTAGGCATTGGTCTTTTAGTGCAGCTTTTCCTCTCCAGTAGGAAAATGATTACCTATCTGGCTATTGGAAACATTAAAAACTTTCATACTAATGAATCTCTCTGCCTGTTGCCTTCATTATTGTGTGAACCACAACAATTTTGAAGATACAAGTATTTTCCATCAAGACTATGAATAACACCACTTGGCAAACAATCCCTCTAACAAAGAATAAGCCTCCAACTTTTTTTAGTGACTTTACATACAATGTGCCTTAATTACTGGCAAGTATGTCAGGAGCCTATTCCCACATGTGTCAACACTTCCTTAATACACTATAATTCATCATGTTAGCATGGCAGAAACAAGGTACTCTACATCTTTACACACATCCTTCTCCAAGTTCTGGTCCTGAACCGAGTATTAAATGAACAGAAAGTCTTCATCTAGCGAACAAAGAACAGACCACAGCATCGAAACAGTAAGGTCCCCCGAGTCAATCAAAGTCATACATCACAGAGCACTTTATCATATTCTTCACAACACTGTCTAAATCCAAGAAGCACTGCTTTATTGTCAAAAGGACATTCACTTAATAACAGCAGTAAATCCAGAAAGGCAGGCTAATTTTAGACAGAAAACTTGGCTAAGAGAGAACCCTATCATTTCCCACTCCTGACATTTTTATTCATTGAGTTCATTTTCATGCTAGTTGTGTGATTAAATGCAGATAGGGATTTATTTCCCTTTAATAAAAAAATACATGATTCTGAAAAAAGCCAAAATTGCAAATAAGGGACCTGATCCTTTTCCCACAGAAATAAACAATAGTTTTGTTGTTGGCTTCAGTGATGGCAGGAATCAAATTCGTGAATCTTTGTTGGAAGAAAAGGTTAAAATTCCATTTGAAATCTCTTTTTCGACCATACATTAACTCTCTGGCAGTTCTGGTGGTAACCAAGAATCAGTATGATTTCTTTTCTAATCTGCCTGCATGCGTGTTTAAATGTATGTGGTGGTACAGGGAGTCATTTTGAAAAGAAGCAACTGGAAATAAATCTGTCCACAGTGTGCTGAAGTGAAATGTTTTATTTGCACTCGTAAACCAAAGTGCTTGCTCTATTTTTGCATTGCAGTTTTATTGTCAACAATGATACAATCTTCCTTCCTTATACATAGATCCTTATACAAAGCCAAGGATCCTAGATGAAGAAAAGAGGTATCATATATTAAAAGTAAATGTGAGAAATGCCATTTGCCAAGCATTTTGAAGAACTCTTGTGAGCAATACATATCCCAGAGAGAGTGTATATCTTCTGTATTAGTCATTCAATCAAAAATAACTGGGTTTCAGCTGTATTCAAAGAAAGATCCAATTCTTTTCTTGGGTCACAATTTCTTAAAAAACCACTAAGGATCAACTTTTGATCTTCCTTATGCCTCTGTAAACCTGAAGGGCTCTACTGAATCAGCTGAGCTCTTCTGGAACAACAAGCTCAGACAAAAAAAAAAAAAAAAAAAAAAAAAAGGTGGTGCTCAGAGAATTGGTTATTTTAAAAATGGATTGTATCCTTCCACTGGCAAAATTTATAAATTTCTTTTTGTCTTAAGAACACAGTGTTTTCTTCAATGGAGCTCCCTTACCCAGTTCTAGTGGTACAAAGGAAACTGCGCTTCTGTCATCATAGCTGTCCCAATTGGATGGGCTCTGTGGCACAAGAGCAGGACAAGGACTCCCCTGCCTACCTCTTCCTCTGCTCAATAGATGCTTCCTGCAGGTTTTCCTTTGCTGTATAGTAACAGGCAGGGTTGGACAAATAGATCCTCACAAGCAATCCAATAAATTTCACCTCTCCTTTTCTATTCACAAAGTTTCTGTGACCTGACTACAATTTTCTTTCATTTGATCGTTATTGAAAATTATTCAGAGTAATTCATCAAATAATTTCTATGAATAATTCTTGGTCTGTAGCTTGTTTGCAGTCAGCTGGTCATGAGTATATTGATACTTGAAATTTAATCTGTTTTGGCTGGATGCAAAGAATGTTCCCTAAATGAGGACACTTAACATTCAGAATCTTTTTTACAGTGCAATTTCTCTCCATTACAAATTTCAACTTGACTTTGCACAAGTATTCTGCAATGTTAAGTGATTTTTTGGTGAACATTCCTTCCTGCAAAAGTAACCGTTAAAGTACTCACAAAAAGAAGATCTGCATACACAGGTTCGACCAAATTTCTGTCCACACCTGAATGTACATTTTCAAGACTTCTTGCAGAAGTAGCAGGTTATGTTGCAGCTTTGATATCATTCTGCTCCTAGTTAATTTTACCATAGTTACACAATCATTGTAACCAGGAGAATGATAAACTGATTCTGAGTGTAAATATGTAAAAGTAAAGCTGGTTTCTGTACATTCCTCTCCAGCCTCATTACAGTATGTGTAAAAATGATGTGTTATCATTGCTTCATGTGTAAAACACATTATGAAAGCACTAACTGATCTGATTCACAGTAAGGCACACACATAATATAATGTGGTTTGGATCCAAATATGTTTATTTTATCTGCCAGAAATTAAAATGACAGTAGAGCTTGTTTTTTAAAGCAATAGTTTAGTTAAACAAGAACATCCAAAGCCTGTTTGACTGTGTCCAAACCAGTCCATATGAGGTTTTCCTTTTTCCAGACATGTGTCACTTCTCAGTGAACAGAGCAATGTGAAAGGATCCTTCAGGGTAAAGATGGGCTTGGAAAGGCTTTGTTTATCCCTCCCCTAAAATACCTTTCTGGAAAAAGTTTTCTCAGCTAGGATGGTTAGGTGTTTTTTGCACTGTTGAATAGGATTGCCAGAAGGAGTCTATTCCTCAAGGCACTGACTGCAGCCAAGTTCAGGTCTGTTTTGGACATGGTAAAGCTACACTGCTTAGCTTTCAAAACAYAAAATAACCTACTTATCTGAAATCTCAAAGCCATTTTATTCTTCCTTATATGTGTTAGACAGCAAAGAAAGAAGACATTTACCCCTCACCCCTCCTCATCAGGCCTAATATAGAAAAATATGGGCCAAAAATATTTTTCTCAGTGGAAATCTTTCTTTTACACTGTGTGTGCTGATAAGTGTTATCTAGTAACCCTGTATGGGTTTTCACTAGCAATTGGAAATAGCACACAGTAGAAATCTCTATGAGAGACTAGATGGTTACAGTCCTTCCCCCAGAATAAGATTGTCTGGTCTGATGAGTACAAGCTATCTCATTTCTACTAGAGGGCATTGAATCCTGTTTCTCATATCCTCAGTTAATATTCTTGCCACTGAGCTCTTGCTCTTGGTATGGTTGTCACAGTGGCTTCCTCCAGCCACGTTTGTTGGTGACATGGATCTGTCACAGGCTTGGAGAAGCAGATGCTTCAGGAAAAGCCAGCTTTAAACTGCCCTTCGAGCTTAGATCCAAAAGCTCTATGAAAAATGGGATTTCATAGGTGTGAATTTTGGAGTGAGCACCTAAAGCAGCTGTAAACCAGTGCATTTCCCCCTTTCCTCTCCCCAGTGCTTTCATGGCTCTAGCCCCAGTGATTTTTCTCTGTGCATGAAGACAAGTCCACTAAAGGCATGGYCAGAAGATCATGGCTTCTTTTGCTACACTAAGTCTTCCTTCAAGTGATTTTTCCCTGAACTTTGCTTTTCTAGCCCTCATGCTGTATGGTAGGTAACCCATATCCCATGAGGCAGGACCCTTCCTCTACTCTGCCTGCCAYGCATAAGGCAGGCCAGGAGAAAAAAGATAGTTCTGCTCCATGTGTCACCAAATACTTAGTAACAGATAATCTGCTGTAATCTTGCCTTACATTATGGAGGCTTTGCTTTTTCTATAAATTATACAATGTCATAGCAAATAAAGTGAAATAATAATTGTCAAAAGAAGTGTGCGTTATCATTAATTTTCCCTACTGTTTATTGTTGTTCTTCATTTGCTTTAATATGGTAAATTCAGTAATTTGAAATGAGTCTCTAGCTGCTAGTGGGAATTTTGTGAGGACTTATTGTTCAGTTTGTTAGGACTTGGTCATAAATAGAGAGAAAACCCCTATCYACCAAACATCAATGTAGGTGTTTCAGAAATATCACACAGCCTTACCACAGCATAAGAAAGTAACTTGTGCTGAAAGGAAAATAAATATACATTTTCTATGTGTGCAAAGCATATAGCAACCTACCATGAACAGCTGAAAACAGCATCCCAAAGTCTACACAAMAGACCATAAGTAACACATTACATTCCCTCTGTTCTTCTCTTTTGCCTCTGCTATTCTGAAAACACTTCTTTCACTTCTGCTCTCGTCTCCAAGCCTCAAAGCCTTTGCCTTTCCTCGAGTCCTGAGCACTCACTCTTTCACTTCTTCTTTTGATTCAGCTTTTGCAAAATGCTGAGGTTATCCCTTCCCCTCCTCTCTCAACAGCTCCAAGCTGACAATTTTGTTGTTCATTGTCATGCACTTGRTTGACTTTTGGGGTTTCAGGTGATGTGGTAGGACTAACAGGTCAGTTTTCAGCAAGACAAAGGTGGAGATAGGGAGGGTCTTGCAGGTTTGGAATATGATGGAGTCTCTTCAGCATATCCTCTTCATCATCCGAAAGGGCAATGAGATGAAAAAGGGACTTAGAATTAAGTACAGATGAACTTAGAGAGGCATAAAGGTGCTTCACAGGGGCAGTTTGTGACAGACCTGAGGCAGTCTGACATTCCCAGATGTCCAAATGATTGTCMTTACATGCCACCTCCTTCCCCGGCACATCATGATGCACCATCCAGAGCATCAACAGTTCTTCACAAAACTTCAGAGGACCTGATAGTAAGAGATGGCCTTACTAAGGGTTTCTGCTAGGCAGAGTCCTTTTCCATTTCCAAATTTTGCTTATGAGATCATTTTGCCATGACGATAGCAATAGTTGTCTGTTCATCCTCTGCATATGTGAAGYTGGACAGACGTCTCCAGTGCCCTAGGGAGATGGGGACAGGAGCAGTGGAGACTAYAGGTGCCGGGTGAGGCTTTGGGTACTGGCTGCCTCCACATCTGGTAGGGCAGTACTCATCAAGTAACATCTCCTCCGAGAAAGGGCAGCATGGGTCTGGAAATGGAAATGTCTCGTGAGCAGGGTCAGCCTGCTTTGTACTATGTCGACTGTGCTGGCAAAGCAAGATACAAATTGTGACTGACTGGGACAGCCTTGGTTACTACAAAGGCAGGTCATTGTGCAGCAGTGATTAAAGACCAAAGAAAATGTTTATATATACACATATATACTCACTCACACACACACACACACACACATACATACACACATGTATAAAAGCTACTATGTAAAATATAACAAATCCAACATGCAGAATGTGGCCCGTGTCCACTAGACCCATATTAGATCTACTGTGTGCCTATATCAAAGTTACTTCAGTCCACTTTCAGTTTCTGGCTAGTCTAGTGACTCTGAAAACTCTTCCTTGCCATATGAGACTTCCACAGTCATTTTTCTTTTCAAAGTCACCACAAAACTTTGACATATGACAAACATCTCAAGACTACACCTTCYGCTCTGCACAGTCTCTGCTTTTCCATGAACTTGAGATTTGTTCATCAGTGAGAACCAGAGGGGGTTTCTTTTCCCTACCACTACTTTGTTGCGTGGCAATGGACAGCTAATGATACTGTGAGCAATATCTCTGGTTAAGCAAAATTTCTTTCCTCTTGCCATATGCTGAGGCTGGGAAGCTGCAGATCCACCAGGCGTGCCAGCACCTTCTGTTTAAAATCTATTTTTCCTTGGGTTTGGGCCAATAGTTCAAAGCCAATTGCCGTTGCTGGGTCCAGACTGCTAGGCTTTCTGGGGCAGTGTCTAATACCTTTCCTTGACAGCAGGCTGTACTGGAGTGCAGTCCCACACCTTGGCTTCAAATTAGACACATTCAGTAAGTCCTACAAAATGGAGGTTAAAATACAAAATGGAATTCACGGTTTGATACAACTGTATCCCACTGTTTCATGGCATAAACGGTATTCCTCTAGCTGCCTGGAATGCTGCATTCACTTCTGGTCTCCTTGCTCCTGGAAAGGATATAGTAAAACTAGATAGAGAGATGGACAATAAAAAATGATTGGAGACATGGAATGACTTCCATATGAAGAGAGACTGAAAAGGTGGGATCATTTAGAGAGGAAATGAAAAAGAGAAGGATATAGTAGAGCTATCCAAGCTAGTTAATAGCATTGGGAAGATAAATCAGATACTCTTCCCTACCCTTTCTCCTTATAAAAAAACAGAGGAACATTCAGTGAAAATAAGAGCAAATTAAAATGGATAAAATCAATTGCACAAAATGTAATTAACTTATGAAAGTCATCATCACGGGATATCACTGAGGTCAGGAAGATGGAAGGCATGAAGGGGAGCAGAAATTTTTGGTGAATGGAAATACCTTTGGGGATTTTAACTATGAATAAATAAATAAAAAGCCATAAGCTGTTCTATACCTGGTGGGGCCCATGTAGAAACACTGAACCTGGCTTTGATGTGTCTGGATAGTTTGATGTCCTTGATAACTCACTGTGAACCAACCAACATGAAAGGAAGGTGTCTCAGGAGGATCTTCTCAGCAGAAGATGTGCTGGTGCCTTCCTCACYATGACAGAACTTTGAGAAGTGCTGACAGTTGTTAGGCCCTTTCAAAACCATTGACAATGGCCTGACTTCAGTGGGTTGTTGAGTTTGGCACAGTGGAAGGAGTAAGTAATGTAGAAGCAGGAGCAGGACCTAACTGCATGCCAGCTCATTGTTGTTGAGACTCTGTCTGCTGTCTTGATCCCAAGGTCTGTTGGTCTGTAGATGTCCCTCCCACAGATGCATACATATAGGGTCCTTAGGGCACAATCCAAAGAAGGACGTGGATGCCTAATGTATGATTTAGACTGACACCAGGTGCCAAAATCTGAGCTCAAAAGCTCTTAGGTTTCTACAGCTCTGCAGCTGTGTACACTCAGAAGTACTGCTGGCTTGGCTGAGCTGAACCTAAAACTTTTGAGAACTAGAGTCCAGGAGTCTCTGCCACTGAGGGAAGCGTCCAGAAGCAAAGGCTGTAGAGTCCGGACCATCCTTTCTCTGGCCGCAAGAATCTTCTTCTTCTGGCACAGCTGCTTATCTTTCATAGGAATGGTGGGATCTGCTTCACCTGCCTCCCTTGGAAATAAGCAGCTGATGCTGTCCATGCTTGGGTGCTCAGGACACCTTCATGTAAAGTGGGTGATATGGAGTCTGAGTGCCCTCAAGATGAGGGTTATTMTGGGAAATTATGAGATAACTGCTGAGCTATTGTGCATTAGACTCTCGAGGTCACCACAGTTAATGAAAGCATCTCTTGCTTTCATGACTGTTAAGGAACTTTAGGTGTGCTCTGAATATGTTTATTGGATCTAGCCCTAGGGAACTGAGGCATGATCTATGAATTCCACAGCCTTTGGCAGAGATGGAGAAAAAGCATCTGGCTCAGCCAGTATCATGGTTCCATTGGGCATGCTTTGTAGCAGAAATATTGATGCCAAACTGAGCTTTCCTGTCCAAACTAAAGCACTTACAGACTCTCAGACATCTAAAGGATTAAGCAAATCCTTAGTGGATCACATATTTGGACATGGGTGACTAAATTCTGCCTAAGCTGCTTGAGAAGTTGGTTTGAACACATTGTGATTTTCCAGTTCCCTTCAACTAACCCTTTGGTGTTATACAGGTGATAATTACCTTTCTCTCTCTTGCTTTGTCTGGCTGTCTCAAAGGGACCACTCTCCTTGCTAGCATGCCTCTTTGTTCCAGTGATAGAAATCATCTTCTCTCTCAGATCACCTCACTGATTAAGATAACCAAATTCAGAGCAATTCTTCTCAGCTATATTTAACTTTGAAGTTTGCTGCCTTTCTTTCAGAACTAAAGAAGGGCCCCTATACCTTGTCTGTTTTTTCCACCAGCTTTAACCTTTTTACCTCCTTGGAACATTATGGCTGCAAGAGCATTGCACATGTGAGAAAGACGCATCTAATGTCACCTGAGTGCTCTCAACAGCTCAAAGAAAACCCAGCACCTGGCCTAACTGTGTCCTTGTTGCAGCCAGAAGATAAATACTTCAACCCTGAGAGAAAAGAAGAATTAGTTTTCTATCATCAACACAAAACTGAAGATCTGTGTAGGTAGAGACAGTTATTACAGTCCTGCTGCTTAGCCACCATACTCCCCACAGAAAAGCTGTGCAGCTGTTCTGCTATTTTTCACAGGAGACTAACTCCATTTCTAGCCTATTATATAGCGAGGAGCTCCTCTAGGAGTTTTGCCAGCTAGAGCAAGATTTGGGAGGGCCAAGGCCAGTACTTCATCAGAAGCACAGGAGAGGCAAAGATTACCTGTTGCAAAGAAATATGAAGAGTAGCAAAATATTCAGAGTGYGATTCATTCCAGCTAGCTGTTGATGTCAGGAGTACAGACATCCACACCTGTGCTAGCCATCCAGCTCCTCTGAGAACCCATGGAGATCTATTTAAGACATTGTGTGTTACAACAAGATGAAGCATGTCCAAAAGTGTCTGTTTCTCCCCACTGACGCCAAATGGGCCTTGTGGCAAATAGCTTGGACATAGACCTCTACATCCAATCAATCTCATCCTCAGTATGTGCTTGCTAAAGCTTAGTGGGTGGATGTTTGCCTCTTTGCTGAGGCTGGGTGAACTCGTGGAGTGTGCTCTGACTCACACGGCTCTGCAGCCTTGTAATGGGCCATTGCTCTGGAAAGAGACAGCTACTGTCTCCAGCTCATCTTCTCTTTCTCCTTGCTACTTGTGCCATGAGGGTGGTGGCACATCTGCAACTCTCTGGTCACATCTGGTTGAGGGCAGATAGATGCAGTAAGAGATATCCGTATAAGACATCTCCAGAGGGTCTGCTATGAGGACAAGACTCTGCCACAGGATTTGAAGTAAGGATGGCTAGCAAGAGATGCGTCCATCTTTCTCTCTTTCTTTTCACCCACATGGCATGTAGCTGTTTATAGAACAAGATCCGGTCCTCTAGGATATGCATATGCTTGCATGTGTTGGATGAACACATATAGATGTGTGTCTGTATGTGGTTTACTAAGAATTAAAAATGCTTCTTTTTGACTCAGACAGTGCTTCCAGTGCTTGCCTTTTCAGTTGGGGGGGGACTGTGTTTCTAATCTTGCTAATACAAAGAAAACAATGGACCTCTTTCTCTGCTAGCTGTAAAGGGTCATAAGTAAAATGAGTTTTGGCAGACTCATTCCAACTAGACATGCAACCACATGCAAAAATGACTCTAAATTTAGCATGTCAGTTGTCAGGGTTAACCCTTCCCTTCCTCAAAGAAAAARAGCCTATTTGCTATCTTCACGTAGTCTGTGTTTGTAAACAGATCTCACTTCTCTAAAACTGCAGGACTTTAGAACTGCCTTTTCTTGTGTAAGGCTTTATTTCTCTTCAGAGCGATGATAAATGCAAGTTTATTCCTGCTTCTGGGAACAGGACACAGTACTTTTATGCAAGAATAGGTACACTTAAAATCAAAGAAAGTATTTTAATCTCACATTTTGGATTAGTGTGGCATGGTCCTGATTTTGCCTTTGTACGGACTTTAAAAACAGTTGGAATCAGCTCTGTGTAATTCTGTAAGTCTCGGTCACCAGCATGAAAGTAGTTTAATGGAATAAGGTTACTGCTGTGAGAAATCAACTGAATTGAAGTCAGTCCAGAAGTCTTTGAGAAATATTATATTGCACCTGAGACTTTATGCACACAGACATTGGTGTAATACCTGTTATAGCAGGAGAAACAGGAACTGACCTTCAGCTGCAGCTATTTCCAGCAGGAAAAGAAACATTGAAAATGTCCTCATCCATTTTCCAGTGTGTGAGGTTTCTGACGTTAGAAAGTGTTGTTTTATATGGTTATCAAAGATAAACAAGCAAGAGCTTCAGTGGAGGATGACACAAACACAAATCCTTGCTTTAAGCTGAGTTGAATGTCTGTAGAGCAATGCCAGTAACTACGCTAGGCAAGGCAAATGAGTGACATATATGAGTGAAAGTGGAAGCTTATCCACTTTGAAATGTATTTCTTGGAAAAGTTGATCTGATCTGGTCTCATTCTGTCTGTGTTTCTCCCTTTTATTCGCTTTTCCCTCTTCAAACCAAGAGAATACCATTCCCAGAAATCCCAGAGGACGTTCTTAATTGAAAGCAATGATCATGAGTCATTCTTGTATATTAAGTGAAATACTCTTGCATGCCTCCCAAAGGACAATGTGATTAAACCCACTAGAGAAGGGCCCAGGAACTCCTGCTGTCCCTGTAAACCTGGAAATTAAAAATCAAGAAGACAGCGTAATGCTGCACTGTTTTGTTTCAAAATACATCTCTCTCTGAAAACTTCTAGTGCCTGCACACGGAGACAGAAAATGGATTACTTTTCTAACAGTTTAAGATTCAGATTTTGTCAAATGAGACTGTTTGTTCTTCTGCTCAAATTGTATCCTGCACTGTCCTGTTGTCTGGGATATAATGGARTATAATGTTAGCCTCGGACAGTGGTTCTTGAGCCAGTGCCAGCCTCACTAATGAGCATGTGGTTTCAATAATAATATGGCTACTTGTAAGATGGCTGGCAACAAGCCAAGCACTTAATATGGAGGGGGCAACAGACGTAAAAAAGTACCATCCCCTGACATGACTGCATTTCCAAAAAATCTCCGGCAAAAAAGTTAAGACTCAGCAAATCAGGATAATGAAGAATCTCCCATATCAGAAAAGGACGAAGCTCTGACAAATGAATAGGAGCCCTATGGACTTTGTGCACATATGGTAAAAAACAAGAAATATAAGAACAAGGGTGATAAAGGCATTGATAATTCTTCTTTGTGGAAAAACTCAGATTGCAAAGGATTTTTCTTCTTCTTCTTCTTCTTCTTCTTCTTCTTCTTCTTCTTCTTCTTCTCCTTCTCCTTCTCCTTCTCCTTCTCCTTCTCCTTCTCCTTTTCCTTTTCCTTTTCCTTTTCCTTTTCCTTTTCTTTTTTTTTCTTTTTCTTTCCTTAAGGCTTTTGACATTCGAGGCTTGGACCTGAAAGTCTGAGTGCATCAAGACAGTGAAATGAATTACAGTTTAATAATATTCCCACCACACAGACAAAATAGATTCAATTACATAATGGTAGCATTAAAAGTTATTAAGAAGGGGATTCGGAGTCTTGAGGCCAGACTTTCAGAAAATCATGATAAGCTGCTTAAAACAGCTGAAATAGCACATTTATAGGTTTTCCAGCCATAGTTTTGCTGAGGGGAGAGAGCAAGGGGAAGGAGTCATTACGTTTGCTCAGAGACTCTTGTGTGCTAATCTGTTATCGAGGATTTAGTGTACAGAAAAGAAATGCAAGAAAGTTTCTAATTTGATTGTTGTGTCTTAACCTGTTTGGTTTGGGGATGCTTTCCCGTGTGGCTGCCCTGACGGGAACGTGCCCATCGGAGGGGTGCAGGTGGACGGGTCCAGCACCTTGTGAGGCCGTGCTGGGTGACGACAAAGCCAGCGAGAAGCCAGCAGTGTCCGTAGGGCTGGCTCCGTGCGCTGGCACAGCCAACAGCCCTCCACACGYGTGGAAGCTGCCCAAACTGCTCCGCATCCGGCACCCGTGGGCTCCCGGGGTGACGGAGTCATGCTGAACTGCTAAACTCTGCCAGGCACATCAGTCCGGGCTTGCTCTCCAGGCTTCTGGTTGGAGGGGGTTTGACTGCGGTGTGGAGCACACTTTGCAGCTCTCCCAGAACGGGGCAGTCGCGGGCAACGCATCATTTTTTTCCCATGAAACCAGAAAAAAAAGACTTTTCTATTCTTGATATTTAGAACTACACTTACAAGCAATATTTCCTGAACCTTCAACTATGTTTCTTTTTCTTTTTCTATCTTTTTCTTTTCTTTCCTTTCTTCTTCTACTTCTGTTTTGGCTTCAGCTTCTGCTTCTACTTCTTACTGGAGAAAAGAAAGCTATGATAAAAAAGGTAGGAAGAAACAAGAAAATTCCCTTATTTTTTTTTTTAATTACTTTTCCATATTTTTCAGTCAAAAAATTGGGGAGAATCTAAAAACAATAGAAAAGCAGAAGAAAGCATTGTAAGGATACAAAAGAGTTCCAAAGGGGAAGGGAAGGGAACTTTTCTGATTTCCAAGACACAAATGAATTGTTATTTTTAGGTAAGTGAAATTYTAGTTCACTTTACAGTGAAAAGATATGAACACTCCTCCTGAGATCTCTGGCTGGTGATATCAACATGATCACTTTCTATAATAGTTTTTTATCTTTAATTATTTCAATCAATTCTGGATAAAGTTTTCCATGATCCAAATGATCCAAACKCCTTGCTCTCTTGATTATGTTCCTCTGAATATTTGCCCAAATTTGGATACTCTAACCAGAACAGTTCTTTCGTATGCTACTTACYAGCAAATGTTTCTTTTTAAAAGTTGGTTAGGCTGAATAATTTGTGCCAGAGTTGGGGGAAAACTCAAGCTGTGTTTGAGTGAGCAATACTTTTTTTTGGAGCATTTGCTACAGGGATTCATGGTCTTATGATAAATGCTTTGTGACCAGGTAATTACATATATCAGTTTGTTATAGGCAGGAGAACATTTCACTTCTATGCTTCTCCTAATAAAATATCCACAGGCACCTCAAGTCATCATTGATCATCCCCTCCAAGGGTTGGGAAGGTATTCACACCCTCCAAGAGTGGTTTGGTGGATTATCAGAAAAGAGCTCTGAGGTTTCCGTGTCCTAAACAGTCCTGTCTGTAATAAGACCTGGGACTGGATTTGCGTTCCCTGGCATTGGTTTTTGAAAAGGTATTTGTGTGAGGCTCCCATGGYAGTTGGAGGGGAGGGGAGAGACAGAGAGTCCTTGAGAATGTGATTATCTCAATCTCAAGTAGATGTCTAAGGGAGAGGCGATAAATTGCTCTGTGGAAGTGCTGCTTCTTTTGTCTTGTCATCACTGGGGACCTAGACATCTGCCTGAGACAGGCTGCCAAGCTGGTAGGTGGCTAAAATTAAAGGAGATGTACCCTGGCTGTACCATGAGTTGTTGGCAGTGTCGCATCCTTTAGATAYTGCCAATACCAAACTGCTCTGTGACTGTGATACAGCTTTACTTTCAATGAATCGATATTACAGATTTTTGTTTTGGCTGCAGTGTGTTAACTGTATAAACAATCAAGTAAACTGGGCACCACAAAAGCTTGCTGGCTGGTTGCTGCATGCCCTCTAGGCAATAAAAACATGTGCAAAGAACAAAGGACTGCACAAATTGACTGCAGATATGACCACACACGTTAAGATGTAACACGTCACTGAGACAGGAGAAAAAGCCTTTGTAGAAACTAGCGCTGGGCGGAACTGGCTAATCCCATTAAAGAGTACCAAAACCCATTGATAAAGCGCCGGCTTTTGTGCTCTCCCTTACACTGGGGCAAACCTACTGACCTCTGGAAAAAGGAACGGAGAGCAGAATCCGGTGCAGCACGAGTCCCGTCCTTGCCTACAGAGATGACAGCATACGTGGTAAATGACATAAAAGCACTGGTTTCTCCAAGCACCCTGCTGTTTGAGGAACAGAAGGCTGGAGGAAGCGTATAAATCTGCTGATGCCAGGATGTTATGGCATGTGAATGTTCAGATTTGGGGGGAAAAGCAATGAAAACTGCATAGACAGTGCTGTTCTGAAGAAACCCACCGCTTGGAGCTTTGATCCTCGGAGYCTGCAAGCTGTCCCAGGCATCTCTGTATTTCAGCACACTCCAAAGTTTGAGTTGCTCTTTGCTTGGGCACTTGGACAAGAAACTGGGGCACATCAGTGGCAGGGTCTTCACTTGCATGATCTGTGCACTGATGGTGTCCTCAGCCAAGACAGGCATCCAAGCTTTTCCAGGAGATACTGTGCTGGTACCTTGTTTGCCTATTCAAGGGAGCAAGTCAGCTCTTTATGTTCCTTTAAGTGGTCACTTCATAAAATAAAAATAAAAAGGAGATTACTATCTTGAATAGTTCCTTTATATTCTTTGGGATTTTATATATAGGTGTGTTCCAATTTCCACACTGTATATTTATACAAAACAAATTATACCCAGTCTCTCTTCTCCTCCCACCAAAATGAAGCAGAGTGAAAAAAATGTAAATCAAATGAAAACATGTTGTTCTGTGAGTCACAGGACCAGTGATAGCTTGTTCCATACAGATGTGCATCTTCTGACTCCTAACGCCCTGATCCCACTGCAACAACGCCAGCTTCTTCCCGCTCCCCTCCAGCCAAGCGGCACCATATAACTGAACACACATTTGTAGCCTGTGTGCGTGCTCGCTTACCAGCCAGTAAGTTTGTGCTGGTTGGCCAGATGAGCTCTGCCAAATATAACAGCTGAGTTTGGCGTGTCCTTCCCTCACTGGGGTCACAAATTTGGGTCTATCTTCTCTTCCCTCGTTTAGTTTTAGTTGAAATTGGATTCAAAATTTCTTCGTGTGCGTGCACTAAGAGGAAGTGGAGGCTTAAAGACAGGCAGACACACAGACAGTGCAACTGCATGATTCTCATTAACCAAAGATTACACAAGGCTTGGTCTGGTTCAGGGAGCAAACCCCAACCCAGGCTGCAAGAAGTCGTGGTGCGATGAGCGGAGACAGTCCTCATCTGCCAGGGGGGCTCACGGCTTTGGCTTGGGTTCGCACGGAAGGGGGATGTGGCAGATAGGAGAAGAGGTTTGCTTGGTCATGCTTGTGCTGTGGGACTCAGGGATCCTTCTCGGTTTCTAAATTCACGTCAGGGTGAGACCCCGGGCACAGAAACCCAGGGTATGTTGGGGGGAGCCCTCCAAGCCCCACCTGGGCTGGGTGTGCTGGGAGCCAGTGTGCCTCGCAGTGCACCCAGCCTTGCCAAAAGGCCTTCGCAGCGCTGGTGCCAACCTCTCCCATTTTCACATTCGCAGACCGTGGCGCCTTTGTGAGCTCGTTTGCATTGAGTGAAAGGTTTAATAAGTTTGTGGCTGTCTGGCTAAAAAAACCCAAACAAACAAACAACAAGATAATTCTTGTATCTGTCCACATTGGCCTGTTGCTGTATGTGAAATGAGTTTAAAATGTATGTGGAGAATGCATCTTTGCTTCTACGATTATATTAGGGGTCCTTTRCCACATATAATTACATATATTTAATTTTGCATAAGCTCTTTGCTGTTCACATTTAAGCAGATGTTCTTYTACATCTTAAAATGTATGAGCGGCTTAGAGTTGGCCAGGCCAAGGAAGGAGARAGAAATTAACCCACAAGTGAATTTTTACAAGGAATATATTTTTAGACCAAGAATTTWAAAACCTGTGTATGTCTGTGAATCTGGTTGTGCGTGTGGCTTTTTGTCTCCCTGCCCTGCTCTCTCCTTTCCTTCTCCTGCCTGTTTCCTAGATCTCCCCCTCCCCATCCTGCTTCAGAAAATTAGCTTTCATTGAGCTTTTATAGCTGTACTTTTAAGTCAGTCAAGATTATTATCTGGCGCTTAAATTCCTAGTTAACATGTCACGGTGCCATTCAGTGCTGAAAATGATGTAATTTATTGGGTAGCTGGTCAATTGCACAAATAGCTGGAAAAACAAGTTTAGCTTGATATAAATAACAAGACAMAACAGTATATACAGTACAACACCTTGCCTCCTGCTGCGAATCTCCTGATTTCTGTTATTCTGGTTTCAGCGAGTCTAGCTGCYTTCTTACATTCACTACTATGAAATAAGATAATTATAGCGCAAGTAAATATTACTCAATCAATCTACCGTAACAACTGTTAAAACAAGCCTTCTTATAAATTTTGCTAACAAAATATGCCTCAACCCAATATACACAGAAGGTAAGTTGCTCTGACCTTGAAATAAATTTCAAGAGCATGATGAACACGCAGTGACGAGAGGYAGAGCTGGGGTTCAGTCCTGTTTCCACTGGTCCCCTGAAATCTTCCCCAGTTCAGTGGCAGAAAGATGATGTATTTTAGGACGGCTTCTCTTTTCACATTTAGCATAAATAGGTATAGCCCTCTGAAATCAGTAGTGTGTGAAATCACAGTTGCCCCTYTTCTCCTCAGCCCAGTGGCTGGACTCAGGCAAATTAACCTTGCTTTTCCCAAGAGAAAGCCAGAGACTGGTTCTTATGCATGCGACCATCTCACACAATATCAGCAATTCAGTGCAGTGAAATAGTAAATTCTCTGAAAAACAGAGCATCCTTTCTCTCTTGCTCTCTCTCCCCCAAACTCTTTAAAAAGAAAATATCAGCACAGATTAGAATAAGTTACTCAGTGGCAAGCTACTCACACCTCTGTGCAGAAAGTACCACATGGGCTCATAATAYTGCAGAAGACCACTCAGACCAACAGGGGCAAACTTTTGCACCAACTATAGTAGCAATCTGGTTTTGAAATGCTCCTGGATTTAATCCAARCAGGATTCTGTAGGACTTCCTAAATGACTTACAGTGAGAAGAGGGTTTCTCTTAGGGTGGGGATAGATGAAAAAAAAGAGAGAAAAATGCCTGATTGTAAAGATTAATGCATTTTAGAAGAAAATAAAGATGTTCTAAGTCTGTATGTGGAAGAGAGTCTCAGGGGAGAAGCTAATTGTGATGTACTGCTTGAATAACATTATGTGCTAATTAATGAGAAAGATGATGGATTTGAGAATTCTTGTGTTACTAAATGTAAGCAGAATAAGGTCGATGTTGGCAGATTTGAAAATCTCACCGTGCAGCAGTCGGCAGCCAGATCATGCACTGCCTTGACATCTCACAACAAGTATGTGCCAAGTTTCCCATGCAAGAGGCAAAGCACGGCCATCTACTGCCRCACAGAAGCAGGTATCAGCAGGGGTTGTGAGGGGGAAAGGATGGTGTGCGGCCCATCCCCCATTTCTGTTGTACAACTAGTCTTAGAAGGATAGCCATTTCCTCATTGAAACCCCTCAGAAACATTGCCCTAGATATATCCCAATGAACTTTATGGCTGCCTAAACAAGGCACATCAAGTATGGTCGTAGCCACCCGAGGCTCCCTCAAGGCTCAGTGGAGAAAGAGAAATCTCTGAGGGTGAGCTTGGATCCACGATGACATGAAGGAGCTGGCTAAAGCTGGTGAGCTTCCCTCTGCCCAGGAAAATGGCTGGGGATGGAGGCAGGGTATGGATGACACAGCGCTGCCAAAACTCCATGAAGTCCACCCTTCATTTCAAATGTATTATATGGAGGAAGAGTGGGCAGGACTGGAGGGGCAGTAGTGCATGTGCGCCTGCAGTGTACGGAGAAACAGCACGTACTCGCCCTGATATATTCCCTGCTGACCTTTTTTAGGTTGTCTCTGTCTGTACCTGAAGCATGCCTGTTTGGTAGTGCCATGCGTGTGTTGAGAAGCCAGGCTAATATGCTAACATTCGCAGGGGAATGGTAGGAATTTTGCAGAGCAGATTAACAGCCCTTAGGACTGGAAATGTTGGTGTGACTCACCTGTGTCTCTCTATATTGGTAAATTAAATGTCCCTGAGACCATTTACCAGTGTAGTGTGGCCCACATCCTTATCCGTGTCTCTCTCCAAAAAGGGGAACCCTATCCAAATAGTCCATCGCAATAGTCCCTTGCCCAAGTTAACACGAGTCATGCCTGCAAACTATGGGATAGATATAGCTGGCATGAAAGAAAAGCTATGCCTCATTTTTTTTCATGCCAGAGATCCCTGGAAACTTCTTCAAGGTCCCCAAAATCTGTCCAGGGCCTGGCTCAGCTGAAAAACTTCTCACTTGTGAAGGGCCACTTCTAGCAACTGAGTGATACAGAGAACTAACCGCCAGGCAAGTCCCATTTTCTTTGACATAGAGTGACCAGAAAATGAGCCTTCTCAAATATGGGAAGCAAAAAACATGGAGAACAAATTGAAGAACTTAAATGCATTTGCCTGCTGTGGAGTGACTTCCCATGGGAACCAGTAGAAGTTGCTTCTGCTGCTAAAATTTAAAAGCTGTACTAGACGAACACCGAGGAACATACAGAAGATGTTTGGAAATGGAGTCTGTGACCTAGTGATGTCTTCTGGTAGGAAATCAAACCCACTTTTTCATTAACTTTTAAGTCTTGTAGGCTGAAAGAGGAGGTCATACTTTCTGTCCCTCCGAGGAGATGTTTCTGGTTTGTGTGTGCCAGCCATGTTCATCCAGCCTATGGAGCTGAATGGAATTCATTGTTTGACATATACCTTTTGTTGCTTTTTGCTGAAAATCTGGCTTTCTCATCAAGTCAGAATTTTTCATAGGAAAATTCTCAAGCCCTCACCCATTTTTTTTCTGTCAAAGGTACGAATTTTTGAAAGAAAAAATTGAATAAAAGCAAAAATAGCATTTGTCTTATACTTTTTTATGAGAGAATAAGCATTGTTCATCCCTAGATTAGTCCCCTTTCTTTGAGGCAGCTGTCCCCAGAGTGGTCAGGAAGTTTCCCAGGCTCTGCAAGGGTACAGAGCAGTCTCCTCTGTTGAGTGCAAAGGACAGGTAGTGACTACCTCTCTCAAAGCATACACTTATGGTGCTGTTGACTTAAATAAGCTATGATTTGGGTCAGAGTTTCTTGAGCAGTAATGATGCAGAAAGCAGAAATGTGCAGAGGTGCTGGAGCTGGTCTGCAGTGCTAAAGCCACCAGCACTGGAGGTGATTTCCAGACAATTGTTCTTGCCTATTGCTCAGCATTTCTCTCCCTCAAGTGTACTGACCACAGCCTGCACTGGGCCTCTTCTTGTACCATTATGGCACTAAAATACAGCTTTATTTTTGTATAATCAGAGGAGAGAGGGTGTTTCTATAATGTGATGCCAAAGGGCATGACGACAAGGGATATGCAGATGTTGGAGGATGCAAAGACTACTGGAAGATGATGGAGTAGTATTGTAGGGAGCTAATGTGAGAGTAATCTTGTCCATAAWTCCCGCAGGGAGCAGTCTGTGAAGTCAGCTATTCCCAGAATCACACATGGCTTTCATTTTTTGAGAGAAATAGCTGATTCACTCCAAAAGAGAGAAAAATAAGACATACTCAGAAGAGACAATGAAAGGATGGGGACCTGGGAGTGAAGATGGAAACAAGGTCATCTCAGAGTCCCAAGGCATCCTGAGCTGAGTCTAGAAGTGGGGAACTGGTTCTCAGGAGAAGTATGGTTGCGTTTGTGCAGGCAGACCTGCTAAATAGCCTGTGCAGACCAGTGTGCAACAGCAGCTGTGCTGCTCCTGCTGGAAGTGCCAGCTTGTTCAAAGCTAGTTGCCTTATGTCCCACCACATAAATGGCTTTCTTCAAACATATTTCATGCCTGACAGTCAAAGCCAAACGTTCAAAATGGTCTCAACACAACTTTTCAATTGAAATGCCCTCAGCGAACGTGCAGACCAAACTGCATCCAACCAGAAAAGAAACCGGCTCTACTAGTTTCAGAGCATGAACATTCACTGTCTCAACGGAAAGACCTAGATTTGTTACTGCAAAGCTAGGGGCAATCTCACAAAGGCAAGTATAGACCAACTAGGCAGCAGAGAAAAGACAGCAACACACTGTGCAAGGGTGGAGAATAGGAACATGGGATTTGGGGTATGTGGTTTTGGGTGTGCATGTAAATTGTTTGTGTGGGCAATTTGCTGTTTTTACAGTGAAAAATCCTGATCTTCTAAAACTGCCTATATGGAAAGAAAAAGGGAGTGCAATTTTCACTACTCAGATTTATAATCTGCTTTCGAAAGTATGCCCACAGGAAACAAAATTAGAATTTTCTTCTCAGGACAGTGCTAGCTCAGGAGTTTAAAATACATCTTGAGCTAACATTTTTATGAGTCATGCTTCATCACTGAGTAAAGATACATATGATGTGAACATTCTGGATTTAGGAATGAGCTGGTGTTGTTTTGTACCTTATTCCACTGCAATGAATTTTCTTGTTCTGCCACCAGAGGTTCATTAGGATAAGTTTGTTCCAGGTATAGCTTTAATGGAGGCAATAGAGAGGTGACTGTGGTCCTGTAAATATGCCACTAAGATTGTAGCAGCAAAATATGTGATTATGTTTTCTGGATTTCTGTGGTGCGTTCTCAAGTATCATTACACAAAATAGGCAATTAGTTCACAATCTTATATTCTCAGAAGGAAAAATTAACTCTAATTCATGTGCTGTTTTTTCTCCTCAACGGGAGATATCTCAATGAACTACAGAAGATGTAAAATGAGTTTGGGCTGCAATTACACCAGCAGTGCTAGGAGAATAAAGCAGGGGTTAAATAAGGCCATGTGTTTAGTCAGAGTCTTATAGGGCTATGAATACAAGGAAAGTTGTTCTTTTTTCATGATATCAGGACAATGCACTCATCCTGTGTCGATTTTGCATACCATCCTGTTCACAGCAGAGAAGCAACTTCTATTTCAGTATGAGCTAAAGCAAAACCAAAGGAAGAACAGAGGGGTGAGGGGCGAGATCTGAAGGAGATGATGATAAATCCCACTGCATCTTGTAAAACCCTCCTGCTCTTTCCTCCAGAGCGGCATTATTTTCCCATCATAACCACTTCCTTAATAAACAATTAGGCTTTGTGTTTGGAATCTAAACATATTTTTGGGGGCGAGGGAGAGAGCGACTGGATGGCTCAGGGTTTGGCAGTGGCCCAGTAAGGAGTCTACRGTGGTTTGATTTTAATTCAGGCCATGGTGCCCTCAATTTATTAGCAATTCTGGTGCACGGAGAATTACCATCTCCCCTCCATTCTATTTTGGCAGGTCGACACTCTATAGACATTAAACAAGATAAAATAGCACATTGCATTTCTTTTCTCGCAAATATGTGACTGTTTTATTTTGGAAAGTGAATTCATGCTGATCCTGTTTATGCACCTTTGTAATGGAAGTTCAGGTATACAGTCCAATGAATGTTGAATAAATGAATAGAGATAGTCAGCCCTGATATTTGATCAAAAAAATGATAGGGACAGAAAAGTAATGAGGCAGTTTGCTATGCTTGCATATCCAGTGCATTCCTCCAGTGCTAGCTGTGGAGGTGGAGAAGGCTCAATCTGGTATCACGGGAAGGAGGGGTGGACTGACATGTTTTTAAGAAGAAAGAAGCCATAGATCCAGCTTGAACTGCAAAGCAGGTACGCTCTGCCACGACTCGCCTTCTCCACCGTGTAGCACTGCTTTGGCCTTCAGGCTGAGTCCCGGGGTGACAGCGGCCTGATGTGACCTCTTGCTCTCCACACGCCTGCACCTTTCTCTTGCCTGTGGCAGCCTCCAGCCCTGCCCAGCGTCTAGCACTAAACTCCCTAACGCTGCTCAGCTTGTGCAGTCTCAAAATGAACAGCTTGCAAATGGGCCTCGGGCCAAGAATTATTCAACAATTCTAAGAAATAAATCTGTGAAATCCTAAGCAGTCTGTAGAAATTCACTCCTCAAATCACAAGAAAAAAATGAAAAAAGACAATCTGGCAAATGGCTTGCTCTGAATAATTCACTCATCTCCAAGATAAAGCCTAGGCTGCCCTCCTCTGCTCCCTGGCCAGGGACTGTGGGGACACTTAGGCTGCTACTGTCCACACTGGTAATTCTCTGTGGCCTGAAATACTCCTTTCCTTTCCAATGCCATCAATCTGGCATCTTCCCATTGTACGTAATTATTATTAATATTTTTTTTTCAAATCCTTGGAAAATGATGAGATGCTTTGCTAACAAACAGTTTTCATGAAAGAAACAGCTGGGTTATTCTATGTGTAGCTCTTTACAAAGACTTTCTGCATGTCTGTCGAGCCTGGGTGTAGCGTGATGAGCTGTTTCTGTTGAGAAACCAGAGTTTACAGAATAAACAGAGTTGAGGTAAACCCTGATTATGGGGAAAGTCTGYGTGTTAGGCTCCCTAGCAGCCTTAACTCACACGACTGGCCTGTATTTTTGGAAACACTTCCAAGCTTTTTCCTTTGTGAATTGGTGCAAATGGCTTGTTGGAGCCAGGCGTGCCTAAATTCTCACCGACTTTTCCTTAATCTCTTTGACTTGTGCAGGGCCTCAGACAGGCATAAGGAGATCAAGGGATTCCCGCGGGAGCGCTCAGCCAGCGGGGTACCGTCCAGGAGAACAGGCTCTTTGCTTCCAAGTTCCCGCCATGCACATAATTGTATACTTTCCTAAATGGGAGAAGAAACAAAGCAATGTGTGTCAATAAGCTAAAGGGAATTATCTCATGTGAAAGGCACAGCAAGCTCTGTGTTCTCATTTGTTTGCTCTTGGATTTTCATTCTTTGTACTAAATTCAGTGCACAAGAAATTGAGTGCAACCCTCTGAGGGCAACATTCAGATATGTAGTATCCTTGGGGTGAGAGTAGCGCGTTGAGGGTGATTTGATGAAAAATCAGTTGTAAATGGATCTCAAGTAGCTCTTTTTCTTGGACATTGTGCATAACCCAAGTGCAGTCTAACTGCCCTTGGCACTGTCAGCTCTTCTCACRAGGCATTGCTATGTGGAGTGTAACTAACCTCCGTCTCCTCCTCTGTCTCCTCCGCAGGCTTGACCAAAGCTCGCACGTGACTAAAGCTCAGCCTATGCATAGGCATGTAGAGCCCTAAACCTTTCTGTCATACAGCAATTGATTTTATAGTGTTACTTACATCAGTGGAGGCGGTGTGAGGCATGTGCTGATGTGTCTCACCAGCCTAGAAAAGATCTTGCAGTTCAGATGATGACCTAAGAGCCTGATTGCCCTCTCTGTCTTGCAGCTGAAGTTATATAGGTGTCCTTGGTGGGTGTAAAATGCCAGATCTTCATTTAGACAAAATTCCCCAGAATAAAATTTCCCAGCTTTACTTCAGTCTTTCCATTGACCAGATCTCTTCACTCTTCTTTGTGGGACTGTCTACAACAGAGATGGGGGCAGGTCTCTAGGTTATGTGGTATTAATCATTCCCCTTCCCAGTACATCAGGATTTTGCAGTTCTGAAGCCAGGAGGCGAGTGGCTTCCTAGCTAAATACTCCAAGATTTCTGTTTGTTTTATTCTGCTCAGAGGAAGGTTCAAAGATAGAAGGATGATTAAGAATGATGATGTGCTCCCACTCCATTTTTAACYGTCCTTTAGCCAGATCTTCAAAGTGAGTTTTATTTGTTTGCATTTTGAACAGAATTTCTGGAGCTCTGTGTCTACAAGAGGCTGTAGTATTACCTGGGAATTATTAATTGGGAGATGCATACTACCTTCTGCTGCTCAAAAGCAACTAGAACATGTTGTTTGTGAAATGTGAAAGAAAAATGAAAACAATTTCCTATTTGCTCTCTTTGAAGTTAAGGAGGAAAAAACCCTCAGAGTATAGCTGAATTACCACATAAAGCAACTTATTTTTTTTTATTATTAAGTAAAGATCAAAGTAGAGGGAGAAAAGTATTCCAAGGAGTTTACTTTGATGAATTTGGTTAAAAATCAAAACTCAGTTTGATGGGGGAGATACAGACACAAAGCACTATGTGCCACAGATTTGCTGAATATGTTAAAAAAGTGCTGAGCAGTATTAAATTAATGCAAAACTGAAGATTACACAAGGGTAAACACTGCAGCTAATGTTTGACTAGTGCTGAACTGAGGACTGAGTGCCTCCACTTAATTTGCAGACCATGCCCACGGCAACCCCCAAGAGGCTGGGAGTGGAGGAGGCAGACATTTTATAGTGAAGAGCCACATTATTATTTTTAAATTTAGAAAAAAAAAGGATTTCTGGCTAAAGTTACTGTTTCTGAACTTTGTGGAGAGAATTGAGAGAGAACAACAAAGGAGGAATAGTGAGTGGCTGAAWGTGAAGCTGAAAGAGAGAGAGATCTGTTAAGTTAATGTTCAGTAGGTGTGAACGTCTCTAGCAAATACTAGATCATCGTAAATAGAACTGAGAAATCAGCRTCATTTAAAAGTCCTGCTGCAGATAACAGTTCAGTCAGAAATGGACTTTCATTTTTTCAGACGCTGTTCAGGCATGTGTATGAAAAACAGGCTTTTCATGAATATTCATTTATATAATATCCACTAATCAACCAGTTGTGGTGAGCGAACTGGATGGCATAGGGAACATAGTGAAATACAAAGTGGCTTTCAAATTCAAATGAAAACTTGAAAATTATTTCTTCCACTCCACCCAACTCACATCATGACATACTCTCCTTCCCTCGCAAGGTGGGCCATCCCCATAATCCTGCCTGGTCGCCTGAGCCTGCCTTCTGGATCCTACCTTCAAATGAACGATGAGCACGAGTGACYGTTCTTGCTTTGCAATGAAGAGTTTTATACAAGAGTTTCCATTTAAAAGGTACAAGTTTGGTCCCTGACCATCTGCTGAAATCCCTACTTGCATTGGTGGGTTTAGAAGTGAGCACTGCAGAAAGGAAAGAAAGGAGGGCAGGACTGGCCAGGACCATAACTGATTTGAACTTATTCCTTAGATAACCTTTTTTTGGTCATTGAAGCCCTAAGTGCCTTTTAAGCATGATATGCTATGTCTTCAGTAGCACAGCAGTGGATATCTTTAGATTGGGTTTTCATCATATACTTTAATTTTCTAGGCCGGGGGATGACCATAATTGCTGAACAATTCAATGTAATGGAATGGGCTAATTCAGCGCTTTTTACTGCATTTTTCCACATAATATCTAAAATCTTTTTTTCCACCATAACCCATGTTTATGAAAGCAAGTACTTAACCCGCACATTTCCTGGGCTTGAATCATTTCCTTAATAAGGCATAAAATTTTGCAAAATCACTCCCTTTACATTAACACATCATTATAAGGAGATATCAGTGTTTAGCACGTCACAGGCATACATGAGTCTGTGCAATGTACAGCTACACCACTCAGCTTCAGAGTCCTGTATCACGGCTTTTGAACAATAGTTATATAAATGCAAGAGCTTTCCTTCCTTCCTTCCTTTCTTTCTTTCTTTCTTTCTTTCTTTCTTTCTTTCTTTCTTTCTTTCTTTCTTTCTTTTCTTATGTTTTTAATTCAGTGTTTTCTTCTGAGCTAGTTATAGGCTGTTCTCTTGCACAGGATGAAGTATGTCAAACATGCTAGCTTTACTTTTAGTTTTGGCTTGGAGTCTGATAAGTAGAAACAAAGCAGCAAGCAATGCTACAATTTGGAACTGCTATAACCGCAGTTCATAAAATAATATTAAAAGATGACAAAAGCCATAAAAATCTCTGTGTTCCCTTTCATTGCTGTGTTTTGTCAGACAGGAATCTCCTTTTCTAGAGAGACATTGGAAAGGTTGATATATTACCTCAAAAAAAAAAAAGTATAAAAAACAGAATTTCCCCTGTCAAAGGGCTGTGAACCTATTGTACTCCTGCTGAATGCTTAAACTTTCAGCACCCAGTGAGCTGAGTCTCTGTCCTGCACACAGGTAAAGCAGCTCCTGAGAGCAATTCCTCCGACATTGAAAAAATTGCCTACATCAAGTTAAACATGTGCTCAGGACCTGGCCTTCATAGGGATTTTTTGTTGCTATGTGAACTTTGCTTTGGAAAAAAACTTTTTACCAGAGCAGTAAGGCTGCAACAGCCTTTTGAGTAGATGGGGTCACTGAGCTGAAAGTTCAGCTATATWCAGTCTTACAAGTTGTATGCCTCTTTGAGTCCACTAGAATGGGATAGAGATTAAGRATGTCCAGAGCACGCTCCAGGGATGCAAGTTTGAGCCTTCCTCTAGCTTTGTGCCAGAGGCTGCCCTCAGACAACCCGCAGGTAAAAGGCCATCTGGTTATTCAGACAAGAAAACCAACGGCAACCAGGTGCAGTAAGTTCATCTTTGCTCGTCAGTGTGATATTGGCTGTAGAAACTGGTACGCTTGGTGTAAGTGCCCTCTTAAGCGCCCTCCACGYGGCTGGAATGGTACTCCTTTAAATACAAGCAAAGAGCTGAAAAGTCAAAGATGATGCTCTGACATAAGGCTGTAATCTTTGCAAGCTCAAACGTGTAGTATTTATATGTGGGGAATAAGGACAAACCTCCCTGTTTCGTAAAAAGTGCCTCAGATTGTTCACTTGGTCTTTCTCTGTTGCAAGTATTCCCCAGCAGCTCCAGAACAGACTTCTGAGGAATAAAAGCAGCTCTGTTGACTAACATCACTAACTAACATCAGGAAACACAGGCTGTTTCCTAGGAGAAGGTCTCACAACTCTTGAAAAAATACTAGTTTGTCAAATCTTGCTTCCTATTTGATTTGTGATAAAGGTCAGACCACTTCAGACAGTCAGATCTTCCATCTGAGTAGGCAATCCTTTCTCCCATGAAGATAAGCACATCAAGAGTTAAAAAAATAACAGATTTAATGAAGAATGTGATGTTTTGCACCCTGAATGGTAGAGGGTTAATGAAAAGCAAACACATGAGGGCTAGCCACAAACAGAATTAGCACTGGTAGCCTGCTGGTTCAGGTCTTTATAGCGTGTTCAGGATTAGTATGAGTGGCTAGCAGCATATTACTACAGTGAGGCTATTTGTGTGGGACTGAGCTTATTTCTCTTGGAAATGCGAAATCATAATTATTGGGTTTCTTTCAGTTTGAAGCAATCCAGAAATGATACATCTTCTAAGTGTGTGGGAGGAGAATTTCCTTTCTTCCTTTTTTCGTTCTCTCTCTCTCTCTCTTTTTTCACTTTTTGATCCTAATGTGTGACAGGAAATAGTACTGAGAGAATTATTCATATTGAATGATTTAGTTGATATATTTTACCCTGGAAGCTCTACAAGCACGTTGTGATTTCTCTCCAATGCATTTGAAAAATTCCACTAAATTTAAGCCACGTGGTACTATTTCCCTTCCCCAGCTGGATGATAGACTCTGTGATGAGGACTCTGATTTGAATGCTCAGATAGGTCAGGAATATGGAGCAGGAATATCCAAGTCCCGTGAATTTTTCATAGGTTGTAGGATTTCCAGCTGGTTAGAGCCCATCTCTTTGATTAAAAAAAAAAAAAAAAAGAGAGAGAGAGAGGAAAAAAAAGCTCCTTGTCACAGAGTTGGCTAATTTAACCAAATTATCCAAAATTGGCAATAGCTGTATCAAGGACACTTAGCTCCTACAAATAAGCAGCCAGGTAAAGGAGAGAAGCCCTATCAACATATTTGGGAAGAATAGCCTTAGCCTGAAATCCAGCTCCCTTTTAGACACCAGATAAGCCACATGGAAAGGAGGTATCATAAATGCTCCAATCAGGTGAAAATCTCCAAAGGTCAAGCTTTATTCCAGGCCAGAGAATTCAACTGGGACAGTCACTGGAAAACAAGAAACTGCACATTTTGTAAAAGAAAAATAGTTTAAATTGTGATCACTAACAGGCAGCAGATAATTAAGTGTATGTGAATGTGTGGAGGTGAACGTCCAAAAATGAACTTTTGAGCTTTTCACACAGAAGCCTGTTACTTGCTAGCTGCAGCTGGTACAGGCTGGTTGTAAATTTTGATAGCACCTGGACTAAACAAGGGTAGTAAGTCTCAAATCCTCCAATTGATAAAGAGACACGGTGCAAACCCACCAATTAGGAGGCTGATCACATGCTGTGCTTCTGCACAGAGGCAATTTAGGTTGGGGAAACTGAGGCCTTGGGATCTCAGAAAGAAGAGGAGACCAAAAAGAGGGCTTACTGTAAAGAAGAAGGAAAAAAATGGAGAAAAGAAGGAAATAAGGAGGTGAAGTTCCTGGCTGCAATAAGGACCCTGGACGYGTGAGGAGAACCTGGAGATCAGGGAGACATGGTAGCACTGCCACTAGTCCAACTCAGTCACAGGACCGTGGCTAGCCCAGGCACGAGTTGAGTGAGGATTGTGGGCTGGGCTTACAGTCCCATGAGGTATGCTATTTCCACATGCTTTCCTTTGCCAGTTGGAGTTTGCAGAGCTCCAGAGGTGTGTGCCATGTGAGTGTGTGGTGGGAAGAAGGAGTAGGGCAAATGGGTGCACGATGGGCTGAAGCATCATTTAGGGATTTGGGTATAGGGACAAACAATTATGTTTGGGAGAGTAGCAGTCCAGCGGGGGGACAGTTAGGCTTGTGGCTCGTGAGAGTGGTGCCACCTCTTGTCCCCTCTCTGAGCCAATCGTAAGAGCTGAAGGGAAGTCATTAACCACACAAGGAGGGATGCTGCTCAGCCCACACCAGGGGCAGGGGGCATGCTCCTGTGGCTACCCCTGCAGCATGAGTGCGTGCCCATATTTCCACCAGGGACCCACCACATGACACATGATAATGACAGACCTGTGCTACGTCATGCATACTAGATGCGTCAGATATACTGGGCCTGCAGAAAACAAGCACATGGCATGTCTGATGAGYCCAGGGCATGAAACCCACCATCGGACTTGGCCACTTTCCTGGCAGGGCTGCCACTGCCCAGACAACCTGCAAGGGTGCTGGGGAGGAGCCTATGATCCCCTGAGCTTTCCCCTTTGCCCCATCCACCTCCTTCTACCTCTGTGGTCACACTAACATGGACATCAGTCCTTAATCTACGCTGGCACCTTCTAGGCAACAGGTGAAACCATAGTGTGCATGTCCTTGCTGTGAGGACCCTTGTTAAGCAAAGCAGGAAAATGACAGAAAAGCACAAAAGGGAGAAGCGACTGTCTCCAAGTTCATCAAATCTCAGCAGCATGACCAGGAGGAAGACTCAATTTTTCCTGACGCTGACCTCTTGGCTCCCCAGATTTTTGGCCAAGTCAGCAACTATCCACCCTCAAAGTGTCTGCTGGCCCTCACATACTTTTAGCATCAGTTGTCTAACTGAAARCACTACTGGTTTAATACAGACCTTACCCAGGGTTCCGTTTCTGGATAATTTTGCTATCACGTTCAACCATGCATGCTTATGATTGGGTAGAAAAATGCTCTAAAAAGGCTATTCATAATTTGGAGGGAAAAATTTTCAATGAAAAGAGCTGGCAGAGTGATCTGGATAATGAAAACAATTCTCAGTTAAGGCCTGGAAAAGTGGGGAAAATGCTGGTCATCATGGTGAATTTGTCCTCCTGTAAAGGGACAAAAGAATGACAGTGTATAAGGTCATAATGACAGATTTTCCATTTCTTCCTTTCTTCTTTCACTTCCTCTTCCCCTTTCCCCTTTCCTTCCCTTCCCTACACTTCCCTTCCCTCTCTCCCTCACTCCCTCTCTCCCTCACTGCTTTCTCCTAGTAGAAACAAGGAAGGTGACAGAGAGGTTGGTTATAGCTCTGATGGTGGGAGGTGAGGAGTGACTTGGAGTCAGGAGTGATCCCAGCTGACATCAAGGTTCGCACTTACTGCCTTCTATTTCCCAGTCTGAGAGCTAGGTTCTGCCTGTTGCTCGTGCTGGTGGCGGCAGGTCGAAGTGGTTTGCCTAGCTGTTAATTCTCTTTCCAACCCGCAGGGACCTAGTTAAATTGAGGCTGGTTGCTGGAACCCTAATTCACAGTTTAGGATGACGCTGCTGTCTAGGCCGTTTCCGTGGACCGGGAGCTGGGACTTTGGTGCTCTCAGCAAACCGCAGAAGGCTCCTGACAGTGAGGCGTTCACAGGCGGTGTGACCTTATCCTACTCCCAGTGTGAGTGCCCTCTCTGACAGAGACGTGAAAGCCAAGGGAGAGAGAGAAAGAGAGAGGGTATGGGAGAGGGCAGGAGAGAGAGGGGGAATTAAGAAAAAAAATGTTTAAAATGAAGACTTACAAAGAGTCTTTTACTGAAGAGTCTTGAGCTTGGCATAACACAGAAGGTTACCAGTAAGGCACCAGCAGAAGCACACAGGCAGGTTAATGTCCCTAAAATAAAGCAAGAGCCAGTAATAACAGGGTCTTACAAATAGTAAGCTACAGCTGGTCAGAAAGTCTGCACAGTAACACACCATTAGATTTAGCAATCGCTGTATATACAGAAACATGTCCCCACTTCCCAACAGGCACTGGGAATGTGTAGAAACGGCTTTCTCTCCAAATGATAACCCAGTTTAAGTCCCTCAGGAGTTGGGAAAACCTAAATATTTAAAGTCGTTCTTTGTGTCCTTGGCTGCTGGGATCAGATTGAACACGAGGCAGTGAGGGCCAGCCGCAGAGGCAGGGCTGGAAGCCTGGGAAGTCAAGAGCAGTCTTCTCCAYGGGTACGGCTTCCTATGCGTGCTACCATGCGTAGGTAGCACACTGGCAGCTTGTATGAGGAAGGGGGAGAAACTCAGCTTGACCGTTAAGGTAACATAATAGAGTTTTATCAACATGATAAGGCAATGATTGGGACAAAGATTATCTTTCCTTGACAGATTTTCATAACATTGCAGGCATAAATGATTTTTTCTTTCTTTTTCTTTCTCTCTTTTTTTCTGATGACAGTGAAATTCCTGTATATGGCAAAACTAGAGATATTATACGAAGAGAAAAGAGACACAGTCTCTTACACATTTCAAACGTAAAAGAAACTAGAACTTACTTTTTACAGTAGTTAACATTGTATTTTTGTTAATAGTCATTCTTCTATGGATTTTGAATACCCATTCTTCTCCCTGATACGTTCATTTGCCTCCTAATACAATGTGCATATAGACAAATATTTCTTCAAGAAACGTAATTTGAAAATCATCTGCATTTTTAGAGACAATAGCAGCTACTTCCTTGCTCCTTTCTGTCATTTTATTAGAGTGAAAGCACACACACACACACACACACACACACAAAAAGACCTGAACTTGAAATACTGTGCTTGAAAAAATTCATATTGATGAAGAAGTTTACCAGGCACAGGAATGAAACAGTAATCTCTTCATCTGTATACAAGCATCCATCCAGCAGTGATTATGGAGTCCCTGAGAACTTGAGACTTGTGCTGTGGTCTCTACACCCTGCTCCATGCTTTCCACTGAGTCACGCAAAGGCACTGCCTGTGTTATGGGTGTGCAAAAACCTGGTGCAGGAATTAATAGTAACTTAAATAATTCTACCGAGGATTGGTCAAAAGCAAAGGAAAATGGTAATGCTGGACTGGTCAGGCAGTGGCAAGCTACACCTGAGTAGGAGCAAATCCTTACGTGGTCTGCCCATCAGTAGTCCTTGCAAGGATAAAGGCTGTAATTTCTCTGAGAGGCCTAATGACTCAGGAAAATAAAATTAGTCTCTTTTTCTTGGCATGGATACTCTTTGCAGGACCTTTTTTGGACCCAAGGTTGAAGTGCCTTGAGAGGTCATAAACAAACAAATAAACAAACAATCGGCAGCAAGAATGGAGAAGACATCTGGCCATGTACAACCATGTCACTGATATTTTGGGGAGTAAGGGAAGTTTCAGCAGTAGAAGGAATTTACAATTTACACAGTTAAAATGAAAGGGACCAAAAAGAATATAAGGAAGTCGTTTATGTTCTGTAACCCAAGGCCCTTTTTTTTTTTTTTTTTTTTTTTTTTAAGATGTGATAAATTTGTAAGAGTAGGAAGTGAGAGGGTTAATGTTGGGGGTAAGGATATGTGTTTGCTGTGGATTAGATGCATTTATTTAAAAAAAGAAGGAACAGCCACAGTCTTGTTTTGGAAGGATCTGCATCCCAAGACATTATAATGCATGCTTGCTTTATATACAGCTCTGGACAAAATGCACCCATTGAGTAGAGATAGTGCTGCCTGAAAAGTGGAGATTGGGCTTAATTTGCCCCTACAAGGGACCTTCTCTCCTCTTTGCTACTTTCTGGCTGTTCTTCTGTTTGTCTGAATGCAGAGAGCACCGAGTCGTGTAGTTGGGACTAGGATGTGATGCTGCATCTATTTTTAAAGCTTGACTACTACAGACCAAGCGATCACTGCTCCTATCCCTGAATTGCCTACAAACCTACTGCCTCTCTTGGGCTGGTTCCCACTGCTGCTGGTTTTAAACCCTTGTAATGCCATTGATTTCAGTGGAGCTAATCTGAAAGGTACACATGTGGGAGATAAGAATCACTTCACTCCCATGCTGAATGACATGGTCTGCACTTTATAGTTGGCAAATGTGTATGTTTAGTGGCACCACCACACACTTGGGATAGTAGATGTTGAAATTACATTAATCTGAATCGAATATTCCAAGCAAAACTGCTGCCAAAACACACACCCGTTTTGGTAGCAGGGATGGACAGAAGCCAGCGCTCCTCCCTCAGCCCCCTACAAAGAGTTCATGCAGAGTCTTTAAAAAGTTACTGAATGCATAAAGCGGGGGAATGTCATCGTCACCTGACAGTAATGATCACATTTCATGGTAAATAATTACCAGCTCCCTATTACAAATGTGAACTTCTTAAACTGCCATAATTCATGGCAACATGCACGCTGCCTCCAGCCATAAATCACAATTTTTGCTAGGGTGTGGGTGAAAGAACCATCTGTGCTGAATTGCAGCAAAGCCTTCAAAAAGCCAGATTTATCAATACTGCATTCGTCTTTCTGCTCAYTCCTGCTGGCCTGAGCTCTTCTGAGTGATTCTCCTAATTCTCCCTCCCAGTGATGGTCACCAGGACGAGTCTTCYGACATGCACATCTGCCCCTAAAACAGCAGTTTCACAGACCTGGAGACCCACTCAGCAGTTCCCTCTGTCTGCCTGCAGCACCGGAAGGGCTTTTTAACCAACGTACATGGGTAAACACTCATTTTAACAAGGCACTCATGTGCCTCGCTCGCTTTTCTGTAGCGCGGCGTCTCTTGTGCGGCTCTGAAACATTATTCCTTTTTTTTGCCTGGCAGTACACCTAGCAGCAAAGTGCCTYGGTAAGCAGGCAGCACGGCAAAACTCCTACCTTCGTGTTCACATCTCTGTCATGGTCCAAATGACTCATATACAGCTGTTTCAGCATTCTTGCTTTTTTTAAGCCAGCTCTATTGGTGACTAAAGCTTATGTAAGTAATCTAAAACCTCAGCGTTTACAGTATGAAAGCACCGCAAGGGATCCCTCTCAGACTTTAAGCTTCTGTATGATTTTATTTGGGGGCATTTTATTTAAAAACGCAATATCCTCCCCCCCCCCTCTTTTTTATACTTTTCTTTCTTTTCTTTGAGGAATTAAAAGAGAAGAACTTGGATGGCAGTATACTATTTATAAAAATGAGCTTACCTCATTTGTGTAAGAAGGGAAAATCTGTCAACCTTGATTAGAAAAAAGTAATTCTTAAAAGGAGTCACACAAGGTTTGATGTTATTATACACTCCAGGCCTGAAGTAATAGAAGTTTTCAAGAATTTTAAATAAAAAGTGAAAAATGAATTTGCAGCTCAGGAAATCAATGCATCTGAGAGCCATTGCCAGGGCTGGTTTAAAAAAAATGTCCAAAATAGCTCGTCCTGATTTAGGGTTGGATATTTTACAAAATGCATTGAGGGAGTGCTATTGAACTACGCTGCGTTTTACTACAATGGGCACAATTCCAGCCTGACAATAGAGTCACACACAACAGAGTATTGCAGTGCTGAATCAGGTCCTAAGTGTCATTCCTTTATCTGGTTGTTTCATTCCTCTTTTTAATTCTTGCTCCTTGGCACATTGGTGGGATACAGTCCACACAAAATTGGTCTAAAAATGACTTAGTTAAACTCGTGCAAGACATGGTCACTTAGACTGATGTAAATCTGCTCTGTATCAATTTAGTTTAAGTCATTTCCTGATCAGATTAAGCTAAATCAATATAAACCAACTTTAAATAGATTCCAGTGCTTCCACTGGCTTAACTAATTTGATTTTAAAACACACCTTTAATTAAACCAGTGCAATTCTGAGTAAGGAAAAGGCTTTGCAAGGAAGAACTGCTTAACTGTGATAATCAGCTAAAATTTTACTACACTGCTGTGTTAATGGTGACCGGTAAAATACATCGAAAAAACAATGCTGTGTCTAAGAAGCATGACAGTAGGTGAGACTTATAAAAACCCTGTGCTTTCCCCATGGCCTGGAGCAGTCCAGATGTGGGAAGATAGCTGTAGCCTGTCAAAAGACAATTAAGTTACAGGAAAGATGAGCATCATTTCTGAAACTAGCCACTCTTCAAAGAATGGATAGCACTGGGAGAAAGTGTTTGTACCTGCTGCTTGGGGTGTTTTAGTGTTTTTGTTTTGTTTCAGGCTCTTTGACTTGGCTGTTCTGAATATTTCTCACTATTTTAATAGCTTTACCTAAAGAGAATACCTGAAACTTGTAGTTTATTCCAGGGTTAGAATTATGATTATTCTTTTCTGTAAAAAAAATTTTTTTTTGCTATCCACACAAGCCTATTTGTGTATACTCTGCTAGTCACATAAATTCTGAGCTTGACTCAGGTTCAGAAATTTGCACAGAATTTTTGGTAGCAGCACCAAAATATTAGAAATATATATATTCTCCTACAAGAATTAATGCTCCAGATAGTAAACTAGCCAGGAAGTCTGTGTTTTATTTAACAGCAAATTGAAACACAGGGAAACTCAAAGCTGAGACTCAGCCCACCTTTCCTAGGTGTCTCATGAGTCACCAAAAGAGGAGCCAGGCCATCAAAGTGAGCTGCCTGCAGGCCGTGGAGAGAGACAGTGGGAATGAAGAGCAGCAGGGAGGGAGCTGCTTGGAGTCACCCCGATTCCCCCTCACTCTGCCAGTTCTGTAGGAAACCCAAGTCCTCTAGGGCTGAGTTTATCTGCTTAAGTAAGGAGTCTATTTCTTCCTTAAGAAGCCAGAGGGGCAACAAGAAACATTATGTGTCTCCGGACACTTAGGATTCAGGTTGYCCAGCCCTCTTCTGAGGGCAATAGTATGTATTAACAGTATGTTTTAAGTGCTTTGTACCAGATTTTATTGTCTTTTATATCAGGTTWGATAAGATGAATGTTATGCAACTAATCAGGCAGCAGAAAAAAATTCATCTCCTCTATAGTACAAAATTTTTATAAGGTTCATTCAGTCTTAGATGCCTGTAAAAAATCAGAGTCTGGGCTAGCCAACAGGCGCATGGAGATGTAGTGATTTCGCAGAGTGTCATTCAAGYGAAGGGGAGAGAAAATGACCTGCTCCACGTGTTACCCTGCCAGGTCCTAGCCCTGTATAAGTGGTGAAGGATGAGACCACTCTGTTCTGGGAAAGGAGAGGAGGGTGGCTAGAGCTGTTGCCCTTGTGCTCTCCCASTCCTCTCTGGAAAGCTGGAGCAGAAAAGATACTGCATTAAATGCTTCCTGGGGGGTAAAGTGGAAAGACTAAGCATAAGCCTTGCAAACGAGGTGTGAGGTGTGGAAGCAGCTGTGGAAGACCTTARCTGACAAGGGTCAGCTAAAATGACGTATATGTATCTTGTGTGGTCTTCAATACACATCTAACCCTGAAGGCCAGGGCAGGAATGGCAGATGCAATCTTCCATCTCAGAAAAGCAAGCAGTGAATCAGCAGCTGAGGGTAGTACAGGGCAACTAGCCCTGACTAAACTTGGCTCTGCCTAAGCTAGTTTGCTGGTAGCTAACGCAGGTATTGCTGCATGTGGCAGATAGACATCTTGCCCTCAGTCTGAGGAAAGTGAAGAGCATTGCCTCATTCCATGTGCACCTTGGCTTTACTGTGGAAAATGCACCTAGAAGAGTCTTCATTTACTTATCATGGATGCAAAGGAAACTTTCTTTTAGCTTTGGTGCAACACTTTGCTGTCKACAGGCCAATGTCACCCAGGAAGTGCTACATGGCAGCCTGCAGCTATTCTCCTTTTTTAATTACAAAGATAAGTTCATGGAGCCCCAAACCCCATAACGCAATGCCCTATTGTGACTAAGGGGTGTTTTAGTCACTCATCAAGATGAAACAGAACRTATTGGAACCTGCAGCCTGGAGGCCTCCCAGATGGATATTGTAGCTGCTCTATTTAATTAATTCAAATTGGTTGGGACCCTGACAAGCTGCCAGTGTGCCTAACAGGCAATGGTTGAACATGTCCTTACTTAGAATATTTCTGTAGAGCATAAAAGAAGTTAAGAATGCGCAACCTGACACATTTTAACGACTTGCATCCCACCTTGTAATTTCTGTTTTTAAAACCTGGATGAGTCAGAAGAAGCATACAGAGAATTCAGCCGCTAGCACAAAGGAAGCACACCACCCAGGACCCCATCTTTTATTGCAGGACTAAAAGTTGCTATTAAAACCTGAAGGCCCAATATTCTCCATATTGGGTTGTTATTGTTATTCACAGTGCCAACAACCCCAACAATTAGTTGGGGCTGACTACTATAACGACCTTAGGAAAGCTGTGAGATCCAACCCCTGCCCCCTAAAGCAGAAGAGCTGAACTGGGAAGGYGAACAAAGGATGCGGTAAGAAACTGAGGCATGGAGAGACAGAGTGACTTATGCAAGCTCATGAAGTAAGCCAGTAGCAGAGACAAAATAAGATCTCAGAGGTGAAAGTTAGTTCTGGTGTAAGAAATTATCTATTCACTGTTTGAGGAAGAGATGTGAAACTCCCTTTGATGGAGATCTGATCTGTTCATGTACACATTTAAGGAAGGCAAACTAAAATTTTATCCTTCAGCCAAAAACACCTCAGCAAACCACCCATCCTGAGGGTCCTGCTCTTCCTGTCACAGGGCTTACCATATTACTGATATTCACAATTGCATAGAAGAGTGAAAGTTGGACCAAAGTTTGTCTTTTTTAGTAATACATAAAAAATCTGGGCAGAAATATTGTTGAATGTGAAGGTAAGTGCACACACTCTTGCTTTGCTAATTGTAGGTGACCTCCCAGGGAAAAATCATCATGGCTTGATCCGAGCCACTAGTGGAGTCAGTGCAGTGGAGTCATTTGTAGATTATGAAGGACTGGGAGAGTGATGCACTACTGGAGCAAGAGGGGGCTGTATTATGGTGATAGCCAAAGAAGGGTGAAGTCCTAAAGCAGCCCTGTGAACAGCTGAATGGGATACAGTAGGATCTGCAGATATTGCTGAAGACTTAGGAAGCTCATCTGCATGGCATGTGAGGGATGGAAAAAAACAAGAGTTTTGCAGAGTCATATTCACCTCTAGAACAGAATAATAAACAAGAGTTTTGCAGAATCATATTCACCTCTAGAACAGAATAATTAACAAGACCTTCTTCCCCTGATGATATTTTGATGAATAAAAAAATCTATGTCCAGTGAACACAGAAAGCTGCAAAGATAATTCTGGAACGCACTACAGAGCAGTGAATTCACACACACAGAGACACTCAGCTCCTCACCAACAACACACCCACATAATTCTTGCAAACTTCTGAATGGAAACTTTCCAAAAACAATACCACAAAATACATCTCTGCCCTTCTGTTTGTGATAGGCAGTGGTGTAGTTAAGGGTAGACTTGGTTAGACAGAGTATAATCACTTTTTATTTTTGGAGGCAAAAGCTTGCCCACTTTTTGGCAACTGTAAGTGCGGGTACMTCAGGAAAAAAAACACAACAGCCTTGTTTACCTTACATAGCTTCCAACCCTTTCACTTACTGAAACTGCCCCCAAGATGATATCCTTTATGTACACCATGGTATGCGCAATGGTGCTGTGATAGAATACTTGATAATATCTCAACCACTCGATGAATTAGACATTGTCTTCTGCATAATTGTCTTGGTTGCTAATTAAACAAAACAACAGAAAGCTAGAACTTCAACTACAGTCTCGTTTTTTTCCCTTGCAGGACCTATTCTTGTSAGTACTGAGGACCGTGGGCTCTCCAAGCTGGCTCCTGTCTAACTTGACCCCCACTGCAAAGCATGAAACATCATCACTCTTCACATAAGTCCTTCTTCATGGCTCGAGTTTCAAACATTTTCAGYCACATTGACGTAGATGTATAAGTGACAAAAGCACTGTGGTAAGTCTTATCTGGCAGCTAGCTTGCTGAAAAGGACCAAAATGGAACAGCCAACTTGCTGTATCTACACTGGATCTCTGTCTGGTACTCAGATTTTCTAAAACAACCGCTCAAAATAGATTTTCAGCATGTGCAGAGGTACCAAAAAAGTGGCCTGATTTTTACTGTGGTAAGCATCCTCTGCCTTTTGTTCTACTCTAACTATGCAAGCAAAAGTAGAGATAGGAGAGTAGTGAACAATGGTAATTTATATACTGATGTCCTAAAATTTGTAAATGTTAACTCATGAGTGTTAGATACCCAATTTACAGAGATAAGCAAGAAATTTAGGAAATAATTTATTTACATTTCACTGGGGTGGGGGAGCATTAAAATTGTAAGGCCTGATTTTATGTCCAATACACTGAATGGACAACTTTCTACTGTCTTTAATAAGCTTTGGATCAAGCCATTGACTATCATTTAGGCAGCTTTATTCAAAGCCAGAAAATGTCAAAGTCAATACAACTTTGTTTTGCTGTGTTTTATTTTGCATAGCCAGCATAGTGCAAACGTATGGTTAGAAAGTATTTTTCCAGTAAATAGCCCATTTCAGAAATATTTTTATAAAATAGGTCTCTAGGACCACTTGCTTTTACTATAACTTGAATCATCTGTATAAGACCACTTGCCACTAGTGAGAAGTTCCTAATTTTTACTGACTTTGCATGTTTTAGTTAACTTTAATGTTTCAGGGACATGAATTCTTTTCTCCAAAAGTTTTCACTGTTTATTGGGCAAAAGAAGGGCATGGAAATAACTAGATCTATTGTTTGGAAGTTTAGTTTTGCAAAATTGGACAGTTTTTGCAATGTTTGGCAGGAGGGTTTCAATATTCATTAAGAAGTCTTCTGCAACCATATCAAGAATTTGAGGACCCGTTACTTTAGGACCCATTCCTCTGGGTGAAGAAAACTGGAGAAGACATAGGTCCAACGCCCTATTTGGATCGTGTCCATAGTTTCTCAAAGTTCAGGAATGTTCTGATCCAACACTGAGTTTATTTCCTAATAGATAAAGGAGGCCAGATTCAAAACTTGCTTGTGGACCCAAGTCCAAACTTCTCCACGGTTTATTTTAGGGCTGAATAGTTCTGCTCCTAAATATCCAGGAAGAGGCTCAGTGGAGAATTCAAACTACAGGAGTTATATGATGGTGTAATATGTTTATCTTTTGCTATTGCTCCATGTTTATTTAAAAAGCACCCATCAGATGACTCCACGCACTTGGGTAATTATTTAAAATATACACAGCTATGAATAAAAATCCAAGATATCTTAATTTGCTATACTGCAACAGTTCCTGTGCCAAAGCAATAGCCTCCCTCAACTTGCCATTTTGATTTGCTCAACCTGTCATCTCCAATAAAAACTAGAAAAATAGATGTATCTTGCCAGTATGCCCCCAAGTCAGTAAATCTGAGCTTTTTGTACAAAGAAAGTGGAAATTATTCCAGGATGGAGGACCCTGCAGGGAAAAATACCTGATATCAGTGCCTCTTTCCTGAACAAAGGATCTCTTTGCCCAGGCAATATCATGTGTGGGAAGAAGGTCTCTTGAACAGCCACAAGCCAAATATAGGGGCTAAAACCATGTATTCCACTTTGACACTTTATATTCTAACTTACGTTCCAGTGGTTGTAAAACACTAGCCTTTTGGAGCTTTTCCACACTGGAAAATTGCATCATGATAAAACACAACCCCGAGGAATCCTGGTAACTAAGACAATGCTAMACATGCTGCTAAACACTGAACACAGACAGGGACTGTTGTGTTTAACACCACATCAGCTGGTTGTGGTTAAGCCCAAAGGCTGACCAGCTGCCACAATGTTAAACATGATGGTGTCTGCCTGCGCTGAATGTTTAACAGTGTGTTAGTGGCCATAACTCTCGAGGGTCTTTTGCTAGTATGATTTAGTTTTCCAGCACAGGCAAACATTATGCTGATATATGTGACTGTTGTGAGGTACCAGAATAACCAGATTAGGACAGTTTAAATGTTACTCTGATTTATGTCAAGGATTTCACTCTCCCAGCTGAGTTCCTAACTAGAGCAATCACAAACACCACCTTACTTCATGCCTTTCCTTTATTCTGGAGAGTTATTCTTTATTCTGGAGTTCTCCAGTTATAGCTGCAGTGAACCAATGGTGAAAACAGCAAAAAAATGGCACCCTGACAAACCTTGTATTTTACAGAGGTCTTATCCTAGCATAGGAGAAAGGGGAGACAGATGTTTGAATGGTATTTGTGTACCAGCAAGATGGTGAGGAAAGAAATGACAAGCATCTGCTTTCCTTCACGTGATTGGGCATGATGTATTGGAAGTACTCTCAGCTCCGTAATGTGAAAGGATAACACAAAGTTAACTCTACTAATGGACCAGTTCCAGAACTATTTCAGCCCAAAGAAATATATGACATGTGGATGTCTCTTCTTATTTATTACCAGATATCAGACTCCTGCAGAAACAATAGATCAGTATGTGAATGGCCTAGAAATTAAGGCCAAGTTTGTGAGTTTGTGCAGCTTGATGCATGACAAACTCCCCACAAGATTATTGGGATGACCAGATATTTGGCTTTTGAAAGGGAAAATAAAAGCACATAACAAGTGAAATCAGTGCTTATTCTGAAAACAAGAAAAAAAAACCAAACTACACATACAGCTAAAGGTAGGAAATGGAAACCAAGGTAAGTATTATTAAAACAATGTGTAATCTGACATCTTAAATAACCAAGTGTGGAAAGAATAATTGGGCATATTTTTTTGGTAATAAGAGGTGTAGTTTAGCTCTTGATTCAAATAACTAAATATACGTGACTATATGTGAGCAAGGTGTCCAAACTCTCACTGCAGACACTCCAGAGCAATTCAGCTGGTTGAATGTATGTGTCCATGTTAGAATGAGCACAAATGCGCCAGGCTCCAAAGACCAAAGGTTTAGTACTGACTAGATCAGGACTTAACTGCAAGGGAGCTTAGACTCCCTTGCACATACAAGCAGACACCTATTTTTCTAGATGAGAAAGTATTCTGCTTTCAGGAAGACTACTAGCCAGCTGAAGAGCTGTCATCTAAGCTGCTTTGCTCCCTGCTGTGTCCCTTTGCTTTTGACCTTGTGAGATGCAGACTGTTGTGAGATGCATACTGACTACTTTGGACCTGACAGCTAGCCAAGACTCAAGTGCTTCTTGTAAGACAGTGGGCTAACCTGAGAAAAACTGGCCAACTCTCACTGCAACTTTGAGATCATCTAAACTTTGTTGTCCCTAAGAAACTAGGTTAAAATTCATGTACAACATATTAGTTAATGATAGATTTTTCTTTTGTTTATAATTTTTGAAAATCTTTTATAATTTTTCTATAACTCTCTATATAAAGTTTGGATTAATGTAAGAAGAGAAAAGCAGGCAGCAAAAGACCAGGTACTAGTTGTGAAGCACTAGCCTACAAGAGAGAGATTTATAAGATACAAAGGGTGAGTCCAGCTTGCACAGAAACATAAAAGGAGAACAGAATTAGAGGACAAGATGATCAGAGAAGTGGGGCAGGAGTAAAGAAAGGGCTATAAAGAGAGCACTCAAAAGAGAGAACAGGGAGACTGAGTTTTTCAAGTGAGCATGGAGGCTCATCAAATACRGGGTGGGAGCAGCTATGTGAAGGCTATGGAAAAGAAGTGTGATTCTTCTACCATATGAGTTAAAGAGGAAAGGGATGGGAGGACAGAGGCGTGTAACAAAGCTAAACCCTACCTGACATCCTTCTACTACCTCCATTTCCACTCTTTATGAAGACCTAAACTTGGGCCCAGATCCTTTTAAGTAAAATAACACCCATTCTGGCAATCTGATTTCATACATGGTCATCAGAGTCTACACAGTGGCTAGTACCAAGTGAGCTTTCCTCCAATTTCATGGTGTTCCCAATATTTAATTGGGCTCAAGGGCTCTTCTTCCTCCTCCAGATATTGCTACTTGGCACTTCCCCAAAGCTTTTGCCATCACTGCACACACTAAGAGGAGGTAGGAACCTTCCCCACTGGGCTGGCAGCTGACCTTTCTACCACTCTTTCAGCGGACAACAGACCCTCAAAAACTCCACTTGGAAGATGACTAATATATAGATGGAGATGGAATCCAAACCTCTTAAAAGTCTGAGCAATACATAACAATAAAGTTATAGAGTAGTTTCAGGCAAAATAGGGATGTAACTGCTGATAGGGCTATTGGTTGTGGAGAGGATGAATAAGATCCTGACCATAGAAATTTTGCACAGAGGAAAGTGACAGGATTGGATGAGAGGAGAGCAGAAAGGACAGTACCAAGACAGCCCAGGATGATGAGCGTGTGTTTCAGAAAGCAGAGTTTAGAAAGTGTGGGAGAACAAAGAGGGCACAGAGAGGAAAACAGTTGCTTTTGCCAGCTAGTATGAGGGAGCTGCAAGCTATTAATGAGGTGTTATCAAAAAAGATGTAAACCTGAGCCAAGGGGGATTGACTTGGGATGGAGAAGATTTTGGAGTCATCAGCATAAAGATGATAAAAGAGGTGATGGGAGATGATGTGGTCTCCCACAAGGAAAGAGCATTAGAGAGGGAGGGAAGGGAAAATGGAGGATCACAGACAACCTGCTGGGTGCACCAGCTTAGATAGGAAAGGGATAGAAGAAGGAGGCTGATAGAGACCTTTGAGAAGACGAAGCAGCTGGAGGAAAAAGGAAGAAAGAAAGAAGATAAGAAGGGAAGAAAGAAAGAAGAGAAGAGAAGGGAAGTCATATTCGTAAAAAGAACAGCTAAAGTGTACAGATCAATGGATGGTCTTCAGTAAAATATGACATCCAGCTGAGAGTTTCCAGTGCCTGGGGGTGAGACACAGAAGTAACAGGCATAAAGCTCAGTTCAGGCTGCATGCTACAGAAATGATCTGAATATCATGACTTTGGGATGATTCAGAGATTAAGGAACATGTAGAGTACTGGTAAACTCTGGAGATGAGATATGAGTACAGGGGGGACGCAGTGCATACCAGCAGCCTCCACTATGCCAAAGAAGGTCTGGCAGCACTAGTGAGACTACAGAAACCCTCTCCTCAGCAGACTGAGYAAGACCTTCAAAGCTACTGCCCTGCTCCAAGGATGCTCCTCACCAAAAGGGTAGCAAGACTGCTGATGGATATGTGTTGTCAAAGCCAATTGACTCAGTATGGTGAGGGTTTTTCTTCTAAACTTCATGGCTAAAAAAAATCCTAATTTGATCTAAATTCCATTGCAGCCCTTAGGTCAAGGGTTTCCTAGCTCTGCCAAGACTCTAAAGTACCCTAGTCAAAAGGTGCATGGGGACTAAAGTGGAGCTGAGGTGAGGAGGCTGTGTCACAGGGTCACTGTGCTCTGGAAGGAGTGCACCCCAGCAAATGAGGATTTTGTGTTTGCAGAGGCACAGGGTTGTGAAAACCCTTCTTGTCTAGCCCCCAAATTAGCCTGTCAAATGGGATAGCAGAGTAAGCAAGCAAAACTGTTGAAGGATTTACTTGCTGAGCCAAAAGAGCCTGTAAGTAATTAACTAGTGTTTAGCCTTGCTGAACTTTCACAGCACTGCCGGTGATAACCAAATGGGACCTGCACTGCACAGACTTATGGAAAAAAAGATCTGGACTCGTCCTTTCTCAATTATAAGAAGTCTCTTAAGCCCCAGGTGGTGAAAGATATCAAATTTAAGGTGCTAGTAAAAAGAGACAGCTGAAGGCAAAGCCATTGCCCATTTTCTTTGATAGAATTATAGTAAAACTATAGAGTGGTCTGGTAGCATGCGCAGCAGGAGCTCTATTGTGCTACCCTAATGTCAGTCTGGGGGACAAAACTGCAGGAGGTACACAGAAGGTCACTGCCCAGGGCGAAGTGATTGTGCTCAGATGTTTGGATGTGGATGCACATTGTGTAAGAGGCGGCAAACAGGTTAAGCCAAGGGTGTTCACGCTTTTATTTGAAAGACTAAAAACAAGGGAGTTTTTACATGCATTTCATTTTTAATTTGATTTCTAGAATTCAAGGACTCATAAGATTTGGCACTTTTTTGTTAGACGAAAACTGGGATTGGTGTGGGTTTTACATAGGATTYTTATTTGGTGACTCTGCTGTAAAACTAAAGCAAGACATCATTCAAAATCATTCTAAAGTTTTGTGAGTCCTTTTCCCATCATGGGATGGATTCAGGTAAATATATAACTAATTAGTGGACCAATATCCAAACATTTAGGCAGTTATCTTCCAGATTTATGAAGCTCAGAAATGTTCATTTTCAAAATATTCTGTGACCATTCCAAATTGATGACTAGTGGGAACCTAATTCAATTATTCCGTCTCTTGAGGAGTCTCTGAACATTCCCAGACATCACGATATATATGGTCTGACTCACCAGAGCAAGATGGCCAAATTTCTGAGCTGCACACCAAAGTACGCAAATAGCCAAGAGCTATCTGATTTGTTAGAGGGCTGATGGAAAGGAAAACCCAGGAGCAACTCCTAGGCATGAACTTTGCAGAGGTCCAATTGCCACAGGCTGCCCCGGGCCGCCCATTGGCCTTGGGCTGATCACACAGCTGGSGCCCAGGGCAGCCAATAATGCCGGTCTGAACTGCCCTCCTGGCTCACTTTTCTCCCAGCTAGGCAAGCAAATTCCCAACTGGCTCTAGTGCTAACACTGGATTACCAGTCTGAGAAGAAAGGCAAAAATGCAGAATATATGTAAATATGGCTCTAGGAACATAAATTGAGAMTGTAACAGAGGGGGTTAAAGCAGCTTAGTGTCAATGGTGACTGCAGAGTAGCAGTCCTGGAGCCAGCACTGGTCTAATCTGATAGAGGCAGGCGGTGCGATATGGTGCTGACCTGGCTGAACTGCTTGAGGACCCAGAGTAACTGCTGTGAGGTCATGCTGGGCACTTCTGCCCCTTGCATGCCCTTCACACAGTCTGCATAACCACCTCACCACAACTAAATACAAACTGCTCCGGGTGCATTGTCATTGCTCTCAGAGTCATGATTTGCAGTTAAAAACACCAGTTTTCTATTTTACATGTAACTGTGCTATGCARTCAGGCAATCTGAGAGGCTGTGCTCATTCCACATAGATGTATAAACACAGCCCTCTGTGGACAAAGTGCAGTTTGTAGTGCTGGTAATGGAGGCCACAAGCAGCATAAATCTGCAGTCCTGCATTTAAATGCTTTGTTTCCAGACATGCATGCAAAGCAAGTTCCAACTGTTCATCATGTTAAGTGGTTTCTGCCTGAAATGCTACATTTATGCACGGATCTGTAATAATGCGTGTTTGCTGTGGCCTTTCTAACAGCTGCCAGATCTGCTGAAGAACAGTGAGAAGATCACATTTTCCTCTGAATTCAGTAGAGGTCCTTGAACAGTACTTGCATAAGTGTAAGGAGAATCAAGCCCAGGAAGCCTGTAATTATCAGCTAAATACATAATTTAATTAATACAAATTCTCAGTTAGCTCTCAGTCTGTCTTGGCAGATTTATTCTGTTTTGGSGAGCTATAAAGCAGTGCCAAAGCCCCCACCTCTTGCCTTTAGGGATTCTTCTTCTGGAAGGAAGTCCAGGTGTCGTGTAGAGGGGAGGACCTAGCCCTGTAGGTTAGCAAAATACATCAGAAATAAATAAGAAGTGACCCTATTGAATAGTTTTTTTTTMTTCTTGCCTCTCAAAAGCTCAGCTCAGTTCCTAACCCCAATCTCTCATCATTTTTTTTCATCTTTACATACCTCTAAATTTCCTGCCTTTTGGCTGGGACCAGACATATGAGAGCCAAATACTGTTATAGCTGTTTTTGTGTTGGTTCCAGCCCAATTGGAAGCAGGAAATACTAAAAATCTCATGAGTAAGCCTCTTCTCAAGAGACTTCGACTCTAGTTTTGCAGATTCATGAGTGTTTCATGCTTTGGGTAAAGCTCAGAGATGCAACCAAGGCCAAATGCTACAGATAYATAGGCATGAAACATGCAGGGAAGCCAGCTGAGTTTTGTGTGTCTGCATCATCTCTTGATGGCTAGATGCTCACTTGAACCAGACTACTGCAGAGTCTGTTTTAAGCTGAGTCTAAAACCATATTGTTTCTGCACACCCCCAGAACTTGCTCTGCACTGCTTTTTCTGAGGGTTAGGATTGAGGGTTGAGCCATTTCTGGACCTGAGAGCAGGGACAAGAAAAAAGTAAGGAGATTGCATCACACTCCCTTCTATCCTCACCTCCACTCTTTGAACTTTTTCTGTTTTACGAAACTGATTATTTCAGGCTGCAGTATACATCCCTCTCAGTAACATTATTTTCACTCCAGATGTGACAGACTCGTCTGGGATGGTGTAAGTGGCTTGGGACATCATTCATACTATACGCAGTGGCATTGGCAAGAATTCAGGATTTGGTGTTTGGACTAAGGGCCAGAGGGGCTCCACTGTCCTAAACACAGTTTAGCTGCWCCCTGTCCCTGCCCGAGAAAGATGGCAATCCAGGGTTATATACTTTGTGTTTCTCCAAGGCTTTGGTCATAGAATCATAGAATCAGTAAGGTTGGAAGGGACCTCTGGAGATCATCTAGTCCAACCTCACTGTTCAGCAGGGTCACCTAGAGCATGGTAGACAGGGTTGCATCCAGGTGGGCCTTGAAGATCTCCAGAGAAGGAGGCTCCACAACCTCTCGAGGCAACCTGTTCCAGGGCTCTGTCACTCTCACAGTGAAGAAATTCCCCCTCACGGTCAGACGGAACTTCCTGTGCTTCAATTTCTGCCCATTGCCTCTTGTCCTRTCACATGGGACAACTGAAAAGAGTTTGTCCTACAGTTTCATTTGTCCTACCAAGGCTGTTTCTGTGTTTTCTCTCTCATTTACACTTACGTGTACTCTTGATGTATCATTGCATCATGTCACTGCCTCTCTTCTGCCTTTGCTCGCTCTTCCCTATGCACAAGAAGAGATCTTACATGCCTGAACTGAAAACTGAGTTTCAGAAAGACTATGCCTCTGTGTAGGATGCAGGAAAGACTTCAGCATTTAGGTAAACAGCTCCTTGCCTTCCCACAGAACAAGGCGCTGAAGRCAAGCTCACTGGCTGCTCTTCATGTTGGTGATTATTTGTAGTACCAGTCTTTAGGCATTGCAGCTTGTTTAAAAGCCTAATGTCCTCAGAGAGCCCATGGAAGAAGGGATATTCTTCCCAACACTGGTTCATGAAAAAGGTCTAGCTCTGTTGCTGTCCTGGGTGTGTCCATACCATGAAGGATTTCAGTCTACAGCCACAAGGCCCTTAGGACACTAATAGAGGCTGSCGTGTGCTGACACAGCCCATTGTGAGACCTCCTAGAATAAACCCATCCATAACCCACAGCACTTGCACACATACGAAAAACCCTTGGTTGGAGTTTCCTCTGGGCCACAAGTGATGCCTTGAGGCCCTAATACTTATTATTTTGTTCTTCCCTTTTTCTTTTTTCTTTTTTTTTCTTTTTCCAATCCAGTCCTTGGAATATTGTGAAGGCTGTCTCATRGCCCATCAGGAATAATGTTTTAATGATGCAATGCTGCAGTGTGTGTGTTACATGCCCTTGGGAATGGTAGGAGGGTGCATGGAGGGGTGCCTAGGAGGTGATAGACACCTCCAGCTGCTCTGATGCTGAGTGGCACTTGCACTAGCTGGGGCAGAAATGGGACACTCAACATCATCTGAGCCTCTCAGGACCTTTTCTGCCAGCTGCTCTCTCCTGGGGGCCTGACAGCAGTTTTAAAATGATTCCTTCTGAGAAGAGCACTTGGAGATGACAGCTCTGCAAATACAGGTTCCTCTGCACAGTGAACTGGAGCACAGATTTGCCGATGGCAAGCATGTGTAGGGCAGTCCTTTCTGCCACTACCATGCAATGGAAATTTCTACTGGCAGTAAAAACAATAAAATCTTTGGGGGAAAGGAGAAAAAAAGTCTGGGAATAACTTGGGGAGCCCTTGGAGGAAGGGAAAGGGAAGAGTGCTGAGTTCTCTTAATATCAATGTGATTTTTATCACTAGTGCACCAATAATCCCACGTAATAACCCTGTCCTCACTGTGTGCTCTGCAAACAGCATGGGCATACAAAGATTTATGGACCTCAGCCACTGTCAACGAACCAGGGAGATTTGCTTCATGAGGCCTGTTTGGGGGGGGGGGAATGAGAATGTCTTTCTTTGCCTGCTCTGGAGCTGATCAGAAGATACTTGTTTAATAAGACTGTTATTTTGTATTGTTTGTGCAACATGAGTACAACATTAGCATCTGTTGAAACTGGAGACCCATTTTAAGTAGCACTGTACTCAAACACCGTAAGAGACAGTAGTCTCTATGCTTATCAGTTGAACAGAAAAGATCCTTTCCAAATGGGGAACTGATACACATAAATGATGAAGTAATCTACCCAACAGATACTCAATATGCAAACACAAGCATGACAGCCAGCTGCGGTACTGAACCATGGTAAGAGATTTAACAACGTGGAAAACAATAGGCATTGTATACTGTAGGCTTATAAAATAGGATTAGATGAAAAATGGTTCTTTCCTTCTTTTATCCCCTGAGAAATGATAGATCTTTGTCAGACACAATTTGTCCTAAAACTGGAATATGTACCAATTAGAATATCTTTTGTTTGGTGATCTTCACTTATTTTAAGGAAAAATGCTATTTTTTTTCTCTTGGAAACAGACACCTCTCATGGAGAATTTGATTTTGATCAGAAAAACAATTTTCACTGAAAATCTGCTTTGATGGAAAATGCACAGCCAGCCCTGATGCAAAGTATCTTGTTGTAGGTGCCTTCTTTCAGTTTGCGCTTGCATCTGGATCTGCCCTAAGGTCTTGGGAATCCTGCACCCTTTGCCTTCATTTGAAAACCACCTTCTGCTCCTAATATGCTTTGGCTGGCTCCAGCAGCTCTAGCAGAAACCTTCCCAAATTTGAGTGTTGAGGTGTTGCTGGGAGGAGGTGGAGAAGAAGAGAGGAGGTAAACAGGAGGTGAAGGGTAGTTCAGTTCCCAGCTTTAGAAGACTTGTCTAGCTTTGTTTAAAAAAAAATAGAAAGGAAACTAAGTTTTAGCTGTTGTGGTCATGGAGAAAAGCTAGAAAATGTGAAGCTCGCAGGCACAAAAACCACCCGTCTGCAGATAAGAATTCCTGATTTTCTGCTTTGTTTGTAATGCTTAGGGTTGAGGACTCTGCCTGCATCAGGTGTGCCAGGAATCGCCATGGGCATCCATGGCATTTCCCCCCAGATCCTGGGAGCAGGCAGCTGACCTGGCTCCTGCCTCCAGGTCTCGCTCTGGGCTCCTGCCTCCCACCAGCTGCCCCCACTTGTGCATGGCCTCCTTACAGCCCCTGGAGCTGGGCCCCAGCATGCCAGCCCTGTGGAGGAGGAGGAAGGAGCAGCCTTCATCGCTCTGCTGACTCAAGGCTCTTTGGCTTCCTCTCTTCTGTTCTATCAGTGGCAGAGGTGGAAAATCCATAAGAAGAAGCAAGGAGGACCTTGCATGGACCATATGTGGACTTTTATCTGGAGCAGCTCTGCTACAGTGACATCAATTGCAAGCCAAAAGCCCAGCAATTGCATGGCYACCTCTCTTTGACTCATTCAGGATACTTATTTTAGATATTTCAGTCTGGTTTTGCCAATTCGAAATACATTCTTTCTTTCATAAGCTAACCTTGTGAATTTTCTCTCTGCCTTGATCTCCCTTCCATTTGAAGAATAGTGTTCATTTCTCCCTGAGGAGCTTCTCCTACAGTAATAACACAAGAATAGCCAGTTTTCCTCTTGAGTTATTTGCTCCCCTACCTTGAGCCATGTCCGTCTCCTGTCTGCTGCTCCGGGATATTTTTGCTACAGGACTGATCACCATGAGTCTAGAGAGTATCTCAAATTAGCTCAGCAAGGGTTTATGCTTGTCCCGGACCCTGGGAGATAGGGAGTAGTTTTCATGCTGTTTTCAGCTTCCAGGCATGCCTGTGAGGAGCACTGGCCTGGCCTGAGTTGCAGGGGACATGGCAGTTGGCTTGAGCTGAAAAACTAGTGACTCTGGAGACAGCTGGCAGGGACAGGCGACAAACAGAAGCATGAGGGCGGAGGGGGGATGTGAAGTTAAGTGGAACTGAACAAGCAGAGATTATTTATTGTAAAAAAACACAACCATGATCAGAGGGTCCAGGTGAGATGCTTCCCGACAGAGCCGTAGGGAAGGTCTGAGAAGCGCCGCACAGGGAAGGCGCACCTCTAAGGACCATCCCCACACATCAGGAAGGCTGCATGGACTTCTGGGAGCGCACTGAAATTAAACCTAAAGTCGACTGCAGGTAGCAGAGTGGAGTTGCTAGGCATATTTTTACCCTAGTATTGAATAACGATTCCATGAGCAGATTCCCATGCCAATGCATTTAAAATGGTGGAAGACTGTCATGTTTTAAGCTCTTTCATACCAGCAGTTCAACTCTTACTCCTAGGTACATGGCACTATACCCTTGCCTACAATGCTGTTGAACACATGAACAGAATATATTTGCAGATTTACAAAAGTGAGCATTTACCCTCAGTGGAAAAATGGTATCATTTAATTTTTAGGAACTACTGAGCACTGTATTGTGTGCATCAAGATATATAGGCCAAATGCTCTTTATCAAAATAATTTTAAACATTCTAACACATTAGAAGAATATTTCAATCAAAGCTAAGAGCAGATGTTGTGTGGCATCAACTACATTAAGAAATACACTCAGATATTTTTCTCTTTGTTGCCTGTTACTTTGTGTGAGAAGTATACCACGGAGTAATGAAAATGTTATGCCAAGCATTAAAGAGAAAACTCTCAGCTTCAAATATTATATAAAAATGGAAACATAAACACAGTTTTTAGAAGGATGTGTCTCCAGGGGGCAGACTGGGTGGCCCTATTGGTAAGAAAAGTCTCATTGCATGGGGCATCTTTCACATACAGTTACTTGGAGGACAACACACATTGTTTGCAAATTAATTCTGTAGCAGAAAATGAGTTGAAAGGGTGAAAGCCACAAAAATGCAGGCAAAAATGTTTTGCAAAGCTGCCCATATCTTTTGAAGTGAAATCAGTTGAATAGTTACAGTAGCATGAAGACTTGTTTGGGTGGAAAAGACCAGTGCAGTATATATTAATAAAAATTCCTAGCATCCCTGTCTTAGCATTGCTTGGGGGGTTTGTGCTATTTTTTTCTTCTTCAATTTACAGCACTGAAATGCTTGCACAACAACCCCTTTACTGAAATACTGGACGAGTGAAGGATACACCATTGGGACAGGATGCTTTCTTAATGTGTGAGATTAGCATGCAGTCAGCACACAGTGAACACTATATATATACACATATACTCCCTGCATGAATGCTTCTAACTAGCCATTGAATATTAGCTGCAGTGACTCTCAGAAAGGAAGAAAATTATTTGTGTGAAGTTTGATGTCAGACCTCACTGGTAAGTTATTAAGTAAGTAATTTGTTTTGGGACAGTCATCTTAGGTCATAAACCGTTCTCAGTGTGAATTGATATACAAAACCTGCAAAGGTTGTACGAAGTCTCTTCGACTGACTTCCGAAACCTTCTACACTCAAGATTGCCATTTAAGTTAGCAGGTACTCAACGCTAGAAGGGACTATATATGGAATTGGAACGCATGTGAGCAGCCAGTACAGATATTCTTAACACTGAATCCCTGTCTGAAATGGTCGCTAAGCCAAGACCATCTGCGTATCACTTTTTAGGTTGTGGGAGAGCCTGAAACATTTTTATTGAGTGTTTATCAAAGAATGATAYAGACCATCTGCCTCATGTTATCACCTATCCTCCATTTGTGACCAAAAAGGTATACCTAATACCAAACGGCTCTTTTATCTTGTAAGAGTTTTAGGAGGGCTAAAATCATATTTCCTCCGATCGCCGAGATCTGCTTTTTGTATACTTCTTCCAACTGCCCCTATCTTTCTTTAGTTCATATTCATCAGCAGGTGATAAAAACTGTACTTTCTTAGTTCATTTTGCTTGCAGAGATACTTCTAAGCCCCCTTAAGGAAGCTTTACTTTTACCCCTGTTATTTTGTCCTACAAAAGTTACCATACAAGCATGACCTTAGATTCAGGAGAGTGTAGTATATACATATATATATACACACATACACACACTCACACACATATATACATAACCGTGTTCAGACTGTGCTGATTACAACTGAATTGCAAGTAGCTCTTCCAACAGGGAATCCCCCAACCCCACCACATTACGGTGTACTACTAAAGTAGCAGATGAGTCAGGTTTCCCAGTAAACAGCACCGGAAAGCAATGGCAGCGAGGAAAAGCGAGTCTTGTCACGAGACAACTGCCATGCTTACCTTTTTTGTTGCTTAAGTGTGTACTAATAAAAGGAACATCAGTTACTAAGGTATTACCTAAGGGACTAGAAGTAAATCAGGGAGATTACAACTGCCTTCCACACAAACAGGGGACCCCGAGCATTTTCTGAGCCATTAATTCACTAAAATTCGCTAGCAGGGAGTTAAAAGTTTCACATATTGCATCATCAGGAAAAAGCTACCATTGGCTAGCGAATTCCCCGGGGATCCACCGCGGTAACGGCAGCTTCTGGGAGCTCACTAACCCTTTCATGCCTGCTAGCTGCATCGCGAGTTTGGGAAGATCACGGAAGGGCAGACAGCATTCAGTGACTGCCCCTTCAATATAGATAAAAAGATATCGACCAGGGCTGGTGAGGAACCATTTTTACTGGTTTGGCCTCCAAGAAAAAGTTTTCTCCCCAAAAAAAAAAAAAAAAAAAAAGGCAGCAAAATTGGTCTGGTTTCACCTGGCATTTTCTTCCAGTTTTCCCAGCTTAAGTGAAAGCCTGCATCATTTTTGGACCAAGTGGAATATTTGGCACGAGGTGAAAGGACGTTGTCCCCTTTCAAATCCTAATCTGAGAGCAAATCGAAGGAGGGGAAGGGCTAGATGGGGAAAGCAGCTCGGGGAGCAGGGGAAAATGGGATGTTTTTATCTGAGTGTCCAATGTCCAGGGCGTGCAGCCACCTGCAGTCCAGAGGGGGCTGGAGGAGGAGGAGGGCACCGATCTTGGGCACCAAGGCAGCAGGGGAAGAGGAAAGGTGTGTGGGAGCTGAGCCCAGGAAATTACTGCCAGCTTTCTCAAGTGCCAACTTTTCTCAAATTGAATTTGATGAGATTAGCAAATTGTTTTAGGGTAGCTGATTTGTTTTTAGCCAAATAAACTCTCTCTCAGAAAAACTGCATAGATCTAGGATACATAGTATTGAAGATCATGACTCACTGAATAGCAAACAGCTCCTAAATATCTTCTGCTTAAAACTGTACAGCTCCTGCTGCAGTATTATACCAAACCTTTCAAGTACATAGATGTATCAAGGCTTGGAAGCTAATCCTGAAGGTGCTTCAGATTTTAATCCTTAAAGGTCCCAAGAGCTCAGACAACAGATATTTTAGTAGGCTGGCAGAAAGGGGAGGACGTGGGAACTCTATGTATGGTGGCCAGTGGAAAACAGAGAGGCAGGGCTGAAGATGCCTCGAGAGTGACACCTGAGACAACAGCTGTATATAGCAGGTTTGATAAATTTAGATGGGAAGAAAAGAAACCAGGGAGAAGGGAAGGGGGAGCTAGGGGCTTGCAGAAACATGCTGGCTGGTATTTCAAGTGAGGGTTTGAAGGTAGGAGGGGATATCTATTCCTCAATATTCCTGAATTATGTCTCCAATGTATGTGTACTTTAGATCTGCCTCAGATTTGTGTTAGCTCTGTTCCTTGTTGCCTGAAACGCTGACCTCTGGCTAATAATCGTTATGTACTTTTTTAAAAAAAATGTAGGAGTAAAGAGGTTGCAATAAAGTGAAAACTACCTGAATTCCTACTTCCCTTACAGCATAAGTGCAGAGAATTGTACTCTTGGTAAGAATGCAAGGGGAGGCTGCCACCCCGCAGGATGCAAGGTATGGTTTACACGCAGAAACTGTTCATGTTTCATTTAAGCTGGCTTTTAAATCAGTCTAGTTAAAATCACTTKCTTCTGCCCACTCTGGTTAAGCTGCTCATTTGGTTTAGCTTAAGTCCTTGAAGAATCAGCTGCAGCAGAACAAACATTAAACTGCTCCAAACCAGCGTAAGAGTGTCTGGACTTAGAGCTGTCCCAAGTTAGCAAAGTTGTTTTAAAAACGCACCCTTGGTTAAGTGGTGCACGTCAGCGTAGATAACGCTCGAGTGTCGGCTGCCTGTGCGCTGTGTTTCCCGCCTGCAGCTGATGGCACAGCTCTGACCCGAAGCTGTATTCCTCTTATTCATTAAGGTGATAATGATTGTAGCAGGGAGCACTCACTTTGATAAACTGGCTTTAAATTGCATTTATTTGTGATTCTTACTTGCTCTTAATATCTTTGCGACTCCATTCTGGATTTGAGATTCCTGCAAAGTGGTGTTGTGGGGGAGGTTTCTTCATTTATAAATCTGTTTTACAATCTTTTGCTTCGCTTCTAAAGCAGACAGATTGATGGAATAACTACTGTAYGACGGTGCCACGGTTGTAGAAGTGCACGTTCTGTTACATTTTGGTGTGGTTTTGTTTTCACACACTGGCTATTTTCTTGTTGAAGTAACTTTTTTTCCCTAATACCTCCAGCCACAAAGTAGTTTCATCTCAGCAGATGTCTTAAGCGTAGTTCAGCTGCATCAGCAGATATTCCGGCGATGGTATTGCTCCCCTGTGACTCTCAACAGGGATTTTATTTTTTTTTTATTTAAGTGCTGGCAACATGGTTTATTTATAACAAGGAACATATTTCAAGAGCATTTTCTATATCCATATCTATTTCTTCAATCTTTATCTCAGTAAATAGAACTTTGTGTTCACATTTAGCTTTTTCTGCCCCCTCTCCTATACCCCCCCCATACATTTTGCTCTTCAAACAGCAGCATGGTTAAGAAACATTTGGTGGAAGTACTGTTTGACCGGTATTATAGTCTAAAGCAGACTCAGCGGCACTATGCAAACATTTTCTTTACAGCATTAGTTCTTTCACCTACCAGATATATCAAGCTAAAAGTTCGTAACACTGCTTTTTTCCCTCATGTGTGTTTCAATCTTTCTGACATCTGGAAAAAGTGGTTTCTGACTTGGTCCTTCCTGCATAACTTCTGTTTAAACTCGATTCACAAAAAGATATAGTGTTTGCCTAGGGTTTGGGTGATTAAGACCATTTCTCCTTTTGCCTGGCAGCGCTACAACTCTTTGGTAGAAGGAGCCCCAAAAGAACTACTCTGGGAATTGTCACGTTTTATGATGTATGAGCTTCTCTTTCTTTTTAATTTTACCACAAGAAAAGAAGGAGCAGGCTTCCATCTGCACAGATCTCCTCAGCCCCTCCGAAGGTCAAGGCTCGAAGCTGGTTAACTATTAAAATGAAAGGCCCAAATCCTGCAGATTCCTCCTAGCCAAAATTCTCATTGACTTTGGTAGGCGCTTGGCTTGTTTAAATATGGAGGGTCAAATCCTAAACATATGAATAAATTGGCCTTGTTTGAGGATCTCGCCCTCTCTGTGGATGGGGGTTGGGGCAGGTTGTTTTTTCCTAAGGGGGATGAGAGCACTGCTAATGCAACCCCTGGGTTACAGCAACAGTCAACACCCTTTTATTTCCTTTGGGGGATTTTTTTTTAAATTAATGAATTCTCAAAACTGCAGATCCCCTGGCTGATCTCCATTCCTGTTTTCTCTGTGCACCACTCCTGAGCAGAAACGAGCAAAGAGCCAGTCACCTCTGTGCCCCTAGGCCTGTCAAGTTCTCACCACAGATTAGGAGCCAGAAGAGTTGGTTATATTATTGGCCTAGAAACTAGGGCAACACCTTATGCTAGAAGTTTCCACTGGCATAAAACAACCAGGGTGGAAGAGCTTCAGCTTCTGCTTCTTAACTGAAAGCAAAGGGAAAGTTGATTGAGATAAATTAAATTTGTCCCTAGGGTAAGCTGGTCTGGAAGTCGCTTCTGGTGTGGGCTTACCTATTGATTGCAGCTGAATGGGGGCAATTTCTGCATGTAGGCAAGCTCTGTATCTCTTGGGCTTCCAGACAGAAGAATTATTCCTGGGCACTGGAATGCAATTACCCGCAGTGCAAATTTGTCAGCAGAGCCCTTAGTATGGGTTTCAGYTGGGTCAATGACTGTGCTCTCAAGCTACTCCTGGCTGATGAGTCTGAAGTTAGCACAGGGGAGGAACAACTCCAAGGGAGCCTTTGGATGTGGCCACCCCATTTAGGAAGTAGGGGAAGTTTGTAATACAGCTGTGGGCTGCTCCAAGCCTGCTGGCCTCGGGGCCAAAGACTGGTCCTAGGCACATTTAATTTACTAGTATACTTACTAGTAAATTATATAGACTTGAGTGCCTTTAGTATTTCTGTTTTGGACACAGGAAAACATGAATGAAGAAGCTACAAGTTCCCAGTAAACCTGCTTGAAAGCCTCCCTGCTTATCCATTGCTTAAAGGCATACTCATTTACACTGTTCATGTGGTGATGGAACTGTTTTAAAATGCTGGTCAAACGAATAATGTTTTTCTCCTCCTGTTCTCAGCACTAGATCCTGTCATGATGAATAAAACCATTGAAATAACATTTTCCATTTCTCTTTTCCAGCTGCCCTACCTTCTCCTGGCCTTGAATTAGTTAAATGAAATGGTGACCTTCCTGAGTGTGCCTTCTGTCCATGCCTTCTCTGTCCATGTTGTAATCCCAAATTCTGTTTTGCCCCACTAAAAAATAATTATAAGGATTAATTACCCACCTCCAGTGCTGCTTCACACCATCTCACAGTAGCACTACTTTACAATCTGCTTCATTCATAACTGCCTTGTATTTTCATAGGAGCACCGTGGTGGACAGTAGAAATGGAAAGAAGAGAGAACTCCTCCCCGTAGTCCATAATTACAAAACACAGTTTGACCATTCAGTTGAAAATATCTTCAGAGCAGGACTTTTGAGACCAATTGTTGTTTTCATTCCCTGTAGTGTTACCTTAGAATAAAATTGATGCAAAGGAGAAGATAATCAAACCTCTGTCCTTCATACACATCTCTAAAATGTTTGGGACAGTTCTGTTTCTAAATAGTATTGATAATGTGCATTATTTTATGCACCCCTAATAATCTCGTTTCGGGGATAGGGAAGGTTTTTGGGAGGAAGGTTTAAACAATCTGTTAGTTGATGATTTTGGTTATAGAGCTAGCAAGGCAATAATTACTTGTATCTTCTTAGCAAGGGACTGTCAAGGAACCATCAAGGGTTAAGGGATTGCTATGTAATGATGGTCAGGGCTATCTGGGGAAGGCTCTGAGTGCCAGCCACCTCCCAGAGTCAGTACTAGCTCTACCGTGGGCCTCGGGGTGCCTGCGTGCAGCTGAGTTCCTGCCACTGGCAAACGGCTCTTCAGGGAGGATCACACGTACCTTCAAGCCTTCCCAGCCTGATGCGATAACCACAAGGGCAAATGGGGAGCTGGACACCTGGGACTTGTGTCTGCACTGGAGGTAAATTTGCCCTTGGGTGGCACTGTAGAACCTGGTAAGGGGTTAAGTTCCTCCCAGAGAATAACATCAGGATTCCTGTGGCCTGGCTGTGTAGGTGTTCCTCCAGCTGGGTGATGAAGACTGCTGCCTCCTCRGCCTCATATCTACCCCTCTGGCCATCCTCTGCAGCAGTGCAGATGGAGCCACTTGGGATGTCAACAACACAGTATTTGCTTAACTGGATTGAAGCCATGAGACTCTCAGCAATGGTGACAACTGAGCTGGAGATGGCAGCAGACCCTTATCATGAAGAGGGAGGCTTGTGGTTTCAGTCTGCTTTTTTAAGTTGTCTGTTTCCAGAATGTCCAGGGTGCCTTTTCTGAACTCGCATACTGAGTTGACTCTGCTGCAGTTAATCCTACTTTATCACGGTGTAAATGCTGTRATTAGTTCCTGAATCACCTAGAAAACAGCCTGTTGGCAGCATTGGAAAAGAACTCACTTTCATCCACAGACACACTGACCTCATTGTTTTAGGTAGCTGGAATCTGTATCSTTGCTGTCAAGGTGCAAATCCCGCCCATGGTACTTATTTGATCAGCTCTAATAGCTCAGTGAACTAGTTCCTCCTGTGAAGTTAAGTGAAATATTAGGAGTCTCATGATAGAGCCTTTAACAATCAACAGCAGCAACAGTGGATGCACTGCTGTTTTGGATACCCTTTCTGCCATCTTGATTCTATAGGCCTGACTCTTAAAGCCACATTCACGCCAACCTACCTACAGAATGCCTCCTCTGAAAGTCCCTCTGGAGTCTCAGCACAMGGCTAACCTGTCGTTTGACCTTCAGATTGACACATGGGCTGTTTCACCCAGCTGGGAAGACAAATGAAGTTCCTTGCGTCACTTTGTTCTTCAGGCCTCCTTTGCTGTTCTCAAAATCCTTGAAAAATGAAGAGAGAGCAAGTGGAGGCACCTGCAGGAACTGTTGCTGCCCCTCACCAGTAGGCTTCTGCAAGCCCTCCATCCCCTGGCTCAGCCTCCTGTCCCTCTGATACTCTGTGCGTGGTGGTATCCGCAACCTGTGGAAAGTTCGGAGGGTTCAGCTTCTTCACCCTGTCACTGGAATCTACCACAGAAATAATCCACTCTTCCAGCTCTTCTTAGTACAGAGGGGCAAATGTGAATTGTTACTAGTCCACCAAGTACTGGCGGACTCTCCACAGAGCTGCACCCCTCAGAGATATGKTTCATGCCTACACTGAGATTGTTATATATTTTTTTCACTTGCTGAAAGTGGCGATCTTGTTTCCACGTCCCTAAATCTGGTGAGCGACATGCACTTAAATACATATTTTTTCTCTACCTTTTGATCACTTTTCCCTTGATTCTGTTTCTGCTCTACATGGGACAAATTCAGCTCTGACAGATGAAAGTTTAMCTCTGTTGAATTAAAAAGAGCCTCATCTATTTCCATTTCTCCTTGGTAGGAGAAATTTTGTAGAAATCATTTTTCCTGTCTTTTGCTTAGAAATTGACCAGATAATGTTCTCTTTAACATGAAATAATGCAGAGTAATTCCAGAAATAGGAGTTTTTCAGCATTTGTAAAACAATTTGGCCTCCTAGAGTGTCTGAATATTTATGTAGTGGGAGAAGGGAAATTTAAAGAAGTGGCATGTTACATCACAGCAACAAAGAATTTCAGTAGGTTGTATAATATTCTATTTCCACTCCTTCTTCTAGCATCCATCTAGCAAAGATGTGGCACTCAGGCTTTAAAAAATATATTTAGCAACAAAATCCAGACTAATTAAACAAGACTCAGCAGTGTCTGTCTAGCATCATTACTGAAAGTTGCTTTTCACTTGATTTAACTGAGAAGGATTTAGAGTATATTAAGAGTGGCAAAGAAAAATTACCAACCTGATCATTTTAAAAAAAATATCACTGAACAACAGCATTGAACGTTTTGCTGACAAAACAAGGTTCTGGAAGTAATGTGGAAAAAGTGATTTAATTTGAACACCTTTTAGCCAAAAAAACATATGTTGTTTTCAGTGCAGCCTAATAGCTGAGCTTCTTAGGGCWCTAACTAGCCTAGAGAGTCTTCACATCTTGATGTCTGTGGTTCAACTGCTTCCCACAAGTTAAAGGTACAGTTGTGGTGAAGGGTGAGCACTGGAGCCCTGCCAGGAGCTGTCGGGGYGAGGTTTGTTGGCAGAGTACTGGTACCTTGGAAGAGGGCATTGTTTTAAGTGAATGCAAGAAAGCCACTTGGAGCAAGATCTAAAATAAGCTTGTTGGCACCTTGGTAGGTTTTAGGCAAATAAATCCCAATCTGTGATTCCTGAACTCTTTCTCTYAGCAATTTCTTCATCTGGCCATTTCCCTCTTGTCCTGGAAAGCCTCTAGATGCCAACAGATCCAGGTAGCCCCTTTGGGCCTTTGCCTGAGCTGTACCATGTTCCTGACTGTCAGAGGAGTATTTCTCAGGGTCATCGAGTCATCTCAGGGGTATAATTGTAGAGCCATGCTCCATGCACAGTGTATGTGAAACGAAGGAGTACTCAGTGCATCATCCTTCCCTCATTAAAAAAAAAAAAAAAAAAAAAAAAGTTAATAAAAAAAAAAAAAAAAAAAAAAAAAGAAAAGAAAAGAAAAAAAAAAAAAAAAAAAAAGTTAATACCTTTATGTATTAGGCTGGCAGTTAAATGCAATGACTAAGGGGCAGTAAAGCTGGATTCACCCCTTTTACCAGCCTGAGGGCATCCATACCCACATTTACTGCTGAACTGGTGAGTACTCTGAATCATGCCTTTGAAAGTGAGTTTGCGTGGGAAGGCTTGTCCCATCCTTCCTCCTGAAGCAAAGCTATGGTGTAGCAAATAACACAAGATTCATGTAACAGGAATGAAAACCAAGAGGGAAGATGACTCAGGCGGCTAGCGGTAAGAGTACTCAGCTGGTGGAGTGCACCTGGGGCTGATCTGTGCTCCCAGGGCTTCTCATAAATTTCCTTTTAAATAGACCCTGGATTAAAAAATGAAATAGCCATGGTATCCTGTCTTCTAAGTTAAAAGGTCATATATCCTTATGTTCCCTTTTTCTGAAGGAAGCTTTTGCAATTTTTTGTTGAGTATGTGCAGCATGAGAGAAGATACCTCCTGGAGACTAATTTGATGGCAGGAAGAGAGGGAATTTGTGGATGGAAGYCCTTCAGACTGAGGTCTTCTACTTCCCAAGTAAGCGGCTATTCATATGAACTCCCCTCCCCCCAATATTTCCATTATACATCTCCAAGGTTATTAAAAGAGGAGCCTAGGTCTACTTTTCTAGAAGATATTGGCAGATCTCATGGAGCACACTGCAAGTACTGAGTAGATGGAGGCACCTTCTGCATTTGATGTGCAAGCTCCCAGATGGGCCAGAAATTCAGATCCACTGATATGACTTGAGCCTCTTATTGGTCCCTGTAGAGTGTGGGTTCTGGGTTTTGGGGCAGAGAGTTAGATTATTTTTCTGTGGTCATAACTCTTCCCTAGCTGAAGGAGCCAATCTGGGTTTTGGATTCTGTCCTAGAAACCAAGACTCCTACAGAAGTGACAACATCTATCTTTGTCTCAACCTGGCCTTTGTGAGTGTCTTTTAGCCACACTGTGAACCACACTGCTGAACACAACGTGCCATGCCTTCTACTTCTCTCAACCCACCAAGTGTCCAGCATTGTCACTGCTTGATAACTAATGCATATAATTTTGACTTAACACAATGCAGTGCAATATATTTGGCTCGACAATATGGAAAGGGTCTGCCCTTTCTCTCTCTTTATCAGTGTTATCTGACACTGAGTTATGAGCTGCTAATGACCCAAAGATAATGAAAATCATGTCTAGGAGAGCTTGCAGTCTGAAACACTGATGCAAGAAGTCAGGAGAACCACTCAAGAAATCCAGTGGGAAGAATAATCTGTTTGAGAGTAATATATGTTTTAATTACTCTTTGTTTGGCTCTCTGGTAGGGAACATGGAAGAAAAAAAGCTTTTAGGAGAGTTTTCAGTGGGCTGAGGGCAGTGATTTCATTTTTTTTTTCAGTTGAATTCCCTCCTCTTAGCTTTCCTTCTTAGAGTACTAACACTTTGATAAGTGTTGATGGAAAACACAGTCTTTTATGCCTAGTGTGGGTGTGGGCGTTGGAGAGAGTATACTGAAGGCACTGCATCCAAGTGCCAGGAATGCCTGTGGTTCCCACACTCGAAGGACCAGGAAAAGGTCTCCCTCTGGAGGCCCAGTGGTGTCAGAGGGTGTGAAGTAAAAAAGAAGGTGGGCCATGACTTGAGCTCTTCTCTCTCCTGTCTCTCCCCCAGGTTCTAACTGATTTGGAGAATTCGGCAGGGACACCTATGTTAGGAGTTTGGTGGCCTGGGATTGCCTTCTGAAGATGTTTCTCTCAGGTGTCTTCACGACGAAGTCCTGCAGACTTTGTTTAGGCCAGTTTCCTGTTGAAGCCTGTTGGCCATACTCAGTTAAAACAAGATAATGATTCTTGTCTAAATTATTCAAGATTTACACTGATATGATCTGGAGAAGAATCCAGYGCAGATACGCCAAGGAAGAAGGCAGTTAGTTCTATGTGAACACATTCATTATACATATTACCCTAGAGAAGCAAGCCACTGTCTCTGCTTGCCACTTCAAAGGAGCAGAGTGGGTCTGTTCAGAGAAAGGCAAAATCCTCAAGATGCCTCCAGGGAGAATAATTGAGATTTTGTTGATTTGCACAGACAGCGTTGGAGACAGAAATATCATGCTTGATTTTAAGTTTACACAGCACCCTTTTTTTCAAGCACGCTGTTGTATGTGAGTCTGAAATCTTCAGCTAAACCACTGCAGCCGAGCAATGAGGCTCCATGATCTTCACAATATGCCTTTGTTTTTATAAGTCAAGAATATGCAGCTGATGAAAGACTGTCACAGATTCCCTGCAGAGCACTCACAGTCTGAATCTTTCTCTCATGCCACCAGAATGAATCAGTCCGTAGACAGCAGTTTTTAGCAAAGATGCTTTATTACTAGGACTGTGGCACCCACTAGAAGGGGGAAACTCATTACTTTTAGAAAATTATTCTTATGTTTGAAGTTCTTTCCCAACCCCAAACTGAAGAAATTGCAAAGCTCCACATTTTTTAATGAGAATAAATGCACTGGATGTCTTAATTGGACAGAGGTGAAAACATATTAATTACCAGAGGATGAGTTTCCATCTTCAAGCAGTGATACAGAGGCACTGGCCTGAGCTCCCCATAGTAATAAAGCATCCTGGCATGTTGACTAACAGCCTGACTGCCTGCTGGATCAAAAATAATTAGTGGCTATTTCCAAATCCTCACTATCATGAAGTACCATGAACAGAAACATGTGTTATATACCTTTGGAATGCTATTTGCTAATATCACATAGCACTTTTATCCAGCTTCGCCAATTTATACATGAAAAACAATTGATTGTTGTATTTTCATTTGTGTTTCCAGACCATCCTTATTTTAGCAGCAGCTGTCTTGAAGCAGAGGCAATAGGCTGTTTAAAATCTTGTTACTTCCATTTTCAAGTAGAAAACACTATTTGCTGAGTCTAGGAGTTTGTGAGAAGCTTGATTGCTAAAAATCTTGCTGAAACTGAAGGAGGGGAAGGAGAGGAAGGTGATAATCAGAACAGCCTGATTTTTAAGTGSGACTGTCAATTAACTTATTCAGGCTCAGTTCCTTTCTGCTGTTGTCTTTATCAGCTGTTGTTACTCCCTCATCTGTTAAAAATGCCCAAATAAATTAAATGCAGAAAAACATTGGATGTCAAAAAATATTGACTGAAATTCAGAGTGCTTGGGAACAGCTGAAGCTCTTATGGGTTGAACAGGGAGCTAGTAATTGTTCATGACAGCAAAAAACAGTCCAAATGCAAAAAGCCCTTAGTGGAGTTGAAAGGTAATTATTGATATCCAAGTTTGCAAAAATATTGAAACTTTATTGTTAACAAAAGATTTTGTATTTCTGTGCTGAATGTATACTTTTGTGCCTCTAAACACTCCAGGAGACTTCAAGGATGCTCTAGGTACTTGCTSGCTCTGATCAATTTTATTTTTAGATACGACAGCTAAAGAGCAGCTAGAGAAAGTCTGATTCTGTTGGCCAAGGTGATTTAGTCAGTGCAGAATGGTAATATTAACTTAGCTAACTGTCTCTGCTGCTCCCAGATTGCCTTTATCAGCTTGAATGGTACAYTAGTTTATTGCTTTGAACACTTGCATGGAAATTACACAACAGACAGTGTTTGTTCAAGTAACTACTGTATAATCTTTCTGCTGTAACTGTCTTTTTGTGTGCTTGTGCGACATTAACAGTAGCCCTTAAAGTATCTGGCACCCATAGAAGAAGAAATTCCCTCTCACGTTYGGGCGGAACTTCCTGTGCTTCAATTTCTGCCCATTGCCTCTTGTCCTGTCACATGGGACAACTGAAAAGAGTTTAGTCTCATCCCCTTGACACCCTCCCTTAAAGTAGGGAAATGATGTTGTGTATTCATTTCATGAGTGCATGTATCAGTCCTTTTCCCCACTTCCAGCTCCTCAATTCATTAACTGATTTTGACAAATTTTAACAGAGGAGTGGAAGGCTCAAAGATAAGAAGTTTCTACAAAAGGTCTGTGAAATGCCTGCCCAAAGAGCATATGAAACCCCATGTATTTGACCTCATCTATAGCCTGTCTTCTCCTTCTAAAATGGATGTGGGCGGAMTGATTCATCGGGCAGCTGCACGGTGGTGATGGGGCCAGGCTAATGGAAAAGCGTTTCCCTCCTGACCAGCTGGCTGAGCCATCAATGTGGGTCTGTACTGGGCAGCCAAACCATGCTCTTGTAGCCCTGGCCCCTATGAAGATCCTCATGTCTTTTGGCCCACCAGCAGGCTAGATAAAGCTGTTAAAAGATATGGGTGGTGGGGGGGGAGGGAGAGGGGAAGGGACACAAGGGTGTTGTGGTAAGGGATTCAGGAGTCCTGCAGTGCGCAGAGACGAGGGGCTAAGGTTATTGTGGTGGGGCTGCAGGTGATATGAGGATGAGTTCATTGTTGTGGTTCATTTGAAGATTCAGTCAACCATGAAGCACAAATCCAGAGGAAATCAGAAATAATTAGTGATGAAGTTTGCAGAACTGCTTGTTGACAGTATATAGCATTCCTCTACTTAGTTTCCTTTGCTACGTCAGGTTCTTCTTTTCAGACCTAGTTATATGAAAGGTCATCTTTTTAACCTCGAAGTAGTTACGTAATGGCTTTAAATGATGGATTACTCTGTATCTTAACTTAATGACAGTGGCACTTGAAAAATGTGGTGGTGATGTATGGATGAGAAAAACATGGCTTAGATTCTGGTCTTATGCCAGGGTCGTGTTAGTCAGGCTCTGTAGTATTTTGTATTTTTTTGTGTTCAAGTAMCCATACAGAACCTGTCAACACTGCATACACTGCACCTGATTTCAGCAATCAGTTTAGGCACTTTATTTGCCTAATTCTGATCTAATGGTAAGATAAACAAGAAGTGATTCAATTTAAATTTACAAAACTAGAGTAACATATTTAAGGCAGTGACATCAGAAATAGACTCTTAAGATCTGATCTGACTTCAATGTGCTCATGCAATAACTGGAAGAAATGCTGCTTATTAAATGCTAGACTCATTGCCTTTTTTTTTTTTTTTTTTTTTGACGACTTTATACACCTTTTATGGCTGTCTCTAAAGAGTTGGAGGCCTTTTGGGAAGAATTGCAGGTTTCAGGCCCTTGTTTATCCCCAAGCCAGGAACAATGCTGATAGCTGAAATGTGAGCTTCTCTGGAGCTCTGTAAATGACCTCCATTTGGTCCCAGAGGGTGATCCTCTCATGAGCGAAGAGCCAAACTTGAATACAGCTTATTTCTGAGTTGGCTTTAAAGCTTCTGATTAGTGGGCCTCACGCTGAAAGAATGGATGGGCCTTTCCTCCCTTCTACTCCCTCCCCCCCAACACTTTAACTCATTCTGAGATACAACTCAAGTATGGTAACGAGTTCTGACTTCACCTAAGTCACCCTAACCCCTTTGGGCTTTGAATTGGTGATTCTCTTAAAGTCAGTGATGTGGAACCATTACAAAACTGAGCAGCTGTGGTCTTTCTAACTTTTAATAGGTATTCTCCATTTTGTTTTGCGGTTCATCTCAGTTTCTAGTGGTTTCTACTTATTTATATYCAATGTTATTCATCTTTGTAGAGATTATTCTTATAGCTGTGATCTAATCACTTAACAATTTTCACCTTTTGGGAAGGATGCTACTAGCTGAAAACACCTATCTTCTACAGAGAGAGCAATGGCTTATACCTTTTGCTAGATTTAACTGTGTGTTAGAGGTGAGTCAGAGGTGATTTCTCTGCCTCTTCATGAATAATGTTAGCATCTGAGTTTAGTGTGACTCAGCAAAGAGCCCTGTAGATCTCCTTAGTGCTGCCATCCTGTTGCGCTGGCAGGCTGTTTCATACAGCTTCAGTGGAGAGCAAAGATTTCTGATTGCATTTCATTTGAGTACAGGTCCAAGAGTCTTCATTAGGGCTACTCAAGGGAGAGGCTACTCAATGGGAGGGAATGAGGTCATTATGTTACAACTAGTGATTTTAAGTTATCAATCCTGTTTCAAAACAAGTTTGACTATAACCTGGTGCCTCAATTTTTTAAGGCAATTTGAGGTGAAAGAGAAGGGGAAAAAAGCAAGAAACTATCTAAAAGGAAAGAGGCAAAATGAGCAAGAAAAACACTAATTGAAGAGCACCACGATACTATTTCTAGATAGGCACTCTTGCCATTGAGTTGAGGGAAGGTTTTGTCAGCAGAAGATGGCACCATGTTTTCTTCCTGAAAGATCATTTAAGGATAAAACCGTATTTACTACCACTAAATAGGTAATACTCACTTTTCCTTGTGATGTGGTACTACCCAACAGTCTGTAGAAAGGGCTGCTTTGTATAACCACTTGTTTGAGAGCTGCTCTCCTGCCCTGATGAATGCAATGTCTGGGTCATGTTCTGCTTTATAAACAATRTTCTATTTCTGTTTCATGTATAAGATGTAAAATGGCTTACCATGAGAGTTTGATTAAAGCAGTTGAAAAGACCAAGAATTGCTTGCGTGGGATTAGTTTTGCTTTGATACTGAAGACCTTTTGGCTTTGGCTTTTTCATCAGAAGGGAAAACAACTGTGCTGAAACACTACTTCAGTCTCTGTCTGCCTCGAATAGCACACGGGATGTGAGAAGTGCTCTGAGGATTTTGGTCTGGAGATGACTTTTTCCATGCCAGATAAATATCAGAACACTACAAAAAGCTTTATGGAGCATTTGGGCTGCTACAGGTTCAGGTGGGTCTAAAGGTCTAAGCACTTTCAGCCCTCCCAAATGCGCACCTGAGAGTGGCTAAAACGCATCCTGTTTTGCCATATTGCTATTAGATACTGCTCTGTAGTAAGAATTTGCATGTAGTGATGCCAGTACTAGTGGCAGGCATCTCATAAGTACTAGCACTGCCTATAACATTTGTTGCTTTTTCCTATGATGTGCCACGTGCCATGTATTTCCCACACTTGAGTTTCTGTTAGCTCAAGAAGTAATAACCCTATTGGGATTTGGGACTAGATAGAAAGTATTGCCATGAACTGCTGGCAGTCAATATTGGGCACTATGTGGCCAGCTTGATATAGTATGCACTATCAAAAGGATTACAGAAAGTAGCAGAAGGATTTAAGATTTTTCTAACCAGTTTATTAAAGATTCCTTGGACAAAACCTGTTTAAACTCATGTTTTTCAGAAAGCTAGTCACTTTTTTAAATATAGCTTWTAGTCTGAGACCTATTTCAAAGTAGCTATAATCAAACATGTATAACTTTAGCCTTTTCTTAAGAAGCGTAGAGGTAAATTATGCCCTCCTCTATATAGGGGTTACACCTAGATGTTCAGTTTTGGGTAGGTAATGAAGAACAAAATCTGTCTTTTCGTTTTCTTTTAAGATAGTGAAAAGTTGGATGGCAATCCATTTTGTTTTTATACCCTGCTCATCTCTGCAGTGCTGGAGTGTTTTCTACTACTACTATTAAAATAACTTCTGCTGCATGCTTGTTCTTCCAGTTTCTTAGAGAGAGAAACGTGCATAATGAGTAGATTTGAGTTTCAACTGTATGAAATGTGCATGCATTTTTGGATTCATGTGCACACACCCAATCTGATATATTTATATCTAAGTTACTTAATGATCACACGTGTCATTGGAATTTGATTTGTGTGGTACAGTCCAATCAACTGATACTTTGAAAATTTGTATCAGGTTCTCTTGTACTTCAAACTTAGTCATCTTGCATGGGACGGTAGCCAAGAGGTTTCATTGCTACATGATGTACTATGAAATCAACACGCAGTACAGACTAAACTAAAACTGGTGTTAGATAAACAGACCCAAGCATGGAATAAGTCTGGATGACCTGAATGGATGTGTCATATATTGCCATGAGTTATTGATGACCTTTCATAATTCACAAGTGGCTCAGGTTCCCTCCACCACTTCTGAGCTATGAGATCATTAATAATGTGTGGAAATAAATAACACATCTCGAGTCAGCTCATTGTATTTCCTATTGCTCTCTCTTTCCCTATATGTATGGTATGTATGTGTATAATATTTATTTCAGAAACAGCAAAATTCCCACCAGCAGCTGTTGAGAAGAAAGTTATATCTCATAGTTATATCTTTGGAGAGCTATATTTCATAGCTGTGAGGCTATAGTCATAAAATATAGCCTTTTAATGTGTTAAGAAAACTCAGAAACACTTCTACAGTTGCTTAAACCAATAGGACTATTGTATTCAAATGAAATAAACTTTACAGTATGGACTACATTTACTGGGTCAAATTCTACCCTGACTTACACACTGAACACACTGGGAATAGCAAAAGGCATCAGTCAGTACAAAATTGACTTTGCAAACCCTCTGGGTATCATGGAATCACACCAGGGATGAATTGGTCCAGCAGTTAAGGTCTTTTGACCCTAAATGTGCTGTAGCTTCAGTTATCCCTTGCCAAGCCTTCTCTCTTTTAACTTGGAGTAATGTGACTCTCAGCCAAAAACTAAACTGATCCCAAGCCCATTGAAGTTAAATCTTTCCATTGAATTCAGTAGGCTTTGGATCAGCTCCTAAGAGCAGCTGCCATCTTGGAAAAAAATATGTGAAAAGTGTCCTTGATTTCACTATTAATGACCTTTACGCTCCAGTTACTTCATTCCCATATTTTTCCAATACTGTATGTAAATACTGTTTTCCATTCTTCATTGTTCAGGCAGCTTTCACRATCTATTCTCATCAGTGGTTTCCTTAGTGTGCTAATAAGAAAAATACTGCTGTTTGTAATCACTTCTTTCATCTTTGTGTTTATTATCTTTTGAGAACGTATGCAGTTCCACTCTGTCCACTGTCTTSTTGTATCTCTCAAACTTCCTGCTCAGTTTCTGGTGGRCTCCTCCTGAAAAATGCTGTAATAATTGAACCAATAAGACATATTTGGGGTGGGGGCAAATAAGCTAATGGGTATTGTTAAGTTATGTGGTAAAAYAACTCATCTCTGCATGGCCCCGGTGTGGATCCCATCATGATGATTTAACGGGGCAGCTCTCTGGAGCAGTGTCCGGACTGAGGGGGGATACTGCCGAAGTGTGTGGTGAAACATTGGGGGATGCAGGGGAAGAACATTTTGGGATTGTGTGAGACTTATTACAGGGAGAATTTATTCAGGGGAGGATCCAAAGGCGCACAAAGGGAGGGATTTAGGTAATTTGTGGAGGAACAAACATGGAAAAATAGAGGAATGTGGGCATAAAAAGGGCCCAGTTATGTGTAAATAGTGCTGATCAGTATGCTTGCAAGGCCATGCTCTGTGCCTGAWCAGCAGAGTCTATCCTATCTAATTCATTTCTTTTCTAACTCTTTTCCTGGATGAGGGGCTCTACTCTGAGCAAATGTGCATCCGTGGAGGTCTGAGTGCCTGTAACTGGAGCAGGGCCCTTGCATCTGGGATGCCAGCAACTGGATCAAGTGAGGGAGCACAAGTGAGTGTGCCGAGAGTGACTGACCGAGTTGATCTTCATAGCTGGACGTGTATATGTGTATACATATATGTTGTATATGTGTATTGGTGTGAGTGCCTCCTGGGAATGCATGCTCAGCCCCACTACTTGTTTTACCTAGGAACACAGTGATATGCAGCAGCCCTGCCCCGTTAGGTAACCAAGTTCGGCCTCTCATGACAAGTATAATATCCATATTGCTGCATACATAGCAGTGGCCTAGTAGTTAATTGACTGATTATTTATGGCTGTTTCCTCACAAGGGCAGAAATTCAGTGTGCCAAACCCGCTTTAACAGAAGCCAGGTATAGCAGCGTTCTGTTAAATGCGATATCAGATTGGTACCAAATTAGGAAACCTCTGTGTTAAGCTGGTGCCTGTATCAACAGAAGTTAAGTTTTCAAAAAGCAGAACCCTTTACTATACACAGATGAATCTTATTCAAACTTTAAAACTATTTCTTCTCTTTGATATAAATTGGAATGTGATTTTGCAATTATTTAAATAAAAGAAAGGGAAGGAGTAAGAAACGTATACATAAGTGGGGCTTTGTTCTGACACATTTAGTCGTGCTGTGTGGTCCTTCATCCCAAGGCAGAATGGGGACATTTTGGTCCCTCTACTGATCACCTTGGTATGCGTTCACACTGAAAGGTGATGTTAGCAGGTTGAAGCATCCAGAGCGAGGAAGCCCTGGGCCAAAGTAAGGAGTTGCAGCTGGWTTCCATATGGCCCGCTCTCTTTATTGTAACTCAGCAGTGCTTCGTGGCAATGACTGAGTGGCTGGACAGCAAGGAAGCCTGAGTGGTCTCCTTAGTTTATCTGAAGATAGCTGTCTAGTGGGAACTCTAGGAGGAAGAGYTTAGCTGTGAAAGAGAACAGTGGTTGAACTCAAGATGCGTTGCTCCAAAGGCAGAATACAAGGTCTGGATGGGGGTCCTTTCCCTGCAATGAAGTGATGTGGTATTCACAGTAGCTATTTGACATTATGATGGAGTTACTTGAGATTTATATCGGAGTGTTCGCTGAGGAACCACTTTCCACATCTCCCAAAGTGATCAGGAAATGTGATATTTCCCAAATGCTACTGAAGCCACTGCTGCTGTTGGATCACACTGGCTACATCCTTCGAAGAGAAGCATCCTTCACTTCAAGTATGATTTTGGGGGGTTGCCCAAAAYGTGGGTCATTTCTTCACAGACAATTTTCTCAAAAATCTCTGCCTCTGTGTTAGCAGATACCCATCTTTCTACTAAATAAGCCAAGGATTTGGCTAGCTGGACTAGCTGCACAGAGTAAATCATACTTTGACCCCTTCATGCAGTAATCCTTCCACTCTAGCCTTGAACTCATTGATAGAGTAGCATAGGAAATCTTGCATTCTTACTGTCTGGCAAAATAATAAATAAAAATCTATCATTTCTTAATAGACTTTGGAGAGGTGAGTAACATAAATCTAGTAAATGTGAGAGCTGCAGCCCTTTTTTTGCTTGGACAAGGGAAAATGGTTCTTTAAAAATCATCTAAATATCCTTTTGCATGTAATGAAAAATTGGTTCTAATCTATCTAAGAAGATGTAACTAATATTTTTTATTCTGGCTAACCAGTTGTAATGCTACCCAGAGGGATCCTGATCCATCTTCTATGGATGGAAGTCATCGTGGAGCCTTTCAAACTTCCCTGATAGGTTTTGTTGTATTACTCAGTGCTAATCTGAGAATAACAATGAAGTCAACAATCAAAAGCTATTGTGATTCATCAAAACAAGAAGCAGATTTAATCATTGTAAGAGTACATAGATAATTGGTTTCTGAAAAGTTTGATTAAGAAACTCAAAACTTGCCCATGGCCTCTTTGGTGTGAATAGCAAAAATCCTCCTGGTATTAGCAGAAGCAGGATTGAAGCTTTAAAACCATTAATGGAAGAGAATTAATTAAGGTACAGCAKATTGAGGTCTCCTCAAAATGGAGACAACGAAGAGCAAATATAGCCTCAGTGTAGATTATTCCATGGCTTGGGACTTCAGACCACAGTGAAACACCAAGAACAATAAAAGAGTACTGGCAGCRGAAGAGGCAGGAAACCTAGCCAAGAATATTCAGAAACTGTTATAGTCAATAACTGTTTTGGTATTGGTGTGGGATAACAGTAAACTCAAGAGGGCAATGGATGAACTTGTTCTTGTGCAATGCAAGTTAGTCATTGAGATTAAAGAAAATTAAAGCTTTCTTTTCCTTTCTTTTTTCCCTTTCTTTCCCTTTCTTTCCCTTTCTTTCCCTTTCTTTCCCCTTCTTTTCCTTTCTTTTCCTTTCTTTTTTCCCTTTCTTTCCCTTTCTTTCCCTTTCTTTCCCTTTCTTTCCCCTTCTTTTCCTTTCTTTTCCTTTCTTTTCCTCTCTCTCTTTTTTTTTTAAGAGAAATGGCTCTCTTCTATATGAATGAAGTAAATAAAATCCTTATCCTTGATTTTTGATGGACGCAAGATAAAACCTCTCAGGAAACAAACAAAMAAAAMAAACAAACAAAAAAAAAGAAGAACATATGTAATTAGTGACAATTCAGAGACTGAGATAATGATCATCTTTATAAAAAATAAAGATACGATGTTAATTTAGATGGTAAATTACCATATAATGCAAATGTAAGGGTAAAGGCACAGCAGCTAGAAAATATGAACTTGTCTTAACAATCTGACAAACTTATCAGGCTATGCAGAGTTATCTTTTAGAAGGGTACTGGGAAATTGCTAGGATGATAACAGAAGTGTTCTAGCAGTCCTCAGAAAAGGAATGATCTCAGTAATAACTACTTTATTTAGGTATTTATAATCAAGAAGTCAACATTTTAAAAGGAAAATAATCTTTAAACAACTAGAYAGAAGTCAATAAAATTCTGATCAATAACCAGCACTGATTTGTCAAGACYAAATGTTGACAGACAAACTATTTTCAGAGCCTACAGTAACTAGTGGATGAAGAAAATGAGGTAAATGTTACATTGAAGGTCAGATTCTCAGCTGGAGCAAGTGAACACAGGCATATCGACTTCACTATACTTACTGAAACAAGATGAAGATCAGCCTTTCTACTTTAAAACAGCATTTCTCAGAGTCTAATGAAGTCTTATCTGAAAAATTAAATAGAATTGGTTCTTAACATGTCCCATAAACTAGAAAATGGTAGAATGAGTACAAAACTGAGTAATCTGGAATGTTTTTAGATGTTGCCAAGATTATTGCTAAAATCTGTTTTATATCCTGATTTTGTTAATAATCCAGGAAAGATCTAAATTTTCTTAATGCTACCTGGTACATGTGATGAGCATTAGAGGAAAATAATCCAAAAAATACATAGAGTTAGGGAGAAAGGTGAGAAATAGTAAAGATGCGATACTTTTAGGGAAAAACTTTCAAAATACTCATCTTCAGAAGGAAGAATCATAGAATCGGTAAGGTTGGAAGGGACCTCTGGAGATCATCTAGTCCAACCTTCCTGCTCAAGCAGGGTCACCTAGAGCATGTTAGACAGGATCGCATCCAGGAAGGCCTTGAAGATCTCAAGAGAAGGAGACTCCACAACCTCTCTGGGCAACCTGCCCCAGTGCTCCGTCACTCTCACAGGGAAGAAATTCCCCCTCACGGTCAGGCGGAACTKCCTGTGCTTCAATTTCTGCCCATTGCCTCTTGTCCTGTCACACGGGACAACTGAAAAGAGTTTGTCCCCGTCCCCTTGACACCCTCCCTTCAGGTACTTGTACACATTGATAAGATCCCCCCTCAGTCTGCTCTTCCCCAGGCTGAAGAGGCCCAGCTCTCRCAGCTGTTCCTCACAGGGCAGGTGCTCCAGMCCTCTGATCATAAGAAGAAACTGGACAACAGTAATGAAGTTTTGCTTGCACACGCAAGGATATAACCCCAGTTTTATTATATCTATATTTTGATATATAATCTATATCTTCTATGTAAAATATCTATTTCTATATGCTTTCATTTGAAATAAAATGAAATCAATGCCAGGATTTCAATTCCTTTCCTTAAATTCCTTTACAGAGACATGGTGGGATAGCTCACATGACTGGAACRCTGTCATGGATGGCTGTGTGCTTTTTAGGAAGGAGGCCAGGGAGGCAAGGTGGTGGAGTTGCTCTTTATGTGAGAGAGCAACTGGATTGCATCAAGCTCTGCCTAAGGGGGGAGGAGGAGGAGGCAGTCGAGAGCTTATGGGTAAAGGTCAAAGGGCAGGCCGGCATGGGGGACACTGTTGTAGGTGTCTACTACAGGCCACCTGACCAGGAAGAGAAAGTTGATGAGGCCTTCTCTAGGCAGCTGGAGGTAGCCTCATGATCACAGGCCCTGGTTCTCATGGGGGACTTCCACCACCCTGACATCTACTGGAGGGACTACACARCAAGGCACAARCAGTCCAGGAGGCTCCTGCAATGCACTGATGATAACTTCTTGTCACAAATGGTGGAAGAGCCTACGAAGAAGGGTGTCCGGCTGGACCTTGTCCTTACCAACAGAGAGGGACTGGTTAGAGATGTGAAGGTTGGGGGCAGCCTTGGCTGCRGTGACCACGAGATGGTGGAGTTCAGAATCCAGCAGGAATGAATTAAGGCAACAAGCAGGACTGCAACTCTGGACTTCAGGAGAGCGGACTTTGGGCTCTTCAGAGACCTGATTGGTGGAGTCTCATGGGTTAAAGGCCCTAGAAGGAAGGGGGGGTCCAGGAGAGCTGGCTAGTATTCAAACATCACTTCCTCCAAGCTCAAGAGCGGTGCATCGCTATGAGTATGTGCAGCAAAAGGGGCAGGAGACCTGCATGGGTGAGCAAGGAGCTCAAACCATGAGAGAAGATACGGATGGAGACAATCAAGGAGAACACCAAAGGGCAGTGACACAATACTGACCAGTCAATAGGCAATTATTTCAGTGTAAATTGTGTGAATCAGTTCATCCATTCTGTCTTGAATATGTGCCTCTGCCCTCAGATCAATATGGGTTAGAATTTATTCTTAAGATGACTTTCCAACCATTTACTGTATGAACACTCAGTCATATCTTGGGCATTACTTCAGCCTGAGGTCTGGTGCTCTCTAGAAGAAAAACTGTTATTGTGTCATAGAGTAATTTAGCTTGCAAGGGTCTTCTGGAGGTCATTTGGTCTAACCTACCCTCAAAGCACGGCCACGTAGAATAACACAAGGTTGCTACAGGTGTTGGCAATGCCCTTCTGCAGGCCCAAGAAGTACTGCAGGTGGAAAGGGTGTGTGGACTGTAGTACTGCTGATATTCCAGAGCTCACTCTTCATCTCCCAGGTAGAGACATGCTTAGATTTCCCAGGTGCTCCCATAGACCATACTTTTTAGTATGAAGTGGCTTTGCACTGATAGGCACACCTATCAGTAAGAAGGGAGTGTTAGCATGCTGCAGGGCTAGTTGAGCGTAAGCAGAGAAGGAAGGGCCAGCTTCATCCAGCTGGAACTCTGTAGTTTATTTGTGAGAAAATAACTGGAAATATTCGCTAGTGGGAACTCATATGTCCAGACTTGCACACAGGTTATAAGCAGTATTACTGTTCCCATGTTCCGGTTTGTAGTGAGAATGTGGGGCAATTACAAAAGTAAAATTTGCTTTTTCGGCAGTATGTGCAACATTTGTTTAAAGTGAATTGTTCCAGGGAACATCTTTGCCAAGAAACTCTTTCAGGAGATAATTTAAGGAAAATGAGCATCAAAGAATGGAAATTATGGGATTGAATTCATTTAATTCAAATGGAAAATGTTTTCATGGTTTTTACCCAGCAGGTAATGCATATGTTTATTGCATTATAGAAATTACAGAGCTAGTTAAATTATTTCACTATTTTTGACATTCTGAAGATCTTTCCATTCCTTGTGATCTGAAATTGATCCTTTTCCTGCTTATTTTACAATATATTTCCATAGATTTTTGCCAGCATTTTTATGAAAATCACTTTAGAAAATCATGTTTACTGATAAACTCTCTCCTTCCTCAAAGTAGGAATAATAATGAAAACAATGTTAAAATATATTTCAAAAATATTGACATATAGAGTTACCAAAATTTTAATGAGAAGTACTGATACTTCTTGAAACATTCCCTTTATGAAATGCAGGTTATTTTCAAAAAAAAAAAAAAAGGCATGAGATTCGCTAAGAGCTATCATAAATCACAGATTTACAAAAAAATTCAGGCTAGAAGAGACCTCCAGAGGTCCTCTAGTCCAACCTTCAGCTCAAAACAGGGCTAGCTCTGAAGTCAGGTCAGGTTGTGTTTTGAATATCTCCAAGGGAAGAGTTTCCACAGCCTCTCTGGGCAACCTCTGCCAGCACTCCACTACCATCGCTGTAAAAGATTTTCCTTAAGTCCAATGAGAATTTTTCATGTTGTAACTCGTGACTGTTGCCTCTTGTCCTTTTGCTGAGTACCCTGAGAAAAGGCTGAGCCTGTGATCCTTTTCTTCTCAAGGCAGAGCAAACCTACCTCCATGAGCCTCTCCTTCCACCTCCGGACCCCTACTCATCTTCTTGGCTCCATCTCCTTCGGACTCTCTCCATTTTGTACATCTCTGTCTTGCACTGGGGGGCCTGAAGCAGGGCACGATATTCTAGACATGGCTTCACAGATCCTGAATAGAGGGAGATAATCATATTCTTGCTAATAGAGCTCAGTACGTGCTTAGCCTTCATTCCCACAAAGACACACTGTTGACTCATGTTGAACTTGTTCACTAGGACTGCCAGGTCCTTTTCCACAGAACTCCTCCCCAACTGGTTAGCTCCCAGGCTGTACCAATGCAGGGGGTTATTCCTCCCCAGGTGCAGGGTTACACATTTGCTTCTACTGAACTTCACAAGGTCCCTGGTGGCCCATTCCTCCCACCTGTCTAGGTYCCCCTGAATTACCACCCAGTGCCTCCCAGTTCAGTGTCACSAGAGGACTTGCTGAGAATTTACTACATCTCACGGTCCAGGTTATTGAAGACTCTAAGCAGTGCTGGTCCCAGAACTGATCTTGGAGGAGCACCACCTACTAGCTACTTGTTAAGCTGAATCATTGACTACCACCCCCTCAGTCCAGCTGTTTCTTCATCTACCTTGGAGTCCATCTACCCAGTCCATATCTCCTCTCTTTGCTACTATGGCAGACTGTATCAAAAGCTATGCTAAATCAAAAGAAAGAATAGCCCCTGCTCCCCACTTCTACGTGGAGCCAGTCATCTCATCACAGAAGGTAATTGCATTGATCTAGCTTGATTTGCTATAGATTAATCCATGCTGGCTGTTCTCAGTCACTGTCTTTCTCTTCATCTGCCTTCGAATGGCTTCCATGAAGTCTTACTCCATAATTTTTCCCCCAAAATGACTGATCTGTGGTTCTCTGGATCCTCTTCCTCAGGTTTTTGAAGAATCCTTTTTTTTCCCTCTTATTGCTGACCCAAGGATGTTGTCCTTTTTGAGGATACCTTTTCTTTGTGGTGCCATTTGCCCAGGGTATACACATGTTAATATATGTGTCTATCCTCTCCTAACCAAAAATATTCTGCACCCTTGAGAAAAAAAGGGCCTTCATGGGGCACATTGACATCCCCAGGGATGTCAATGCTGTCTATTAATCGTGATTTTTTTCCAAATCCTAAGTCCAGACTTATCTGCTGTCTGCATTCTTTACATGCAAGTATATGCTCAAATGTAGACATGGACTGAGTTTTGGAGCTGTTTATGAGAGCTGAGACATGCCTGGCACTTTAGTACAGGGCAAAGATCTTGTTCGCTTGAGTAGACTGTATAGAGGCAGGACCACACACTCTGCTGCTGAGGCTGCTGATGCATGCCTCAAGCTTGGCTATTCTTCAACACATAGTGAAAGAGTCAAGCCTAGGCCACATTTGAAGAAATACTCAGTGATAAAGACAGAAGTGACATTAGGTGATGGGTGCAGCATACTTCTGCTCTGACCCACTGTGGAAGGAAGAGATGTGCAGTTTCTAGTTCCCTACTCTGGGAGAACATGATGAGCTTGTGGTAGTGTGTGTTTTTTGTAACYGGAGGTTGAAATGAAGGTTGTGGGAGTAGACAGGCTTTGCTTCTATATCTCATGCACTCATTTTAAAAGAAATGCTATAATAACAACTATGAGGTCTAGTAAAAGAGGGCACATTTTGTTTGTTTATTTGCTAAGAGATTTTAGATTGCTTTAAACAAAGTCAGTGGAGAGGGGTTGACAACCAGGCTATAAAAGTGTTTCAGCTTTAGCTTTATTCCACTCTGCCCTGTGGCTGAGCACTCTCTAGGATACAATTTCAGCCAATTTTACATGAGAATAAAATAGAAATAAAGGACTTGATCAGCATACTGTTCAGGTAACAAGCCTTTTATCTTTCTGAGTCAAAGAGTCTCAAGCAGCTCCTGTTTTTGTTAAGCGATATTCCAGCAATGAAGGTGACTTTCASTTCAGAAGGATGTTTGTCTGGAGTGACATCATCTTATTTGGGCTTTGAAAACTCCTGTTGCCCCCGTGAAAACGCAGGCGGATCAGCACTCGCTTCTAAGGTACTGCTGATGGCTGAGCTCAGCCTGACAGTTCCCAAACAAGCCTGTGCATAAACCAGCATTACCTCATATGTCACTGTGATATTTTAAAATGGTTACATAATTACTCTGACTGTTGTACTCAAACTGGGTGACAGGACTATGAGAACTGGAATTCATTCCAGATCGGATTTTGTCTCTTTTTTCTCACTTGTTTTTCCCCTGTTGTTGCCTAGGTGTACATGAAAACCCTAGGTGCTAGGTGGTGAGGGAACGTTACAGAGGAGGAGAAGGCACAGTGACTACTAGACACACACACTTTTCCTTGTTCCTCAAAACTCRCAGTGTGCACAGTCACCTTATTGCCATGACCATTACAGGCCTAACTGTGCTGCTGAGCTGAGCATTTGCATCTTTAGTGGATATTTTGGTACTAAGTGACCATCTCCCAACCATGGTGCTATCTTAGGAGAAAAGACAAAGCTATACTCACAATCACCTTCATACGGGATGCACTATGGCCAGAGATGGCAGTGAAAACTTCATTTTTCTGCCCTTTTTGAGGTGACATCTACTGATCTCTCCCCTAAAAGGCACTTTTGGGGCTGCGACAACACGCATCCTACCCTTTAGGAGTGTGGTCTGTGGTCAGAGGGACCAAAGGTCAGGCAGGACTGAAGACCATGGTCCTGCCTGACCTCTGATGAGCTCAGTACCTCCTGAGGGCAGGAGGGCTGGCACCTCAAAGCTGTGTGGGCCCTCTTGCTGAATGATGGCCCCAAAATCAGGATATAATGAAGTTACCACATGGAAAGTAAACTCAGTCCAGTGTAAAGCAAATGCTCTTGGCGTTGAAAGGAATAGGAGGAAAAAGAAGTCTTTGTTACCTCTATAAAAGATATTTACATTCAGCCTTTAGGCCATGACCCAAGGTATCTGATTCAGACTAAACAGCCATTAATTTGGGGACCTCACAGGACCCTACTTATGATGAGCACACTTTAAAGCATGTGAGGATCTACTGAGTAGTCTGAGTAGGCTGGGTTTCTTGTACAGATTTTACAGGGCAGGGATGAAAAGTAAGTATCAAGAAACGCACTTCTCCCAGACRCATAGAAAGCCCTTTAAGAATGGACTGTGCTCCACACAGAAAAGAGACCACATGAAAAAGACAATCAAATGCCTGAAAGTCTATTTGACTTTTGACTTCAAAAGAGTTCCCTAATAGAACTGTACTCACAGTATCTGCCTCCTGATCATATGGTCAGGCATGAGGGAAATTCATTTGATTTCTCTCTCAGCTATATAACAAAGCATGTTATGAAATGTAAAATTGGAAAATTATGCTGGATTCTTAATCTTTTTATGTCAAACAAGTGGATTCTTTCTTTTACAGTCTATCTACTGGAAATGCAGACAGTGATGTACAAAATGAATTTAGAAGCTAGAGGTTAGTGAGGTTAAATTTTCATCTTTTCCATGGATTAGGGGACCAATTATGTCTCCTTGCTGTCTTGTCCAAACTGAAAAGATGACTGATYCTCTCAGGCACTCTGATTACCACTGTTCAGTGATGTGGTCCTTGATGAGTACCCTGCTGGTTAGAAGATGCCAGAGAGAACATGGGATAATTTGAAAACAACTGACCTGCCTCACTGAGACAATATCTATATAAAAYAGAAATAAGAGAAATGGGGGTAGAATTGTGTTGATAATTGACTAATATGTTTGCAGGTTGATCTGAAAAAATCATTGAACTGCACATCATAATTGTCTTCCCCACAGCAGATTTTATTTCTTGCCGAAGTGGAAAGGAGTTAAAAAACAAAACAAAAATTTGGGTAAAATGTAGCAGAAAGTTTTCCTCTTGAAGATTTGAAGTAAAAGTCAAGAAAACGAATGAATAGACTCATGAAACTGGCAGCAGCTTGGATTTCCCTTTGACTCCAGAGGAATCTCCTGGTCCTGCATTACCCAGGCTGMGAGGGGATGTGGGTTGTGCTGACACATCCAGCTTTTTTTGGTGTTATGCTTGACTTGAGCTCCCTCCTTTGCCTTGTTCATCTTCATCTTCCTGCAGTGTCCCACTCCTTGTGCCTCAGAGCGCTGGTTGGAGCATCCCCAGTCTCCTCACTTGGCACAGTCTGGTTGGGCATTGCGAAAAACTGTTTTTGGTGAGGGACCGACAACCGTTGTGCGATTACTGTCCACCAAAGGTGACTTTAGTTCAAGTCAGTGATCTTAATCAGAAAGGACATGGCTGATGAACAGATGTTTAATTAGTCTATGGAAACTGCAGCACCATCCACAAGGACCCGTGAGAGAAGAGACCCATCAGTACTGACTGAAGGCCAGTACAGTGCTCTGGGATGGAGGTTCAGCTCCTCAAGGCAGAGTGAGAAATCAAACCTGAATCTTTCATTTTTCAGCTGAGAGCATTACTACTGACCTATTGGATAGAAGGTAAATGGTTACCAATATACTTTTGTTTACATGATTTTTATTGTAAGTACTCAGAAAGCTAAATATTTCAAAAATATGTGTTCACAAAGTGTCTAGACAGACTGCTTCTGACACCTAAGAAAACCCAGTCTGTATTTGCTTTGGCCAAAACTATTTACTGAGTTTGGCCAAAATTCAGAAATTCACCAGCCAACCTGAAATGGCATTTTTTTTGGTGACTAATAGTTTACCAAAAGAAACATACTTCTCTTCCTCTCATTTGGGAGCTCATAGTGGATTTTCCTTTCCTCTCTTTTTTTCCTTTACAGGGGGATCTACGCTTCCTCAGGAAGTGTTTTGCTGCACAGGTGGTTTCAGCTGTAATTTGGGCTTCCAAGGTAGGAGAAGTTGAAGCCACATGGATTATAAAATCAGTGTCCAGCAGGTGTCCTGCCTGACCTGCTCTGTGGCTGTTGGTGGGCCACTTCTGCATGACACAGGCTCTTCCCAATGCCAGACCTTTTGGCCAGAACAGGCCAGTTTATCCTACAAAGCACAAATTCAGAGGCTGTTTCTCATAACCCCTGCTTTGTGCAGAGGAGGACGTTATGTGCATCACCCACATGAGGTGCACTTGCACTTGAGGACATGCCATGCACCATGCATGGGCAGAGATCTTGCCTGTCACAAGCCAAGTGCTATATGAGGGCTCTGAGTCATTAACTTGTTGATTACATGGGAAGCAGAAARCCTTGCGGAAAGAGGGTGGTTATCTTTTAAAATGATCTTTGTCCAGCAAAGCAAGCTTTTGGTTCATCTTCGCCAGTGTGGAATACTCCCATAACTTTAAATCATATCAGGGTGTGACTGTGAGTTTAAATATAAGTAGTGAATGCTTAAATCCTATGCAAACAAAGACCAGACAGGGGCCAGGAGGAGCTGACGTGTAAGCAGCCATGTTGTTCCTTCTCTAGCCCAAGAACTGGATTCCTTCACAAAACCCTCTGTGTAGCAGCGATAAAGAGATGAATATTTGACATAGTTGTAAGATAACACTCTGACGCCCTAGTAAACATAAGTGAATTAGTGGTTATGAAAGAGAGTCTATGATGCGGCTGCTTGCAAGAGCAGCAAGTTGGATGCGTTGCCCCAGAAGGCCCCTTCCAGCCTGGTCTTATCATTTCTCAGCACAGATTCATGGGAAGACTTTCAATGGGATTTGAGCTGCTGTGTTGTTTAAGTGCTTTTGAAAATATCGCTTTATACCTTTACCTTTGCTATACAATGTACTCAGTGTACACTGGAGCTGCACTCARAAAAACAAGGTTGGATCATATTCTCTCTCTTCCTCCTTCCCTCTCTCACTCTTTCTCTTGCTCATTGGGCGAAATTGTCACACCTCTATTTGCACTGAGTTATAATTTATGCTGCAAATAATCCCCCAAAGGTCAGCGCAGCTACCTGTRAAATAAGCAGGGGTTAAAGCTCTCCCCCCTCTGCTCTGCTGAGTGCCTAGGGGACACTGCTGTAACTTGGGGGGTGGGAGGGGAATGTCCTAGCCACAGATAGTACTGTAATCATTGTCACAATTCAATAAATGAATTCATAATTCAATAGTCCGCTGAATTCAGGGGCCTGCTGGAGAAGTCTCATAGTAGTATTCCTGGGAAACAAGAATGGCAGAGACTAGCTGTAGAGTAAGGAAAACTGGAGACTTTGGATSTATGCAGGCTTTAGCTTGTAAGATATTAACATAAAACACTCAAAGGGAGAGTTTACAAGAACGAGTCCAATTTAAAAACTGAAATAGAGGGAATTTTAGAATCCTCTGCAAATTAGCCTATCAGACTTACAGCAGCTTTCAGAGTCCTTGTCCCTCCTGAAGCATAGCTGGTTCTTACTCCTTCAACTTGATTTGTTAACATGTATGCTGTCAAAAGGTCTGTTTCTTATTTTTGTTGAGTTATACCTTAAATGTGTCTTTTTTTGGCTAGTTATGTTCTAGTTTCTGTACAGYGGCAGCCAAGCAGGGGCCCAAGTGCTCATTCCTGGCCCTCAGATTTATTCCCACCGCTTTGATGGGTTGAATCTGGTTTTGCCTGTATCGCAGAGCACCTGGATGGGCTGAGCGCAGACATTCATTGGCACTGCAATCTCAGCTGTGGAAACAATTTTGCTGGCAGTGGAAGTCTTGTTTTGCTCGGGAGGGGCCTATATTTCTTGTTTGAAGTGTGTGAAGCCTCATAAGAGCTCTGTTATCAGGCCCACTGGAATTTTTTCCCCTTGTTCTCTTCTTGGTCCACCGTCTCTCACCCCCCTAAATCTTACTTTACTTCTGCTTCTTCTCAAAGTCCCTAATGTGTCTTTTCTGGCTTCTTCTGCTGTAATCTCTCCCTTCATTTTTTCTTTGCCYTTTAGCTCTTCTTTCACTCTGCTTCTCCACTGCCCCCTCCACTTTCTGTGTCCCACCTCTTCATTTCTCAGGAGCCTACAGTTTATCTTCCTTTGTCCACACTGCCATTCCCTCCCCAGGAGCTCCGTAAATAGCAATTGTATTAATGGAACGTATCGCTTGGAAAGACAGCTCTCTTGTCCACAGAGATGCTGTGAACTGGAGGTCCAGGTGCCATTGTTACTGTTAATATTTTTTTAACAAGTGACACTGGGGCCCCATAGCGCCAAGCACTGCAGAGTTCAACTGCTCTTGGCTTGAAGGCCTCCTGCTTCATAGGCAAAAAGGGATTTCAACCCCCTTGTTAAACATAGAGAACTGAGGCTTACAGAAAATAGAGACAAATTTACTAAGCTATATAGGCACGTAAAGATACAGATACATATCTTTCCCCCAACTCAAAGTCCCTATGCATGTTAACTGTCTAACTCTGTTTAACCTATTGATTTTACTGGAATATAGGAACGACACCCACGTAGAAACTTTGGAAAACCTTGCTCAGGGTGACTGGGTCAGGGCCATGCAGGCTGTTTGTATCACAGTGTCTCGAGTTCTAGAGCATCCATTTCTCTCTACAGTTTCGTGGGGAACACGAAAGCTAAGCACAAGTTAAAAAAAGAGAGAAAATGAGGGGAGAAAAACAATATTATGCTCATTGTGCTGTATCTGATGTTAGCTCAACGGCCTGGACTGGGAAGCCTGTTTTCCTGGAGCAAGACTAGCCTTGCTTTAGACTAAAACACACAGCACGGTCCTTATATTCTGGGATAGTCTAGTACACTACTCATAAAATACTGTGTCAGCTTCATTACTGTATTAAGGTGGAAGACTATAATGAACAAGCATGAATATCATTATCCACATTCTCTTGTTTTGAATTATTTTGATGTTTAGAACATCACAAATTTTACACCATCTCCCAGTAAGCAGGTTTTGATCTGCCACAGGTGTTACCCGTGCAGGGAATAAGCGGATCTGCTAAACTTCAGAGGAGAGAAATGGTTAATGTGATAATATTTAACTTGCCAGAATCTTACTTTACAGAGGTAACAAGCTCGTGAGCAGAATATGGCAATTCAATCTCCCTCAGCTATCATTTCAGGATGCCTGCAGAATCAGGAAGACTACGTATCAGTTTACACTCAGTTTGGTAATCTTGCATGGGGCCTGTTTGTGTCTCCTGTGCTGAAGGCTGAATGTAAAATGAACATTGTTAGCCAAGAAAGCAAATAAAGGGAACTATTTCCCAAGGTATTTTACTCTGTTTATTTAACGCCTCTGAACAAACCCCTTTCCACATCCTCTGAACCTACTGGCCACTTCAGATAGCTCCATTTCCTGCTGGGTGAGTTTTTTCTAAAATGTTTATTCAGCTCCAGGAAATGATGATTTCCTGAATATTCTGAAACTTCATATTTTTGTTGTATCCCTGTTTATTTAATAGTCTTACTTATTGTGCAAGTGTGCAAAGCACAACACCACCCCTTGCTGTGTAACTGCAAAGAAATAGTGGAACTAGATGTAGTACATCAAAAACTAGTTTAAATGAAACTAAATCTGTATTTTCTAATTTATACACTGACGTATTTCCATTAGCTTGAGTAGTTGCTCTTTTTTTACTGGCCCTAATGAGTTCAGAAGGAAGCTTTCAACTTTCTCCTACTCTTTAAGAAAAAGTACCTAAAACTTTGTGGTAATGAAGGAGAATTAATTAACTTAAAAATCAAGATTTTATAATTCACAGTTTTCATTAATGGCATTTTCTCTGTGGTTTTGTTCTTTTTTTTAAGCAGCAAGCCAATACAAGGGATAATCTGTTTTCCTCGCTCTACACTGGGGATAAAATAAGAACTGCTTATTTTGTGAGGTCAAAGCTAACCTATAGCCAACACTCCAGCCCAACAWGGATTTCACTAAGCAGAGTAAAAACTGTACACCACCTTGATAAAAAGGCCATGATACTTTATGCACAAGAGTGTGACTCAGATGAAACTATGCCAAAATGAGAAGTGTTACTCTAAGGTAAATCAGAATTGGGCCAGAAGAACTTCAGGAATTACATAGCTTTGTCATTAACCCTGGGCTGAGCCTTGAGTGTCCCCCACATCTTGGTCTTCTCCTTTCATGTCTGCTTATTTTTTACCTGCATCTGCTGGCATCGTTGGCTGTCATTCCTTTTGGCTYGTTAAAGACAGAAGAGAGAGTTCACATCACTGCTGAATCTAAAGASAAAGGCGGCGTGGGTGCGCTGGCCTGCCATGCCTCTAAATGAGGAACTCATGTAGTATCCAAGTAAAATTGCCTTGTCCTTATCTGGAACTTCTACTCTCACGGAAACCACATTCTTCGATTACCACCCATGTCTCCATTTAGAAAGGATTTTGATGGAGGAATAGACTGAGAATTAGACTTCCCTTTTCTGAGGCTTCCTCCTCTACTAGGAGGCTAAACTAACCTTCTCCCCTCCTAAGAGCCATTTGTTGCTGCTCCTTTTCCTTGCTTTCAAATGTTCCTTTTTAGGGCTTCTCTCCTTCCTTCCTTCTCACAAGCTGTTTCTGTTTCATAGTTTCATGTAAGAGTTCTTATGCATCCTGAATTCATCCACTTTTTTTTTTTTTTTTTTTTTTTTTTTTTGAGCCAGGTGGAGACATGCTGCTGGTGGACTATTGCCTGGATGTCTGTATCAGTGATGGAGACTGACCCTTCTGTAGGCATTAGCAGGGGTCTACTTTCAGATCACCCCTTTGTGAAGCAATACAATACCGCTGTGACTCTGTCTGAGCTGAATATTCTTCGTTTTGACTCTCTGAATATTTGATATCCACATTGCTGGGCTGAGTATACTCTTAGGGTGGCTTTTCTCCTCCCTGAGTTTGTGCTGCACTACTTTACCAACAAATAGGTGAACTCTTCTATCTCCTTTACTACCGCTGTGCAATGTTGCTGCTGACATCCTGATTATAAGGATGTTAATTTTACTGTAATTGATTTTGAGCCCTGCTTGGAATGTTATCTTGGCCAGGATGTCAGCTCTCATTTATAACATTTTGGGAAAACCCCTCAGTAGAGCAGAATTTAGGTCCTGGAGATTTTTTGGCATCTCTCTCCACCTAGCCTCTGGTAAAGCAGGAAAGTCGAGCATGTTGTCATGTCTGTGCTTGCAATGAGCACAGCTCCATGGGTTTTGTCCCATTTGGGGAAGTCTCAAAACAAGAATAAAGAGAAAAGGAAGAAATGCTCCAGGTGAGAGAGGAATGAGAAATGGGCAGAGACAACATTTCCAAGGAGATCTCAACAGGACCAAAGCCAGTCAAACCAGTTCTCAGTGTGTTATAATTTGGAATACCTTACATTTATCCTCTCTGGTGCAAACAGCAAATGTATGAAGAAACCAAAGAGCAAAATAGGCAAACTCAACCAAGCGCATAAAGCACTTGGCATCACAACTCATGAAACTCCATGAGCTGCAAGGTGTTTACAGCATTTCAGACTATGGCTCTGCTTCTCTCTAACTTGCACTTTCCTCCTCTTACCARTCATTATTTGTTTTCTCTTTTTTTCCTCTACTATTTCAGTTGTCTCTGATTAAGTCACCTTACTTCTTTTAGTGACCTGTTTTCTGCCTTTGCAGGGGAATACTTCCATCTCTTCCTCTTGTCGAATGTGGTCAGGCAGAGGTGTAACCCTTTTATCTTTTTCCTTTTCAGGAACCTTTTTCCTCCTACCTTTTATAGTCCACTATAGCCATGATACCAAACTGTCAGCTCCAAGATCCTCTTCCCCAATTTAACAGAAGATTACATCATCCTGAGAAATTTGTTATGTTTTCTTCAGGCTTGGTGAAGTTGTCAGAGGATGTAAGGGAGTCACGGAAAATGTTTTTATCTCCTATAGAAGTTTTGGCTACTTGGCCTCTATTATCACTTCAGCTGAGAATGCTGGGAGGCATTTGCAGCACCATGTTTAAATTTGAAATTTCATGAGAAAAATCTACCCCAGGGTGCTATTGCATTAGTGAAGTAAGTTGCTAGGTGCTAGGTAAGTAAGAAAATCACACAAATAAATAGGTTTAAATTAACTCCAGGTCCTGTACTAATGCATGATGACATTTACAGCTGCCTTGGCTTACCCTGCCATCTTCTGGTGATACCTGCTGCAAGATCAAAAGTTAGAGGTGAAATGAGATGAAATATTTTATTACTAAGAACACAAGGGTTGGCTACAGTCCAACAGAACAGTTTCCTTACATAACCATTTTTAATATACAGCACCATATAAGATTCCTGCAATAAATGTTAGGATTCTAGATTTTGATTTAACTTCTTTCAATAACGTATTTGTTTTACTGAATGATACTTCGCTAGGCTAAAGAAATGTTTCTGACCTGACATTGCCTGCCCTGGAAAAAGCAGACGAAAAAATGTATCACTCATTTCTCTATCATTATAAAGCAACCAAGGATATTGAGCCAGCCAGAGTGCTTGACTGGCCAAGTATTCAAGACTGTGACCTCTTGGTCTCCAAATCTTTAGATGTTCAGTTGCAAACTGTTTCTCTGCCATCCAAAATCTGACTATTTGACACTTTCCACAACAAAACCACTGATCTGTGCTCCAATTCTCTCACTGTCTCTCTCTGCCTAATAACTTTAATGATTTTCTTTTTGCTGGTTTTCCTGCTTCTTTCCATTTCTTTTTGCTGGTCCAAACTTACGYTGTTTGTCTTCTTGGTTTCACTCATTGACCTGCCCCCAGTATTCTTCCTTTAAAAAGGCTTCAGTACTGGCCATCCCTTTAAGCAGGAATTGAGTTTGAATTTTTTCCTTTTGCATTTAAAATTCTGCTGGTTTGGAAAGTCCTCCCACTTACCCCAAGGAAAATTTTGACTTTTTATTAGAAAACCAAAAAATATTCAGTATTTGGCAACAAAGGGATTAGTCATGTCTCAAACCTACAGGCCGTTCTTTAATACTCACTAAAAATGTTCACTTTTTGTCAGAAAATGTTCAGTTGCCATAAACAGAGGACTGGGATTTTTTGGTGTTTCTACAAAATATTGGAAATTTTCATGGAAAGCAGCTATTGTGAGAGAAAAAAAAAGTATTAGACAGAATAAGCATATAAAAGCCCTTTTTTTACAGTTGTATAGAAAAGCTTTGATGGAAATTTTTGGCCAGCCRTGCTTTAAGACCTTTTATGGTGCTGTATTATGAAAGGATTAGATTTAGACACTCTATCTTGCTTCTTCACTTATTTCTGTTTATATTTCATTATATTAGTCTCTTTGCTGTCCTCAGGTCYGTAATCCCATTTCTTTTGATATTTACAGTATTTATTCATTTGATTTGTTAAAAGTATTTTTGTTTTTTCTATTTCCTGGGCATTTTAGTTACAGTCTTTTGTCAGTTTACCTGATTTCATAGTGGCTGTACAACTCTGCTTTACAAGATTGCTCTCCAGGAGCTCTCCAGAGGCATGGTACTAGGTCTTTACGGCACTTTCACGTTGCAAACCTTCATGGCTCCTTCAAAGTGCACCAGTAGCACAAAGCTCCCTAGCATCCTTGCAATGTCTTCATCCTGGGACTGAGTAGCAAGCTCAGATTTTTGTCCTCGCTGTTTCACCCCTGAGGAACTCCCGATTTATAGCAGAAACTGTTATTAGTTACTAATTGCAGGATTTCCTAGGTGGTATTATTGCATTTTATCTCATTTGTATCATGCCTCTCCTCATGGTGTTCAAATTTTTCCTGTTTTTCTGGCTGTAAGCCTGCTTCTGCCCCAGCTCGCAGTGGCTGTTCTGCAAGGGGCTGCAACTGGGAGGCATTGTGTTTCCCTAGGGCTCCCGCTCCCTCACCAGCCCTAATTACGGCCTTAATTACGGCAAACTGCACAGCCTAATTCCAGATGTTGAAGGCTCCTGGTGGCCACAGAGAAAAGCACCTAGGGGATGCAGAAGCACAGCTTTTATGGGTATTTGGGCTTCAGAAAGATAGACACTTTTAAATTGGAGGTACTTTTGAATTCTACCCCAAATGGGCCAAAACAGTGGTGTTTAGAAAGCCCACACAATGCTGTGTCCATGTCAGAACTACACAGTAATGCTTTTTTTCCTTTAATCCATCAAAGTTCTGTGGGGAAATGGCAAGCTAATTTGGCCAATTGTTTTGTTTTTTCCCCCAAACTGCACTTACCAGAATCAGGACTAATTAGCTCTCCAGACAGTATGAAATGCAAACATATCAATCTTTTATTTTTCTTCCTCTAAGTCCCACCTGATCTCATTTGGTTGCACCTTCAAGCATTGAGCACATTAAGAGGTTTGCTGTCAGTGCCTACAGCCCAAAAGCAAACGATGTGAGGGAAGCGGGGTTTGCTATGATTCACACGGTCATCGTGGGTGAAGCTGATGCCCACGGTGATGGCAGGCAGTCTTGAGTCTCCACCACCTGTCATCTCAGGCACTTTTTGGTGTAAAACCAAATCAAATCAGGCTATCTATATCGAATAGCCCATTAATACTTTTAATGCACTGAGGAAAGTATCATTTTTTCTGCTTCAGGCAATCAAAGCCCTGCATCTATTGCTGCAGGCAGGGCAATAAACCTGGGTGAAGCGTTGATTCAGAAAAATGGGAAGTTTCCTGCATGAAACGAGACACATACAGGCTAGGTGAATTTTGGCTTTCTCTCGAACCTCGCCAGGATCCCTAGGTGCAGTCTCTGGTAGTGCCCAGGCCGAGCAGTGACCCAAAATATTCTCCAGGCAGTGACATTTTGTTCATCACTGAGTCTGGTCCCACAGTGCCTCCTGCAGTACCCGTTGCTACAGAACGCTGAGCTTTTGCAGAGGTGATGGTAATATTTGAAATAAGAATGACCAGATGGTAAGAGGTTTCTGAATAACCAAGAACATGCTCTTAGTCTGCGGCTTTACTGTAGAAAAGATATTTTTGGCATCTTTTGCTAAACATTCATCTTAAAACAAGCGGAGTCTGATCTGAGTGGCACTGGTGTGAGTCCAGCTACCTGCAGTGAGTGACTGAATTATGCTAGATTCACAGCAGGGTGATGAGATCAGACCCTGACCTGCAGCGACTGGTCTGCTCCGCAATAGGCGTCCAAAATTCCTGCTCAAAACTGGTAGGGACTGCAAACATAAAGGCTGATCGTGATAATTAGCGAGTTTTACAGGAAACACCACTGTCCGCTGAATCCCTGTGACTGAAGAAATACAAAACCACCTGAACTCCRCCAGCATTTGTTTTCATCATTTCAGCGACTGATGGCGCGTCGCAGGTGGTGAATTGCAGGCGGTTTGCTAGGGCAGCCACAGCCGTAGCCTGCTGGAGCTTCTGGCTCTCCTGCACACAGCGTGAGGAGCCGGCAGCTTTCCAGAAGCACGGCAAAGACTGACACAATTTCATGCTGCAACGCTACAAAGCAAAGCTTGATTAAGAAAAGTTGAATTCCTTATCTTTCTGTCTTATGGGAAGATGGCACAGCCCTCTCTACAACAAATATTCTCATTCGAACGCCTTTCGGAGACATCACAGACTTATTTAGTCATCTTTGAAGCATGTGATAGGTGTTTTTAAATCCCTGCAAGAGAAACTAAACAGCTCTTTTATGAAAAAAATGCAAGGGATCAGAACTGTTGAACCCTTGTTAAGTGTTACAGCTGTTAATTTAAAGGTCTTAGCTGTGGAGACTGTGGTAAAATGCCAAGAGACAATATAGTCTTATGGCACTTAGAGGAATATTCTTTGAAGTAAACCTAAGCAACCCTCAAAAATGCAAATTGAACATGGCAGCATTTCACCTACAGCAGTAGGTGAAGTGATACATGCACAGCACTGGGATATTTTGATTTGAGGGAGCAGGAGCAGATAGCAGTGAGGATGGTTGGATAGACATTGCCGAACATGGATCCAAATTAACTTTATCTTAACTTTGATAGCAGAGTTTTAAAATCAGATTTTCTGACACTGCCATTTTTCAGGCATTTTCCTTGGCTGTGCTTCCAAACTGGAGAACTCTTATTCTAGCGCACTTAAAACTAAATCAATCTGTAAAGAGATTAACTGAGAAAAGGGAGATATTTGTAAGAAACTTGTATTTTTAATTGTAGTTGTGTTCTGTGACAGTCCTTCAACAATTCTGCCTTCCTGCTGTGTATTTCCCCATCCTACCTGTAACAGGATCTCACAATAAATCCCATGTTTCAAGGTGAAAAATGCTTTTCTATTTTAGGTGGACTTATTTTAAGGAATTGATACAAGCAGATCCACCACATCACCAAGTCTGGGTCCTACTTGAAAAAATATTAGCTGCAATATGTGTGAGTATAATTGAGACAGTGAGAGCTTAGCATTTGAGTTTAGGGTTGACATCCCATTGTGGCTATTGAGAGAGAGTATTGAGAGTGCTCAGTTGTGGTTTGGGGCTGTGGCAGCACATACCACACTTCTTATGCCTGTTTGATGGTCGGAAAATTATTATACCTAGCAGGTCAAAAGCTTGGCTTTTAAAAATAAACAAAGAAGTGGAAAATGAGGATTCTGTAGAATCCAGACGTGCCAGGTAGACAAAATGATGTTTTCATGAGGGCCAGATACAGCCTGTGTGTTAAAGCCATCAGTGAAGCCTGGCTGAAGCCACGGATCCCGGCAAAGGCTTGTCACGGCGTAAGGCAATGCAGGCACGGGTGCCACCCGACACCGGCCTCTGGAGTGGAAGCTGTTGTGACTTTGCTGGGTCAGCACAAGCAGCAGATAGGGAGGGAGGTGAATTTAGTGTGACCTGTGCCAACTCTGAGCCAGAAGTTTCAGCTCAAAGCAGTGACATCACGAGCAAAGCCTGAGCATCTGGGATCAGGAAATTAAGGGCCATGTTCAGGGGCCAAATGCTTTGATAATGTGCAGGGTTGCACCTGAGGAAAGTCTCATTATTAGAACTGAAAATCAAAATATTAAACTGTCAAACAAACCCTGAAGACTTAGGTAATAATTCTAACTTTTCAGTTCTTTTCCTCTTCTGAAATAAATTATTATGGAATTTACATTCACTAGATGAGTAACTGAGAGAATTTTTTCAAAATGGGATTTAAGTACCCAGACAAATCTGGTAGGACATTACCCTCCTGAAGTATGTACGMTATTTTTTGGCATGCTGCTTGTTACTTAATGCAGCCATTAAATGTGGTTTATCTGTGGAARTGGAGGGAGAGATTAACGAGACTGGCAGAAGTGATGAATTAACTGACCATGATGAGGTGTGCTTGCAGAGTGAGCGCTACCGTGCTGAACAGTTTTGTAAAAACAAGAAATATTAAAACTGTATCCCCTGGAGAGGATGAAAGTGTTACAACTATAGACAAGGTTTCTGCTCTAGGGGTTACAACAGGCTCTTTCCATGGGAATGGGAAATGGGATTTTTATAGGACTGATGGCTTCCAGGACCTATGGGCCTATCCTGTGATCCTACAGTCACATGTTATACTGGYCTAATGTATGACATCCCTCTAACTGTGGGCGTGCAATTTTGGCAAGCTATATAGCATGCTTGTTTTGAATGTAGACTCAACTCTTTCCAAAGTTTCTTATGACTCTTGTCTGACTTACAGTTTGACAGAGTGTCAGAGACTTAGGACACATCTGAAAAAACCTGAATACAAGAACTTAACATTAGCTTGACTAAAGTTAATTTAGTTAAATAAGTTTAATTTGAATGAATTAGACTTTAGAAGATAATTTAGTGAAACTTGTGCATGGCCCTGAAGATGCACAGGGGACACCTGGGTCTTCCAGAGACCTGATGCTCAGAGGCAGTACAGCAGTGCTATCAAATGCTCAGGGACATGGGGTCAGAAGAACCTCAGGGGGTTGGAYGGGGTTTTCTGCCTCCACTAAGCCTGTGCTTCCTACTTGATGTGATGCCATGGGGGAGCTGGGACCACTTCCTTGAGCTAACACCTAAGCTGCAGCACGAGGTGGAGGTAAGAGCCTGTGCACCTTCCTCACTCTCCTGCAGTGCCTTAGGCCAAGGCATGATCTGTTCACCCACTCCCCTTCTGGAGCCCCCTGAGCCATAGGTATGGCTGATCTGTGCTTTTTAGAAGAGGAAGAGCTTTGCAAGGTCAGTGGGAGTCTGACCTCCATCCCTTCTCTTTACTGATGTTGGAGGAGACAAAGAGAGTAACAGTAGGACATAAGACTAAAATTTCCTCTAAGTCCTCAAGAATACCAGCATCTACCAATAAACAATGTGTCAGCATCACTAGATGTTGCATACACTCAGAACTGTGACACTACCATACATCCCACTATTTCTGCTCTATTAAGTGCTTAAGTGATGTAGGCTTAAATATGAGCCTGGTTAAGACCGTATCTACCTCCAACACCAATTATTTGATTGAGGGACATGACTRTTTGTGTTATAATAGCACAATGTTGCAGACCAATTGCAAGAGTTAGGTTGAGACCTAACTTGTTTCTGAGGAAGGAGGGCTGGATTGTTTCTGGTAGCTTGGGCTGAGAATAGGAAGCAGGGTTTGTGTGTCCCTGCATCTTCAGGAATGGGAATGGGGAAAAAGAGAAGGGGTCCTGTGAGGGAACAGGATAGCTTTGCAGGGAAGAAAATATCCATCTTCCTGAAATAGGGTCAATTCTTCCTTATTTCCCCTTCTCTTCAGCCACATATTTCCTGGTTGTCAATACAAAACTGAGTCTTGCCTCTGTAGTAGAGCTCTGTAGCTCTGCTTTAAGATGTCTGTCTACTATCAGTGATTTTTTCTTCCTTAAACTTATCCAGTCTCCCCTTGAGCCCATGTACACTYTTAGCATCCACAGCACCACACAGTTTGCATTCACACTCTGTACAAAACACCCTCTTTTGCTTGTTTTGATCCAGCTACCACTTGTTAGCTTCCTGGCGTACCTCTGAATTCTTGCATTGGAAGATGTAGTGAACAGTCATTTCCTATTCACCCTCTCCATGCTACTCATGACTATATGACTTTTGACTCTATTAGACGCTTTACTCCACTTCTAGATCTTTTATTTTTCAAGCTGAAGTGTTCTAGGGTAATCAGCTGTTCCTGTGTGGAAACCGCTCTGAACCTTTGACCCTCCTTATTGCTTTTCTCTGAACCTCTTCCAGTTTCCACTCTGTCTTTTTTAAGATGTGGGGGTGGAAGAACAACCAGGACTGTACAAAGTGTTCATGATGCAAGTCCATCATGGCTTTGTATGGTGGAAAATGCTGCTGAGCTAGTTTTTTGGCTCATCTATAGCACTCTGAATGCTACTGCAGTTAAAGAAGGATAAAGGAGCTGTGGTGGGGGCAGACTTTCTGGAAAAGGGCAAAGTGCTTCCAGCCAGTTTGGGAGCCGTGTGACTAGGAGACCCCATTGACTGGTTAGGACAGAGCTACCACAAACTAGTCCTGGAGGAAAAAGACAGAGGAGAGTCAGGAGACTTCTGATCCTTCTCGTCTGCAAAAGGCTGAAGCCTGTAGGGCTGTGACATACAGCGCCCGGTCCATGGTAGGGGGCTGTGCAGGAACAAAGGAGACAGGACAGAGAACGGGCTSTTTTCCAAAGGATATGGGCCTGGAACAAGGCTGGATTGATAAAGCACTAGACTTAGGAAGGGAAAAGACTGTAGAGATGTCTGGAAGCAATAGAGGGTAACTGCTTGTAAAGTAGGTGGTCTGTTAAGATCCTGTGAAAGGGACATTTATACAGGCCACCCAGGACACAAGCCTTCTGCTGGGATCATTCCTTTTCCAGTAAATGAAGAAAAAAAAAAGTTAAAAAAATGGATGCAAAACGAGTCCTGGTTACTAGGGACTTTATTGGCATAACTGTTCACGCCAGTGTAGTCTGAGAGCTCCATCCTGTTTACAAAGCGGCACTGAAGATAACCTCTGAAACCTGTCTCCTCTGAGCTGTCCCATAATTTCTGCTGCAAGCAGTCATTTCTCTGATCTTAATTAAAGGAACAGAATTGCATTTTAATCTATTTCATCTCCCCCCCCCCAGCACCACTAGTATGTGAAACACATGTGAAGGAACTTAAAACACTTGTCTAATGTATGCACCTTCGTGGTCGTTACTTGTGAAAAAATTGCTGTTTGATACTAGCCGATTTTGAAATGAGCAAAGTTTTTGAAGAAGGGACACTAAATGCCCTGAGGCATTTGGAGGCCTTGATACGCCAGGTCTCAACTTCTGCTATTCCAGCTGTGTCATCTTTTACTTCAGCAGAACCACAYTAATATGCTCCAACCAAGGAGCTGGCCTCCCATCTCAATTACGCTGTACTTGCTTCATAGGTATATTGTTTGCCAAAGGCTTTAGCTCTGTCTTTGTGGCTCAGTTTATCAAAAGCAGAGCCAACGCAGGCAGTCGTAAGGGTGGGGCCACACGTCAAACTGTCAGTGCTCACAAATTCTGTTTCACATTAAAAAGAGACTTATTTCTGCATTTCTGTGTTTCATTTTGCAGAGGGCAGGTAGCTCTTATTTACTTCAAGATATTTTTACATCTTCTTTCTGAGTGCTTGATATAGGGTAGGCTGCAAAAAGGGAAAGTAGGAAGAGTTAATCCAAGCAGAAGTTTTGACTGCAGCTGTGTAAAAAATGGGCCAAAAAGTGTTTTATACATTTATCTTTGTTTCAGCAAAGCCTATTTCTTTTTCGTACTTCAAGTACATGAAAGGGGGTAGTCAACCTGAAATCGTTTATTTAATCCAAAATAGAACATCTTGGTTTTGGCTTGCTTAATCCTAATAAAAGAAATAAATAAAAAGAGTCAGCCTCTAAGTGAAAACATCTTCTAAACACCAATTTGAAAACATTTCAGTCTGAGCATGGTGAAAGAATACATCTAGGCTGTAAAAAAAATGATTATTATTTCTGGCCAAAAGATCTTATTTTTTATATATATATTAAAAAAAAAAAAAAAGTCTGTTGGGGGAAAGAGAAAGAGAAAGAAAGAAAGTACACTTTTTGGTGCACACAGTTAGGTCAATGACAAAACGTACTGAGCGGGACTGTTGCCTGCGTGTAAGAGGCGTAGGTACCCTCAGTAAGACAGCTTTCCAGGCCAGATCACCTGCACCGTAGACAAATCTGATGCTGCTGAGCAACAGGGAGCCTTTGGTTGTCCCTGATTCTTGGGCTGACTGAGTTAAGGCCATCAGAAGCAGCTGGTCTGTGCAGTATCATACTGCCCATAGCTGCAAAGAGGCAATGMGGGAGCATGAGGTCTCTCCCTCAAGTCCTTGGCTTGGCTAGCCCTGTCCTATGTTCTCTTGGTGCTTTTCCACCAGGCCCAAAACTCTCATTTGGGCAGACCTGCTGGGTTTGGCTGCTCATCAGCTGRGCAGAACAGCCCTGAGCTGGCAAAGCCGGGTCTTGCCCACCCTCTGCCGCCGTGAAAACGAGGGCTGGACCCATGCAAGAACCAAAGCTCTAGTGGGCTGAGCTGCCTTGGACAATTATTACAGCATGTAAGCCAGACAAAATCTTGATTGAATCTAGCTTATAAAGAGTAACTTACTGAAAACTCCTTGAGTTACTTGCACACATTTTTCTAATAAATGAGCCATGCAAACATTTAACCCTATTATTGCTTCTTAAAAGGAACATAATAATAGCTTATCTTTAATAGCACACTGATTGAAAAGTTATCTGTGGTGCATTATAATTTATCATAAGCAATTTAAAATCAAATAAAAAATCAAAGGAGGTTGCAAATGACAGGTGACAATATGAATAATGCTTCACTAACCCTTCTGATTAAATATTTGCAGTGGGCAAATGAGCATTTTCCTGTGAACAGAGCCTTTTGGAAGCTTACAGGTGTCAATGAATTTACAGGCAAGTTTCTGTTGGGAACCAGTGAGAGGAGCCCTCAGCAGCCCGCTGGCTTCACTGGCACCGTGGGTGCTGAGACAGCTCTGTAGCTGGGGACCTCAGGCCTCGTGATCCAAACTGCAGGGGACGTCCTGATTAATTATTCTGGAACAAATCAGCTCTAAATTCTTTTTTATTAGTTTCCCTTTGAAGGAGAAACTTTTGAAGGAGAAACTTTATTTTTAATATCAGAAGTCACTGTAAAGTGGAAAATTCGTGCTTCCACTGGCTGTTCCCGTGATGGAGGCAGTAAGGCAAATCCACGCCCTCGGTTTGGTATTGACCATAAGCCGCTGTGGGTACAGGGGGTGCATCCCTGAAGTGCCCTCATGCCGATGGAAAGGCCAAACAAAAGGCTCTCTGAGGCTTTAGAGTAGCTGGCATGAAGCAATGAGGCAAACTGGGTGTTCGTTTGCTGTCCGCAGGAGATGCAACTGGCACCGCCAGCTTATCCCCTTGCTGCCTTCTCACAGTGTCACTCGGCAGTGCCAAGASCGCTTTATTCCTCCTTCACTCCCTGTTCCTTTCTCATCTCCTCCTGTCTCTCTCCTGTTAGTCTTTTCCCCCGTTTCTCACTTTSTTCTCCCTCCCTTGCTTGCCGTGTATTTTTGCACAGCCCCCGCTCTCCCCGGAGCGTGGGCAGGGCCGGGAGCGCCGGGAAGCGCCGGTGCCCAGATCCGCAGCGCTGCGCGCGGCCGCCGTCGCAGGGTTTCTGCAGCAGCGGCAGGGAGGATGGGCGAGCAGCAGCTCTCCCAGACCGCAGGCGCCTGCGTAAGTGCTTGGGCACGGAGCGAAGGGAGCTCGGGGTGCCGCGCAGCTTGCCTCCTCTCTCTAGCTCTGCTTATCTTCTACCTTCCCAATTTAGGAGATACTAGATTTGGATCTCACTCAACTAAAAAAAAAAAAGAGAGAGAGAGAGAGAGGACAGGACTGTTCTGGCTTTGGAGCCGTGCTGCGCAGCGTGGGAGCAGCCAAGCGCTGACCGGTCTGCCGCGGAAACCCGACCCGTGTGCTGAGTCAGGCCGGGATGAGCTGGCAGGGCAGCGGCTGCTCATCTGCTCGTGGTCCGGTGCTCGCCGCCCGCGCCTCGCCGCCGCCGTCAACGCGTGGCGTAGGACACGGCCCAGGGAGGCCACCCCCTCCCGGGCGYGAAGGAACCAAAGGGCGAGGAGTTCTCAAGAAAGAGAGACTATTTTAAAAACCAGGATAATATCCTTTTCACTATTTAAGGACCAGCAGATCTTCATGTAATGACGGGCTACGTGACAGACCTTCAGTAGATGGAAATAGGTGCAGCTCTGCGATGGAGTTATGCCGAGTTATACAAGTGGAAAATCTGTCTCTGTGCTAAAATTTTGGGTGCTTTAAAGGAAGAATATCCAGTTTAAAAATCAAAACCTTTTAAAATTTATGTTAGTGTCTCAAGATGCATAACCAAAAGAGAGCAAAGAAAATRTTTCTTCTTTATTATTATTATACATTTCTTTGTTTCCTGGTGTGTTTAAACTGACCTTTATATATCACTGAATGTTGCCTATTCACTGCTTCTGAATAGAGGTGATTATTCCTWGTGCAGGTCTCCCATGTACCTGGAGGAAAGAAAAGCTTTTTTAAAAAGGAAAGGGCAAGTAAAAAAGTCCTAAAGCTGGATGAAGGATTCAGGAGAAGTGTAATACTTGGAATATATTTAACATTGTTTTGATTGGTATTAACCTGGGACAGAATCAGCTCTGAAAAGTAGGGAACCTACTCAGAAATTAGAAAATGGTTCAAACCACATCTCCCTCCCCCCAGGTCATTTATATACTGTACAGATAAGTGAATGCTATCACCTTGCACAGTACTGGAGGTATATTTTTAAATGAAAATGTTTTTACTATATTCTTTATTGGTCCTAATTCGACCATACACTAAGTAGAAAAAATACTGTTTAGGCTTACAGTGTTACACAGCAGTAGAAATACTTAAGAAACATTAGCTACAAAAACTGCATTGGGACCATTTTTACTGCTAATTAAATAATTAGTTTATGCAAAAGCAATGTAAAATGACATCAAGTATAAAATATGTTTAATAAAAGCAGTTACTACATTTAATAAATAGTGTTGCTAGAGATGTTTTCTATTGAACTAAAATTTACTTTAAGTCCTTTTCCATATTGTCTCACACTCTAATGCAACAGTTAATTACTGGTACAGCTGACTGACTTTATTTTATGCTAACTTAAAAGAAACAGTTCTTCAACCGTAATAGAGCGAAGAGTGTGTGCCTGTATGTTGCTACAGTAGCTATCATTTAGATGACAGCATTTTGGCATCAAGAAAATCAGTTAGAAATAGAGAAATMAATTAGAGCAAAGGGCTGTAAAGAGAGTTACACTGGTAAGCCTGCAAATAGTCAGTGTATTTCTGTGGTCCTTTGAAATTTTACTGTTGCTCTGGGTAAAATTAAACTAAATTACGGGTATTGCATGGGGTACCTCGGTTGGTGGGGAGCAGGCTCCTTCAAAGAGGGCCCTTGGGATGCTCCTGACCGACCTGCTTTCCCTTGACATCTTCTCCCAAAGCCCGTTGGAGAGGCGCCGCACAAGGAGCAACGGGCTGCCATGCTGGGGGGGGAYCTAGGTTTGAACAAGTATTTCATACCTTGGAAGCCTTGGCAAGGAGCACTGCGCTCCTGCCGGTAATGAGCACCAAGGAGAGTAATTTCCAGCAATGCCTGGGTATTTCTTCCGCTTTCTGCATGTTGAAGTGTACAACAAAGCTGAGGCGATGCGTACACCGCAAACACGGTGCTTATTTCTAGCTCATTGCTTTTCCCTCCGCTGCCCTGTTGTTAAAAACTGTTGTGTGAAATCCTGTTCTGAAATTCCCCCTTTCCTGTGGCATTTCAATGAGAGTAATTGATCTCCTGGCCTTCTCCGAGGGGGACTGCGCTAGCAGAACAGGCTCTCCTCATGTTATTTYAGGAGAATTATTTATGGGAAAAGAGCTGAGGAAATAGGGTTATTACTAAGGACTTGGGAATGGAAGAAGATGAACAGAAGTAGAGGCTGTAAATTAAATAAAGAATGGGACTGAAGGAAAAAAAAMCACAGCAAGTCACAGGACCCAGTTCTGCTCTTGCTTTACATGGATTTGCCGTCACTGATTTTTAACATTTCTAGGCAACTGAGAGGAGAGTGTCAGAGTCTGGGTTGTTATTGTGTATAATAACTCTTGAGTATGATTGCTGGGCAAAAAATTAAACTGTCAGATATGTGTACATCCTAGGGCAGATCCTCAGATCAGGACAAATGACCTAAATCTTGGGGTTCAACAGAGCTACATGGAGGTGAGCTTTTGGAGGACCTGCTGTGTTTCATTTCTTAGTGGTATAAATAATTTATAATTAGGCAAATTTTTACTAAACTCACTTCACCATTTTGTGTATGGCTTGCTATTTTATGTGTGAAAAATACTGTATATGCATAGCTGGATCTAACACAAAAATATTCATCARATTGCCTCCATTCGCTGGATTTGTGCTGCCACAGAAGAGACCCAAATCTCAGCTCGATCTTTGAAATAAATCATTGAAGTGCAACCTTGGTATCTTGTTCAATTCGCTGTTCAGTTGCCTTCTAATTCAACAGAGTGGCCTTTTGAGCCTGAAACCCTTTCTCATCTTGAGGGTAGGACAGAGGAGCAGCTAACTTCTGAGGAAAAACGTTGGAAGTTACATGTAACTTCATAGCRATGCCTTATTGCATGTTTTGGAAATCTGCTGCAAATCCCCATGCTGCATTTTTTATACGACATCAGAAGTGAAATGTTCATCAAATGGAAAATTGCAAGAATAAGTAGTTCATTCAGAAATTAAAAGAGGTCAGATGTAASTATGAAGCAGAATAAAATGCTGCTTAGCTGAATGACTGATTTTTTGCATCCAAAGTTTCCTTTCTGTCCATGTGCTTGGCTGAATCACTTCCTCAAGATTTCTTTTGATTATTTGAATCTCTTTTTAGCCAAATAATTTTTGTTTCCTGCAGCATTTCAGATAAATGAGATTGTACTGAGAGAAAACAAGAGCTAACACCGTTCCAGTGTAGAATTTCTTGGCTCTGCAGCTTGTCTTTTCTCACTTAAGAGGCTCTCCAAGTAACAGAACATATAATATAGCCTTTTAATGTGCRTATTGTTTCCAATGTTCTTTCTAATGGCAATACTGTAAATTGAACTAACTGTTAGCTCATGTTTTAATAATTAACGCTTTAACATAAAATAGTCTTTTTGGTATCCTGTCACTGAGTGAAGTTTCATAGGTGATTTTAAAAGTCTGTTTTGTCAATCTATTCTGTAGTTGCAAGGAAAGATATTCTAAATTAAAACTAACAAGCCATTTTTTTTTAAAAAAAAAGGGCCTCAGCCTAGATTTAATTTGTGCCTGTAACACAGTGGTATAGTATGTGCGATTTTACTGCCTTGCTGTAGCAACAGTTCCTGCAACAACCGTTGTTTTTTTTTGTAGCGAGAGGCGCTCTGCACCCTGGATGGCCCAGGACTGCATTTTGGGTGCTGAAGACATAGCTCCTGTGCCGAATGTGGTGTCCATGTGAGATATGACTATTTACACACTCAATTTAATGGGAAACAGGTCGAATTTCTGGGGGAAGGTAGGCTTTTGGGGGTCTGTCTCAGCACCCGCCGCTGGGGCTGACATGAGAGAGCCGGGCACTGCTCACGTTCGGTTTCGCACAGATTTGGCAGGGCGAGGAAGAGCTCTCATTTCTTAACCCTGATGAGCTATTTTTTCCTCTTTATCTTCCTTTTAAGGGAAAAAAGGCAGCCAGTGAGGGGGCCATCCTCCCCCGAATTAGGAGTGTATGTACGTGCACTGAGGAATGACTTGGTCCACTTACTAGAAATTGCATTTCCCGTGACATGAGCAGGAAGTATTTAGCAGACAGGATACAAGTGTATACAGCGGTGTGACTGCCTAGCGCTGTCTTGCAGGAGGTGTGTTTCAGGATTGCAAAGTGATTCATATTCTGAAATAATTCAGCAGTGTTTGCTCTAAAGATATATTCACATTACCGCACATCAGATACCTAAATTAAGGAGCTGTTCTCCTTGGCTTCATCTCCGGCATTAGCTGGAGAAAAACATGCTCTGGCTCTTATTTGTCCTCTGGAAAGAGAGGGAATCCACTGTGTAGAGAGGAAGACTTCCTTCCAACCATAAACACCTACCATAGGTGGTGTGAGTGTACCTGTTCTGTAACAATTCTCTGTGCAGCATCTGCCATGGCTTTCTAATGCCAGTTGTGTGTCCCCCTCCTCTTTCCTACTTTATTTATTGCTCCTGAGCTGTGGGAGAGCTTTCAGGTGTGTTGATACTTTACGGTCAAGGCTGGGGCCAGTTTGGGACAGCACGGTTTGGTACTGGAAGCGGTCTAGCAGGATGCCCTGGAAAATGGTGTGTTACTCACTGGTGTAGTACAAGAGAAATAACAGAATTTAATGCAGAAAAAYCCCCCCACTATCTACAGGGATCGCACCCACAATATGAACCTAAATTGCCAAATAACCCCCTCTGCTTGTGAAATAAATATACAACCACAATGCTGCAATGAACTGGAAAAAGCAATTTTGCCCAAAAAACATTGTTGCTAACAGCCCTGTGTGCTAAGCTCAGAGCCCACCACACCCAAAAGTCAGGACAACAGCAAGAAATAAAATCCCAGAAAAATAATGCAATCTTGTAATGAAAACTACAAATTATTTGCCTCCTATCCACCCTCCCTCACTTCCTTCTGTTTCTGGTCCTAAGCAGATTTCCAGATAGCTGTGTAGCTGTATGGAATTTATAAAGAGAAATCCAGATACTGGGCATGTACAGCACCCTTGCTCTTTGAAACTGCTTCTGTTCCCTTAATAAGTCATTTTGTACRTAGCAGAGGAAAAGCAGGGTACTAAGTGCTTTGAAAGAGTATTATTGACCTGCAAATCCTAGCAAAACTCTCTTTTGTCGCTAGTTAACACACACCAATTCTCATTACTCATCCGTGTTGCCAAGATCTTCCTTTCACGMTTGCAGAATACATAGGTTAAATCTAATCTTTGTCCTTTTTTCCAGTTAGACAGGAATTTTCCTAATCTGAGATTAAATTAATAAATTGTTGCTGCTGGTTGTAATATGTAAACAGTGCAAATATGTCTGATGGTTGGGACTTCCAGAGATGTTCTCCATTAGCCTAATTCTGCGAGCACTAAGATGTGCAATAAAACTCCTATCAGCTTCAACAGGAACGGAGTTCAGAAAACAATTAATCCTCAATTAATTCTCATGGAAATCCCATCCTTTATGTTGGCTTTTTTTTTTTTTTTTTTTTGCTTTTCTTCATGAACTGAAATAAAAATTACACCAATTCCCCTCTATTTCTACTTATTCCTACTGAGTCATGAGAATACAGAGCAAATCTTTTGCTATTTCAGTACCTTTCAGTGCTGTGTGCCATTACAGCTAACTAATTCTCTCTTTAGCATCCCATTTTAATACTTTCTTCCCCCTGATTAGGAGTTTCTAATAAAACCAGGGCAGCCTTCCTTTTCCTGAATAAGCACTTTGCCAGAAGTTGAATTCTGTAGTAAACTATGTTCTGTGTTGATGTCGTGGCCCTAGACAAATGAGTCCTTTTGRGTTATTTTGCTAGAGACCGTTGATCGAGATGGTTTGTGAGCAATGATGGCGCTGAAATTCTCACAGTTACAATCCATGCCTTTAGGACAGGAACCCTGCTGAAGGGCCTGGGTGAGAGGAGCGAGGCATCTGCCTTAAGGCGCTGATACRTGTGGTCAAATATGTCGATGTAATATTCTTTGAAGTCATACCAGAAGGAACAAGGTGCCTGGGATTTCCCGTATGCATTTCATTGAGTGCAGCATTCTGCAAAGTAAGATTATTTAGGAGGAGGGAGGACACTGGACCAATATCTCTCTTCATGAACCAGAATGTTTTGCTGTGGCCTCGAATCCAGTGAAGATTGGCATCTTCCACTGCAACAGCGCAAGTAGTAATAATGAATGAGCCTCTGAGGTCTCGAGTTCTGTTCCCACCTGGCCACTGTCCCAAAACTGTGATCCCTGAGTAGTAAAAATCATGAGTCAGCTCCCCCTCCCTTCCCAGCAGCGTGCTAGAGTGCAGTCAGGTCATGTTTTCAAACTTTCCTCTGCAAACAGGAGGGATGGAAACTTCTCTTGCAGGAATGAAAGTTGAGATTTGTATTCAAGTCCAGCAGCTGGGACTTGAAGACCAGCTTTAAATCTGTGAAACTTTGGATAAAATCAGGAGAGCTTGCAGCTCTGAGGAATGATTTTATGCTGTTTTTTGTAGGAACAGAGTCCAAGCTACACCCCAGGATATGAACTTTTGTGGGTTTGAAATTTAGTGTCCCACTTCTGAAGCTCTTTCTCTGCTATAGTATGTTTCCAAGGGAAAAAATAATATGAAGGTCTATCTATAAGATGCAGTGAAAGATGAAAGAATTTTAATATAACTCACAAGGTACATMAGCGAAATATGGGAAGTGGATTTTCTTGAATGACTACTAAACACTTCCCTCTCCTCCTTGAAAAGGTTACACTAATTAAAAAATGACTTTGGATGAAAGCAACAAGCTGATTTGGCTACTAGCAAGATGCATCACCATACAACTGCTCGGTAGCAGGTTAAATTAGCTTTTGTGACACACGGTGCTGACGAAGCTGCTTTGTCTTCCCTGCTTGAGCAGACCTGTTCAGAGCTAGTGCAGGGATCTCTATGTGCGCAAAGAGAAGAACAGGGCAAGTGCAGGGGGCTGAAACATCACACTTTCCTTTTCTCGTTGGGAGCAGACTGTGATCCACTGCTCCCTGAATCTCCCTATGACTCTTAAATAAAAAGGCAGCTGTATAGTTTTTTTTCTTTACGTTTTTTTTTTTTTTTTTAGTGGAGAAACAAGGGAAAAAGTTTCAAAGTGAAACCAGTGCACCTTGGGATGAATGAGTAATGAAACAGCACCATCATTGCGGCCACATGTGGCATTGTTTACTCGTGTCAGTGTAAATGATTAATGCGGAAAAGCTGCATTTGAACAAGTGAGATTGATGAGAGCTTTACAGGCTATTTTTGCGTAATTTAAAACAGTGCCTATACTGGATGGTGAAAAGAAGAATGAAGATGAGACAGCCAGTGCTGTCAGCTTTTCTCTCTCCTGATTTGGTCTTTGGCCATGCCTTGTCTCCAGTCCAGAAAGCCAAGGTTTCAGATGAATATTGGAAGCAGAAAAGCTGGGGAAAGGTCTTGGTCATGTCCACACCAGCAGGTGCAGAGATATTTGAGCTCATTCTTCCACATTAATCCTGGAGCTCATAGCGAGGGGAAAGTTGGATGGTGGGTGCAGAGACACCCGAGTGGGCTGGAGGTGTGCCAGGAGGGGTCCAGATGCAATTTAGCTATGTTTGGCCCTGGTCCCAAACTAATAGGCTTGTAGAGTTGATACTTAAAAGCTTCTGTGCAGCATCCAGGTACTTGGATCCACTGCATTCAGACCTGAGCCAGTTAAAGACTRGGTATTATGCTGTGGCTAGGGATAATCACCAATAGTGATATCTCTAGTGCATTTCTTCCTGCAGATGTGCCTTTAAAATTCTTTGATCCTGAAAGCCCAGTTTTCATGTGTCTTYGGAGCAAAAGACAGGTTACAGGTAAGTGTCTTTTATAGCTGAGCAAGTATGGATAGGAGATAAAATGAGCTGCTCCTTAAGCATCTGTTAATAATTTGTTGGGGATGTGGGAAATAACAACAATAATCAAAAAGTAACTGAGAAACTTATCATGGATGACTTCAACCAGAGGGCCATTTGCTGCTAATCTCCTGTGGCCAATAACAAATTTCCTTAGTGTTTCTATAAATAATAATGTTGTCTTCTCAAAACAGGAAGTCCTGTATTCAGTGCAAGGTAACTTGATATTGGGCTGAAGTCTGGTGAATGAAAAACAGTTAGTCACAGACCCAAAAAAAAGCAGTTGCTGAGGTACCAGAGATCACAGTCAATTTAAATTTACTTTATGCAAATAAAATAGGGCACTGACCAAAAATCTGCACATTTGGAACTTTAGTAGGGCCAGTTTTCCAAAGCTTAAGGCATTTGTTGGCATAACTGACTGAGTATACACATTTTAAGTGGGAAGACATTGAGAAAAATTAAGAATTGTTCAAGAATATTTCTACTAGTTGTTCTAAAACCCATGATTCCACCAACACAAAGAGAGTTATGTAGAGGGAAAAAAAAAAGCAGAAACTGCCTTAGTTAGATGGAAAAACAATAAAATATTAAAGTATATATTAAGAACAAATASAGGAGATCTGATTCCAGTGGAGTTAAAAATGATACAGAGTTTTTAAAGTTTGTTAGGATCCAAAACAGGACTGTGCCAGGTATAAGTCAACTACTAGATACAAATGATAAAATCATGAACACTCGTGCAAAAAGGTAGAAATTCTGATATATACTTCTTACCTGTGTTTATTTGTACACATCTCCAATGATAGGACWGGTATTTTTTTAGCTGTAACAATATGAACTGTTCTGCTAAAATCAAACACTTAACTTATGCCATGGAGATGTAAACTTATMACTTGATGAGCTATCTGAATTATTACTATTAATTTCTTACAAAACTGTGAGAATGAAAGAAATCTGAAGGCTGGGTGTATGTTCAGTTTAATTTTGTTATTAGAGACAATAGATGATCCCTGAAAAGCTGTAGTTAAAATGTTGCATTTTCAAAAAAAAAAAAAAAAAGAAGCCCAAAACAAAAAACCTTCTTGTCACTGAATTTTATGAGACTCATGAATTGAGATTTCTGTTTTACTGTTTCCTGAGACCAGTGATTGACAGGCTAACTAGGGGATATGCGCTGTTGGACTAGCTAATCACTAGCTAATTGGAATAGAGAGAGAAAAAAGTCAGAGATGCAGATTGATAAAACAGGAGACAAAGGACAGGAATTGCAATGAACGAGGTTCACATTGACTTTAGGAAAAATATTCCACAATGAGTGTGGTCAAACATTGGCAGAGGTCGCCCAGAGAGATTGCGGCTTCTCCATCACTGGAGTTGTTCAAAACCCAACTGGAGAAGGTCCTGAGCAACCTGATCTAGYTGGACRTGTTTTCAGCAGGCTSGACTGGATAACCTACACAGGTCCAATCTAACTTTTTCTGATTCCATTTATGTATCAGTGGTTAAACTCTCTGCTTTATTGCTTAAACCTATAGAAATTCAGAAAGAGAATGAAAATGAATGAACAATTAATTTTAAAGATCCAATATAGCAATATTATTATATGTGATTTCTTAAATCTGTAATATCCCTTTGGCATACTTTCCAAGTTCTGTCATATTGAAACTAATCAAACACGGGACTAAAATACTGGACAAGACAGGAAACCCACTATTTCTTGGAGTTATTTAAAATTWGAGAAGCCATGCTTAACATAGCTTCTGGCAGAAAAAGAAAAGATCTGTCTTGGTTGCACTGGGTCTGTTCTGGGCAGTTGCGGTACCTCTTTCAGTCCTTCTGCTCATTCCATATTCTCATAAGTGTTGGAGGAACTAGACTGTATAGTCCTCAAAACTGTCTGTTAGGAGAATATCATCAGTCTCAGACTTCAGTGTTTCAGCTGGTCATCCATACAGTGTGGGAAGACTTCCAYCTGCTCTCTCTTATTTTAGGGACAGGACATGAGGAATGGGCACAAACTGAACCATAGGAAGTTCCACCTGAATATAAGGAAGAACTTCTTTACTGTGAGAGTAACAAAGTACTGGAGCAGGTTGCCCAGAGAGGTTGTGGAGTCTCCTTCTCTGGAGATATTCAAAACCCACCTGGATGTGGTCCTGTCCAACGTGCTCTAAGTGACCTTGCTTGAGTGGTGGTTGGACTAGATGATCTCCAGAGGTCCCTTCCAACCTCAATCATTCAGTGATACTGTGATTCTGTGATTTTCCTCCTTAGTTACAAAATGGTAGATTGTGATGACAAAAAAACACAGGGAGTCATGCTAACCACAAGTAAAAGTGCCGAACCCTTAAGAAACAGTAAGAGTTAATACCACATTTTAAAATTTCTCCAATATGTTGCAGAATCTAAAGTTACTATAATAGTAGCATTGCCAGGTAAATAAAGAAGGTATTATGAATACCTTTTTGCATATTTTTTATTAGGCTGTGGTGGAGTTTGAGTAAAGGGACAAGACTGGAAGGGTTCCTACCAAAAGCTACTCTGTTGAATTTTAACACCTTGCATATTTACTTATTTTGATCAAAAATCACAAGCATTGCAATGTTCTACTTCTTTGGAACTCTGCTAGTCTGTCAGGGTGGAATGAGATGCAATGATGTCAGCTTCACCCAAACCACCTGAAGTAAAAGGAAAAAGAACGGAAGATTTTCCCTATCCTAAAAGTATTGGTCTGATTCTTGTATATATGACTGTTTTCTTATCAACAAAAGGTTCTGTACCTTTATAAAACAGTGATGGGGACAGTTTTCAGGGTTGGGCAGGGAAGTCAAGGCAAACATGCCATCTTAAATACAAGTTTACAAGGCATTTTGGATACCTAAATATCCAAAAACTGGTGAAGTACTGGACAGATAAGTGGACAGAGAGGTGGACTGAAAACTAACTAAACTGCAAGGCTTGAAGTTTTTGATTAGTGGCACAAGGTCCTGCTGGAGGCCAGTCATTAGTGGTGTCCCCCATGGGCTCATACTGTGGCCACCACTATTTAACATTAAGTAATCGATGACTTGGATGATGTGGCAGAGCACATTCTTAGCAGAATGAAAAAAATGAGAGAGGTGGTTGATATACCAAGTGGCTGTGCTGCCATTCGGTGGGTCCTCAGGGAGTGGAAGAAACAGGCCAGCAGGCATCTCATGTTGTTCAGCAAAGGGAAATGTCAAATCCTGCGTCTGGGGAGGAATAAYCCTGTACACCAATAGAGGCTGGAGGCTGACCTCCTAGAGAGTATATCTGCAGAGAAGGACCCCAATGTGCGCAACAAGTTGACCATATCTAGCAATATGTCGTTTTGACAAAGAAGGCCAGTAGTATCCTGGCCTACATTAGGAAGAGTATTACATCAGGTCAAGGGATGAGATTCTTCCTCTCTGCTCAGCCACACCAAGAGGGCTTAGGCCAGTGCTTGGCTCTCCAATACAAGAAAGTCTTGGATGAACCGGAGTGGGTCCAAACAAGGACCATGAAGATGATCAAGGAACTGGAGCATCTGTCATACATGGAGAGGCTGAGAGAGCTGGGACTGTTCAGAGCAGAGATGGCTCAGGGAGAAGCTTATCAATATTTATAAATATTGTATGGGAGGGTGTAAAGAAGAAGGAGCTGGACTATTCTCAGGGTCAGGGTGAGAAGCAATGGGCACAAAACAGAGACACAGGAAATTCCATCTGGACACGAGAAAACACTTCTTTACTGTGAAGTGATTGAGCACTGGACCAGGTTGTCCAAATAGGTTGTGGAGTCTCCATCCTTGGAGATATTCAAAACCTGACTTGACATGGCCCTGAATAACCTGATCTAGGTGACCCTGCTTGAGGATGATCTCCAGTGGTCTCTTCCAACTCCAGCTATTCTGTGATTGTGATTCTAGGCACTTCAGGTAGTAACACAACACACATGTTAAATTCTAATAACTCTGAGTTTTGATTGACAGATCGAACAGCAAATATGGGATTATAATTAACCTCGAAAGATCCAGACCTCCTGAAAGCCTCTCTAGATAGAACTCAAGGAATTTTATGGTAAGCTCTGAGCATGCTGACAAGTACCCTGCTCTGGAGAGGTAAACATTTATCTCCCGTTGAAGCACCACTGCACTCCAGAGAACAAATGCACCTACTCATAAGTCACAGTTCAGAAGCCGAGTTTATCAAAAAAAAGTTGCAATCTGCTAATTGTGTGCAAGGAGACTGTGAGAATGAATTTCAGCAACATAGTTAAAGACCTGCTCAAAGCACGGAGTCATGAGACCATGCCCTGCTTCAACAAAAGTTTATGTTATTTACCAGAGGTTGTTGGAAAGGCGAGGGTGGTATGAAACTGTCTATAGAAAAAGCAAGTGAATGGAACAATTACATCCTGTAAGATCATATGGGCCTACACATGAGATATCTAAATTAGGTCTTCATGCAAAAGATATCTGACTCCTTCTCTGTTATGTGAATATCTTCCAAAGAGGCTCTGGATCCGGCATGACTAGAGATACCTAAATTTCAATTGGAGTCAGTTAAAGGTGAAGAGCCCAGACACACTTCTCACTTCTAACAAGTGAGCTCTAAGCAGTTCCCCAGTCAACATGTAGCTTAGGGTGCTCTGCAGAGATGCCTAAACCTTTCTGAGTAGATGGATATTGCACACTGTACCATTAGCACTCTGGATCTTGCCCTTAGTGCCCTTACTGAAATATCCTAGCTTCAATTTCAGCTTCGTAACACTATCTAGCAAACTAATAGATTGTCAGAGTTAAAGTTTTACTGGGATCATACTCATCGGACTGCTTTTATCTGATAACAGTTTTAATGGCAATTGTCTTATGACAAGAACACAGTCCTTTCAAACAAGGTAGATGGATGTGTTGGGATACCATTTGAATAAAAACACTMTCCACCTCCTGAGAACATTTACGTCAGACACTCGAAATCAAATTCACTGGTTTTATTTCCCCGTGGTTAARTAAAAAAAATTAATTCTTTTCAGGAAAGGCATCAATGCGGGCAGAAAACTTCAGTCTATAAAGTGGAGACCGGAGAGTCAAAGAAACAAGCTGTCCTCCCTCATTACATTGCCTTAGCTCTGTCCTTTCAGGTCAGCCTTTAACAATGCCAATTTAACATATTTTTTATTCCCATACTTATCAAAACCACTAAAGATTTTTCAGGAGTTATATTGAGTTTTCTGCTTTTAGTCAGAATCACTGTGAAGTATTCAGCCTGGGACCATATCCGAAAAATGTTTGAATGTTATGAGCTCTCAGAGTGCAGAATGTTTATTTAGTGCAATTTTGGGTTGATTTTTGAATGTAGTTCATTACAGATGTTATTAGCATCCTTCCGTGCTGACTTCTGTCATCAAAAGGAGCAATTCAAGAAATGAGTCTTCCTCTCCAAAGTCTAGGTTTTCTGATCTAGTAAAGATTTCTACCCAGAAGGAGAGCACATCAGGATGAAGGCACATCAGGAGGCAGATGTTCAGACAGTTCTTTTCTAAAATAATCATTGCGTGTTTGATGCAATATAAACTGGCAATGATTTATATTCATTAATACTCTATCTGAAATATACATTCAACTGTTAAATGTTCTACAGCTTTCCAAGTTCTAACCACCTAAGATCTAACCATCTAGAGCTAGATGTTACAGAAAATGGAATTGAGAAATGGATTGAGTTTTGCTCATTCAGAGTTGTATTTGAGTGTCCACAGGGCCAAATACTCTTCTGTTCTGATGACAGGTTGATGTTTGGGGCTGCAATCCTTATTTCCTTTTGAGGAACCAAAGTCCCTCACCTCTGTAAAAAACACAAGGCAACCTGCTTATGATGATAGGATAGACAGGAGGGGATTGGCAAAGCTCTAGAGTCTTGAGGAAGCCAAATCATTCTCCCAAATGCTGAGAAATACCAAGAGGCAACATACAACTCAGGTCATGTTGAGGCATCAAAGCCACTTTAAGAGCAATGAATATCAGACTTGGCTTAGTTTTATATCTTTTAGTATTTGCTGATGAATTCTTCAGTGGTCATGATTTCCACATACCATGGGATTGAACTAGATTGAATCTGCACTTGAGTTAGTCAAGACCTTCTGTGTTTTGTTGGTCRCTTTGATTTGATTGCAAAGATAAACTGTTTTGGGTGTTCATGTTCTATTTGGGAGGAATCAACAGGTTTGGGGACTACGTGGGGCAGTATTTGATCCATTCAAACTCAGAGGTTTGTAAATCAACCAAAACATTTTTTGAGAATTCCTTCTTTTTAATTCTGTGTGATTTCCAGTGTTTTGGGCTTCTTCTTTCATTCTCCAAAAAAAAAAAAAAAATAGCTTTCCCCAGATAAAAATGCAAGCCTCTGTCTTTTTTTTTTTCCTAAGACCTGCATCTTGATATGCTTGCTATATAATTCTACTCCAATTCCTCAAGGACTAAGATAGCTTTCAGCAGAGGAAAGCTATCTGAACTTGGCCGAAGGACGGTATTTAGAAAAGCAAGCTGTACACCATTTCTGTAAATGTGACAAATCTAAACAGAATGCAAATAGCTGGCCTTCTTAAGCTTCCCTGAAAAATTTCACAGACAATCCAGATCAATATGATTTAAAGGTAAGGATTTGCTTTTCCATGACTCAAAGTGAAAAAATGAGCCATATATCATGAACTCCAGTTCTTTCAACACTAGATTTCTTCAGTTTGATAAAACAGGATACGATATTTTGGGAGGAAGTGGCCAAAAGTGATATTGGCTGAGTGAAAAGTAGACAAAAACTTGCATGTATTTTGGTGGCCTCATCTTTCTTAAGCTGCTGATTTAATTTCTGCATTTTGCAGCTTTTATTTTAAGTGCAGGTGGAAGAGTACCTTTTTAAAAATAAAAATTCCCATCTGCCTAGGTTTCTGTATCAGAAAACTCTTGTCAACAAATGTCTACAATGAACTTTAGGAACAATGTTATGTGAAACATGACACTGAAATATCTTTAAAAAATAAATGATCGTATTCTTACACAGTTTTACCCCCTGGTTTTTTTCAGTTGCTTTCGTGTTCCTCTTCCTATTCAGATGTGTGATCACCGGATACTTTTCGAGGGCTCCAGGGTCCAGGCCTTTGGTCCAGACTCCTGCTGCTCATGAAGGGCTCAGAGGAAGGATATCAACAGCTCCCTCTTGTCACAGGGGCTGTATCTCAGCGAGGAGGGAAAGAGAACTCGAGTTTTCTGGAATTTGTCAATAAACCCCTAGGTGAAACTGAAGAATTATGTTTGCACTTCAGGTCAGGTCTGCTGAGAAATGCCTGTGAACACTAGTACACTGGAGAAATGTATTCAAGAACATTTCATCCTTGTGAAAATATTACCCTGTTACAACTGCCAAGGTCACTGAGACCCAGAGTGATCTGTTGTCTAAGTGCTGGTCACAAAAGTTAAAGATGCCTGGCGGCTACTATAATTAAGTTATGAGTGCTAGGAGAATAGTGGAAGCAGTTTTCCCACAAATATTTGTTTGAATTTAACAGTGACTTTAGACATGACCATGCTCAGAAATCCTCTCTTTTTTTTTTTCCTCCCTCCTTGAAAACATTCAGATGATCAGGCTGCTTGTGAATGCCCAGGGCATCCCACATTTCACAGACTCACTTGTGCTGTGTCAGCCTGAGTAAAGAAAAGCAACACGTCGCAGCTTTCTATCAAACACAGTGGGTGTTTTGGATATGTTGCTGGGTGAACTAATAGATAGATAGAACAAGAAATGTAATTTAAATTCTCACTAGGGCCTGTTGTGGACAAAATAAAAAAGTGGCATTTGGATAAACTGCCTTGACAACCAGTAGAAACCTGTTTTGATATTAATGGATGTCCTAGGAGAAAAACTGAAGAATTCATATTGCTGCCCATTTTGAATCACTATTTGGTCAGCTTTAATGGTTGTTTTTTGTTTTCTTGCTCCCCCCTGAAATGCTGAATAGCAAGTTCCCAGGTAGGTACATGAAATATTCCAAAAATAACTACCTACAGGCCCTAGCATACAGTGGAAAAAACCATCTTACATTACCTCTTTGTGGTTTTGATTACATGAAAATCCTGCAATACTGAATGTCAGGGAAATCACGAGATGACCATAAAATGCAGAGTGTGCACACTTGCAAAACTGAAGTGCAAGGGATGGAGATAGTATAGATTTTGTGTAGTGGATAGGATTGCTATGCCTCTAGGCAAGGCACTTAACAATTTTCTGTTGTTGTTTACAATGGAGAGATTTAGAAGTGTAAAAAAATATAGTTACAAATGACAAAAACCCTCTAGCTGTATCTCGTGATATTTTAACACACACTGTGTAACGAATATTCAGCATCTTGAAGCACAATTAACCTGCAGCTAGCTGAGGGATTAAACATGACTATTCTCAACTTGAATGACCCTTTCCCCTAAGTCGAGCTGCCCATTTAGCGCCCTTAATAAATACAGGGATAATTTAAACCATGTGGCTGCAAATTGAAAACATGGGCTTTTGAACTATGTATTTTCTTTCTCATGTTGGAACTCCTCCCTGGAGATAGACTCAAGTCCCATGATCTTGTAAAAGACAAATCTGTGTATCTTTTTTATTAAGTGTTTCATGATATATATTTTTTCAACTCCATTGCAGTGGATGTATTTGAAAGATGTGTTCCACCGACAGTACACAATACCCTCAAAGACTCTTGATCCATTTATCAACTCAAACTAATAAAAGAAGGATAATATTTCTATGAAGAAGAATGAGTTTTAAAAGCAGCTTGACAGCTTGGTAGAATACATCAATTAAGTGTACTGAGAAATTRGAGGAAAAATGGGGATCCTACTTTTTTGCTAGCATTAGAGTTAATAAAAAAATATTTAATCTGTCCTTCAACAGGAAAAAAATAGTGTTCATTCCCAGCTTGCATACCTTGTGGTTTGTGCTAAAGAATGTTACACTCAAGTCCTATATTCAACTACTGGTTTAAATTATAGCCTTTAGAAAATAATCTACCATTCATTTTAATTAATATCAACAATCACAGAGTCAGTTAAAAAAAACTCAGCACAACATGCTAATGTGAAATTAAAAATGTGTCTGTCCTTTTTTTCTTTTTCATAGAAAACATCAAAGAGTCTCATCTATTGGCAGCTTTGGTRCCCTGTAGCCTTAGGCTTCTTTCATGTTGATCCAAGGAAGGTTCACAACCGATTTTCTCTAGTTGGTGGCCCTTGAGACACATCTGGCCCCATCATTTCATCTGCAGTACAAGAGACACAAAGTACTCTGCTAGACTATTTTACCACAAATGCTCTTCAGTACCTTCCTCTCTTGAGACAAAATCCTTGGGCTTGCCTTTTCTACCTCTGTTTTGCGATTTATCCCCATGGAAAAGTGAATGGCTGAGATCCCCTTCCAGGTTTAGGTCAGAGACAGCACCTTGCAGGATTTTGTCTCAGATCCTGCCTAGTGCCTTAGTGTTTTTCCTGTTCAAACTGGCAACGCTGATGCATTGGATACTACCATATCAATGGAACATTCTTGCCTTCAGCTGAAGGTCCAGGTGTCACTTAAAAAAACAGGGTTGTAGCTGGGAACAAGTCTGGCCTCCATAATCTTGTGTGTGTTAATAGCCAGTCCCCTTCTTAAAAACAAAAACCCAGGCAGCTAACTTGCAGGATCCAGGCTCTTGATGTTGCACCTGATACCAGAAAAATCCATCACAGAGAAGTTACGTGCACAGGTTTGTGAACATTAGGCTTAGTGTGTTGTGTGTTTGTTACATTTATCTGCYAAACTGATGTTGGGAGTGATTCTTATTAGGAACTTGTCTTAGTTAGAAACTGTCAGTTTTGAATCTATGGGCAACCCTTGGATCAACAACGCTTCTTTCTGCTGGTGATTTACTGGACCTAATTGAGTAATATTAGGGCACAGGATAACAAGGGGTCAGAATAAACTATTACTTTTTGGCTTGTATGGTAAAACAGTTGCAGATATAATACTTTCTAAACTATATTTGCCTGGAAGAGCAACATTCATTTGTGTTTTGTTGTTCTACCACACTACCACCAGCTCTATAAAGCTCCCCTGCAAAACACTCATATACAGCATTGTCCACAGAAGCAGCAAACTGATAGTAATTAGTCAAGCTAAGAAGCTTTTTTTTTCAAAATTATTTTTCTATCTTCTAACAGTACACTGAATTAACTGCAGTTGTCCAGTTGTTTCTGTATATGACCCTTATCAGYGACAGAGTTCACCACAGTGTGTTTCTTATACTTGCTTGTATCTGCTCTTGTGTGATGGTGTAGGATGAGGAAAGTGAAGCCCTCAGATCTTAAGAGGTGTTCATGCAGGACCTAACTCATCAGATTTCCATCTTGGCAATGCCCAGAGGCCCTACTGAGTAATGCAAATAACAATCCTGCTCACCCTTGGGAATCTAGCAATTGGGAGGTTCAACATTGCTTATCTAGGTCACTGTGCAGTGCCACAGGTTTGGTGAGAAATCTTCTATTAATATATCTTCACCTTTCTCTGGTTGGTTTTTGAATTTGAAGAAAGTGATGGGAGAATGTTGAATTACATTCCTAAATTTTTGCAAGGCTGAAAAAATGATAACTGGCAATTTGCTTGGCTAGCCAGGAATACAGTTAATATATTTTTCTTTCTTTTTTCTTTTTCATGGGTTTTGCTTAAAATTTTCTAGCTGTATGCTCATGTACAATAACCCTTGTAAATGTTCCTTGCTTTGTATATTGTCCTCCAGTTCCATTCCCATTGCCAGGAGGCTTCATTTTTCCTCATGTTTTTCCTCCATGCATGAGGTGGCTCAGTCCTGCAGCCCCTTGGTGCATACTTTCATGTCTATAAAAGCAGGGTGACCCCATGCAGCTTGTTGGCAAGTCGAACCGTTGCTCATGTGTCAGAGTTACATCACCTCACTAGCATGAGGAAAGCCTCGATATATGATACCAAAGAACAGGAAGGTTGCCTTAACTCTACCAGAAAGGCTGACAAATGAAAAAGAGCAATATTACGTACTCTTAAGTCATATTATATGGATCATTTTAGAGGTGTCTCAATGCTTTCTTAAACAGAGCCCTTTCTGAATTTCTAAAATTGGAGGGTTTTTGTGGGTGCTTTCTCTTGGCATTGTCTCTGTATTTGTCTTTGTGCTAGTTCAGTGTTGCTTACTTACCTTATGAATGCCTACTGTCAACAAATAATAAGAGAGGTGTTGATAATTGCTGTTGACTGAACATCATCTGCTAATTTCTGAAGCTTAAGTTAATATTTCAGTCAAAATCTCCAACTCTGAAATGGAGGTTTGTCTTGATTTAGTTTATTCCTTACGGTATCAAAATGTGGTGACAGCTTAAAAAAGAAAAATAACATACAGCTTCAGGGAGCAAAACCAGAGTACAGCATTTTTAATGGTTTTAATTATATTACAGCACTGCTGGTGTTTTTTTTTTAATATTCACGCCTCATATTTTTCTTTTGTTAGTAGCCAGTTGACAAGGGGAAGCTCTTTTCCCTCCTTTGTTCTACTCTGTAAATTCCAGTTGGAAACATCTTGTTTATCAGAGATATATGAAGAGTTGTAAGTGGGTGTTCATTAGCTTCAATATTCGAAAGACCCATTTCATTAAAACAAGAGTATCATTTCTTTTTTCCTATCTCCCCATGTCGATTATCTTTTTATCAACTCCTTGCCTCTGTGCAAGGGAGATTATATTAGATACAATGCAAGAAAAGCCTGCAGAGTGTAATGTTTCTGCTTATAAACTTGCTTATAAAGCAAGTAATGAAATAGCTGAGTAAGAGCAGTATGCAGTGGAGCAGCCTTGCACACGTGGTCAGCCTCTCTGCTTTCAGGGCTTATATGCATAGAGTCATTCTCAAGTGCCAATATTTGGAGGATAAAGCTTCAAATGAGATTGTGCTAGTCTGAGAGATGATATCTGTTGGCCTGAGACCCTACAGCAAATTTGTAGTAGATAAAAGAGATTTGGAAAGGAATCTGTCTGGGGCAGAGGATCCGCATGTATGAACTTGTGAGCACTGTGATTTCTTGAGGAACGTTCTCAAAAGGAAAGTGTTGGTATAAAATTGCAGGTTTGTTAGAATGCTTTGAGCTTGTGTAAGACCTTCTGTAGACTCCTGTTGGGACCTTTAAGAGATATGTCCTGCTTCTTCTAACTGTGGAGCCTACAGAAACCCTGGGAGAATTCAGTACAACTGAATGATGTCTTGTCAACATATCATTCATGTCAGGGAATTGACAGGAAAGGGATCTTTTTTTTTTAATCTGATTTGGCCCAAATCAGCCTTGAACCAAATGAGAGGGGAGAAAGGTAATGATTAGTTTATTCTTTACCAGGAAACCTTTGCTATTTTGCCACCTCCATAATGAAAAAACGATCTGTGGCTGAAATATTGCAGCTGAGTGCTTGAAGGAGAAAACAAAGGAGTAGAAAAGTAGAAGAACAGGAGAGGAGAGGAGAGAGAAACCTACATCTTCACAGCTGGTAAATGTACTACTATTATTAGGCTTCTGTTTCCTGCAACTATGTTCTGCTCAGGAGTACAATAGCCATATGGGATTTTTATGTATTCTTTAAAATGTCCATATACATTTTTAATATATTAATGCTCATGTTTTTTGTATGGGTATGGACACTCCATGTCCTACAAGAACAGTGAAAAACATGGGATAGGCTACCAGGAAATTGGGGAAGTGCCACCACTAGCGGCTGCCCAGACTGATACGACAAATCTTAAAGATTGTCCAAACTCACTTAAAACTGCCCTAGTGCAAGGAAATGGACTGGATGTTCTCTTGAGGTCCTGTTCAGCCCTTCACTCTGTGATATTATTGTGGGTTTTCTGCTGGCAATGTACCATTTGTTGTTATATTGCAGTGCCAAGTAACGTAGCGACCTTTATGAAATGAAGCCTCTGTTTTAATAAGTAGACACGCTAGTGGGAAACCAAAAGTCAGCAGCAAGAGGTTTGGAAAACATAACTTACAAACCAAGTTTGAAAGAAGGGAGTTTGTTTTTCTGGAGGAGAAGAGACAAAGTGGGACATGATACATTTTCCAGAATGCAAAGGCTGCAAAAAGAGAACAGGGATGAAAAATGTTCCCTGTGGCTGTTAGGAAATGGTCAACAGGCATTTAGCTTAATTTACAGCAAGGAAGATCCAGGTTCCACACCATGAATCAACTTCCTAGCTGTAAAGGTGATGAAACCCAGCCTGCTTAGGGAGACTGTGGACCTCTCCTTCATACGTCTCTGAGAGCAGGTGAGAGTAACATTTGTCAGGAGTCGCATACTCATTACTGCCCCATGGGGTTGGCTAGAGCAGATGAACCTGAGCCTGAGTCTCTTCTAGGCTTTTGTTAGTGAAACAGCTAGGAGCAGTGGGTGAATTGTTACCACTGCTGACTCCTGGCAGGTTGGCTTCTAGCTCGTGCCTGTGAGAGGTACTTCCCCAAAGCGCTAGCTTTCCGGCATCTAAGCCCCGCTGGCCTCCGTGTCCCGGCAGGATAGATGTCTTTTGATATATCCTTGAGGGTGCAGGTCCCACACAGGTCCTCGTGCACCTTAGTCAGGCTGATTATGGTGGCAGGTGGCAATGTTTCTCTAGGTTATCCAAGTTCAGCCTTAGCCACCTGGGCACGCTCTAGCCAGACTTCATCTTCAAAACAGCGGATTCTTTGCCAGATACAAGCTAAATACTCAGGGTGACAGCTCCAAGCACTGGAAATGAAAGGAGTTACAAATGCAACGAAACCTGAAAAGACACCCAGTCTGATTTCAGCTCAGTAGTTCACAGCACTCTTCGCTGACTTGGTGTAGCCGACCCGAAAACATCACCCAGCAGCTGCTCATCTAGCACCCACCGCAGATTATGTCAGTGAGATAATCGTGTCTGGTTTCCTGGCAAGGGACCATCAGCAATCCCTGTGCAGCAGACTGTTGGGCCTGGCAGCAGGGGTTCGGTAAGCATCATATATGCTTGCACCGGTTTTCCTCAGAGAAAGGAGAAAGGTTTTTCTTTTCCCCAGCTGGCCACTTTCAGAGACAGGATACTTGGCTAGACAGGGTTTTGGTATGAGCAGATATAACCATACTTCATGCTTACTGTGCTCATGTTCAGGACCTTTTTATTGGAAGGAATGCCACATAAGAGCAAAACAAGGGTTTTGTCCCATCCATGAGTGGGAAGCGCTGGTTCTTCCCATATCTAGCCCCCTTCTGTCAGGTTTGTGATTCCCACCTCACCTGTCTGTGACTCTGAGGTGTAGAGATCCAGCAGTGTAGGAGATGAGGGATCAAATCCTGCTGAAACTGGTAGAAATTCCTTCTGCCTTCCTYAGGAGGGAAGTGAAAGCCGTCTTTGTGCTGCCTCATTTCAGCCTTCTCGCTTTTGTTGTTAAAACTTACTGGAAACACAGTCTATGTATAGATACCGCTGCTTGTGAATCTATGAGTTATTTCTTCTAATGACCACTTCAGGGAAATACTTGTAACATTGCAAAGCTGAATACTCATGTTCCCTGCAGTAATAAAAGCACAATAAATAGATTTCCGAGTGCGGCACTACACTATTTGCAGCAATGAACTCCCTGTGACTATTCAAATCCCAATAAATTTTTCACTCTGGAAAACATATTCCACTAAACACTTGTCAATAGCAATGATTGAGGAATCCAGTTTGATGCTAATCTCAAATACGGAGGTGTCAGGCAGGTGCAGTAGCACCTTATACCATGCTCCCAGCATGTGAATTAACGTTGGTCAATGTGCAGAAAGGCTGAATTAAAAGGGCTAGGGCTGAGATGTTCACCTGACAGTTAAATGGTGCCTAGGTGTTTTCAGGCCCCAGTGATTTGCCTTAATCAGCCTGCATCTTTATTTTCCTTGGAAAGACTTAGGATTATCCAGTTCAGCCGGGAGCTGAATTTCATCCCAAATGATGCCCCAGCATGTTCTATTCAAGCCATAGCAACAGCAAGACAGGACAAACAGCCCTCAGAGGGGGTGCCCCAGAGGGGCAAATATGCCTAACCTCTGGAAGCGCTTGCTGGAACCCAAATAAAAGGATTGAAGCTGGGATTTGAGCAGGCAGCAGGGTCTGAAAGGAACAGGGTCCAGGCAGGAGACCCAAGGGGTTGAGAGCGGCACGGAGAGAACGCCAGGCATCATAATGTCTCTGTTGACTGCACTGAAGATAGCACATCCACTRTGGAGCCCTGTGTGGAGCTGAGCTCAAAGGGGTCTTTGTTATGAGGCCTTTGCAAAACAGCTGTATATTTTTAAAGGTTTTATTAATAAAATATTTTGCAAAGATTTTTATTTTTTCAAAATAGCAACGTGCTCTAGAAAGAGGCTTAGTAGGCCAGCACGCCAAAGTGCCACATCCAGATTTAAGTATGTCCGGCGGTCACTAACACAGAGTGTGGTGGCTAATGACCCTAACTCATGCCAGCTCTGAATGAAAACTAAAGCTAATTTTAAGCTAATCCTATGCTGAATGTTTCCTTTGGTCTGACCACAGGGAGCCGTCTACAGATCATTTTAATCTTGTCATTTTCTTTAATGTTTCTGTGTCTCATTTTAAAATAGAGCATATCCTGCTTTTCAAATTCAAAATCTATTCTGAATTAATTTAAAAACTAGGCATTGTGAGGATCAGAATACAGCTAATGACTGATACAACCAGTATTTATATTTTGAAGGGTCTTTCTTTCCTGCATTCCTATGCACACTTTGACCTACCTCTCTCAGTAAAAGCATATTTTTAGTAGTTCAGTTTAACTTCAAATGAAGTTAAGAAGTCAGAATGCAAAGCAGAATACTTTCTGCATTTTATCAAACTTGATTTGTGATACATAGCTAACTTTCTTCAATTTCATATCTATGCTTTTGTAACCTTTTTAACTGCTTCCCCATCCCACTTCCCCACACCCTGCCAGCTCTGGTTCATTTCATTCCTAAAATTTTCCAAACTTGTGATGTCAAAACACAAACTTTAGCCCATGCAAGAGCTTTGCAATTCTGATGGCCATGTGAGACTGGGTTTTCAAAAGAGCCCAGCTTCTCTGTTGCGATGAGACCAGTCCGTTTGCATGCTGAAATAAGATCTGATTGAAAAACAACAAAAACAATAATAACAAGAAAATTTGGCTCAGTTCTATCTCCAGCTACACCCATGTGGCCCTTGGATATTTTTTTCCATTTTCTGTTCTTGAGTTAAGTGCTGAAAGCCTTAATGCACCCATTTTACTTCAGACAGAGCATTTTGGCAAGCAGGCCACTCTAGCAAAGATTTGTCCCTCTGATTTAACACAGATACTCTCCTACTATCTCCTCCATAAGGGGTCTCTCTGGATATCCAAGCTTTGCCTTCGCAGACTACAACAAAGAGAGAGACATCATATCTGCTCCTGCCACTGCTCTGTCCCTCCTTTTCAAATTCAGCCCTGTGACCTGCCATTGGAGTTGTTTCAAGCCTCCCAATCAACAAAACTAGTTCACAAAGACTTTGACTGAATGTATCCTCTCCTGTTTYAAATAATGCAGCAGAAAAGTGGTCAAAACCTGGCCCTAGACTGTCCCCAAGTCCTAATTCTGATTATAATTCTGATTCTGAATTTCTTTGGCTGTTGGCCTAATGCTGCTCCACAGGMTGGACAACTGTCGTTCATTGCTCTCCTTCATTGCTGTCTCTTTGGAGAAGACAGTAAATCGCTCTCTCCCAGTAATGAGCAGCTGAATGGAGCATCTCCTGCAATGCTTAGACCCTGGCCTACAAACCTGACAGGAGGCAATAGATGTGCTTGTGTTTGGTGGAGCCAAAGCCCCTTCCCATATCACATCTCCCTCCTATGAGCAGATGCTTTGAAACTCAGAGAGCTCCGTTCTTCCATGTGTCATAGCCCCCTGTGGCTGATGCCCTTCGTGCCATTCCCTTGGTCAGATGCTCTTAGAAGCACTCCCCTGCTCCATCTCCACCACACAAATATCATCTTGTGAGTCTGAAGGCATGTGACTCTTGCTGCATGTTGATTTTCTGAGACTTTCCAGGATCTTTATCATACCATTACTTGTTATTTATACCTGGATTTCTTCCAAGTGTAGCTACACTGCCTTGCAGCTCTCTTGACAATATTCCTACTGGTTTCCTGCTGGGACATCAGCATCCTCCCATACCCTTCATGCATGACTTTATTGAAGAGTCTCAGACTTTTTGGTTGGTTAATATTCTAGTCTATATTTTTTTATTCCCAAAAGATTTTGTGTTGCATTTGCAGCTCAGCTGCCTCCTTTGATTCTTCATCATGGTAAGTCTGTCCTTCACCATAACTATTACCAGGTAATGCTTTGCTCCCTTTGGGCTTCCCATAGACTGGAAGTTACTTTTGTGTCTTAAATCAGTAACTTTAAGGTTGATCTGTCTGGAGGTGCTCCTTCTCTAGATCTCTGGGTGCCAGTGTGGATACTCCTACAAGGAAACACTCACTCTCTGCATCTGTTACTTCCTTTTCTCACAGCCTACTATCACTTTCCTCATGCCACTTAGCAAGTGTGTTCAACATCATTTCATGGTTCTCAATAAATGTAGCTGTTTTTGTTTTTTCATGACACTAGGCAAGTTGGCTTGAGCCCACATACAAGGAAAAAAACCTACCTTCTTGTGGATTTGCCACCTCTAATTTTCTCTTTCCTTGCTACATCCTAATCCCTGTTCCCACCGCAAAAAAAAAAAAAAGTGATTGCACTCTCTTGATTGTTTTAGTGGGACTAGATTGGGTTTTGCCCTAAGTCAGGCTAAAATGGCTATTTTTTTCTTCTGTGTTCTCCCATCTGTATGGCCTGGGTGGTGGAGCTGCCCCAGGCCCATGTTACACCTCCTGCACAGCTCATGTCCTTCACAGTTAAACTGCTGTAACCTGAAAGAAGTGGCTTCAAGGCAAATGACATGTTTCTGACTATGTGACATTTAATCCATTGACAACTGAGGGGTGAAGCCCTGATGTTGTACTAGTTAGGAGTAGTAGTTTTGCACTAGCAAAGTGCAGGCTACTCAAGGTAACTTCAGTCTGATTTAGCTATCAACAGCAGTGAAGGTGTAGCAGTAGGAACTAGCATGTCCAAAAGCTGCCTAAATACCTTGAGCCACTGGAGAGTTTTTGTAGCCAATGCTACTGCCTCTCCTCCTGCTGCTATTTGCTGCGCTGTCTGCAGTGTGTGCACCTATGCTGGAATCACCCCCTCCAGTGTAGCCCTGTTTGGTTCAGCCTCAGCTTTTGAGCTCTGAAGCAGGACTTGGTGTGTTGCAAGGCACAGGGGTCTTCGTGCCCTTAAACCTCCATGTGAGTGCTACTGGCATGGCACCATCCATCTTCCTCCTGCACCCGGCTCCTTTCAAAATGCTCTTTTGTGGTTCTGTTGGCAGCACAGAAGAAGAGGGAATTTACTCTGAAGGGAGGCACCTGTCAGGGTCCTGTTTTGAAAGCCCCTTTTGGGATTCGGCTCAAGGAACAGAAGTGGCTTTTGAGAAACACGAGAGGAGCCCCAGCTCCCCCTCCTCGCGCAGCCCTGCCAGCCAAGGCAATGGGAAGCCACGGCAGGTCTACGCGGAGAGACCGCCCGGCGAGGCGGCGCGGCTCCCGGCAGCCCGGCGAGCCACGGGAGGGTTAAAGCGCTGCGTGCCCAAACCACACCTCTCCGCTCGCCTGCCTTTGTTCGGGCTGAGCTGACTGCGGGCACGGAGGTTGTGGGCAACTTGCCACTCTCCAGATGGACTTGCTGCCTCTAGTTTGCTTCTTTTTTCTTCTTCTTCTTCTTTTTTTTTTCTTTTCTTTTCCTTGCTGCAGGCTAAATCCTGATCCCAGGGATCTCATCATGCCAGATGAGAGTGGCAAAACTCTCATCTGTTTCTAGAGGACCCAGGTTTGGCCCTGTGTATATGAGTCAGGGTAAAATGGCAAATGGGTTGTGACAGAATATTTGTACTGAGGCGTATAGGTGAAAACTTGAATCGTCTCTCGTAATTTTGGCTGCTGTAACAGCTGAGCTAATATTGAATCCCCTGAATACATGCTGAATTATCCATGCTCTTAAGATTGCACTGAAGCACTGAAATACATCTTTTTCCYTCAGAGTTTGTATGCAGCCCAACGTGTTAAGGTCAAGATCCGCACTCCAGAGAGAAGCAGATGGTATCCTGAGTGATGTGTTTTCACTCACTGAGCATGAATATGAAAAAGTCTTCTTATTTTCCAAGCATATGAAAGTCAGTAATGTAGAACAGTCTCAGAGAATCTTAATATGTGAATAAACATGTGTGTTGCAAGAGTTTATTTTGGTCTTTGTGCTCACTATGGATTCCTAAGATTAAATGATACTCAAATACTATATATCATTGTTTTTATTAACTTGGTTCAAACATCAGACCTATGCCAAAAGGCTGTTTYAGTTTGTGTAGATTTATAATAATTCTGACCTTCATAATGAACTAACCAAAAGCAATCTTGGAGTCAGTAAATATTCACTTTATAGAAATCCCTATGTATGATAAATACCAAATACCTCAGGGATATTCTGAAGTGTGTATGATGTAGTTAGTCAGTCTATATCGCRGAGGGAATGTGACAAAGGCAATTGCTGGAAACTCTCAGCAAATAAGTTAAACTGAGTTTTAAAGCCCAGTCCTGCTCTCTCTCAGCATCATGCAGCCTCTAGGAAGGAGACTTAGGCAAAGGGCAGGTTTAATTGCACTGAGGACCATTCTCATCCTTTACGTCCCTCAAAGCAAGCCACGCCATGTCCAGGTRCACAGCCACGTGAGTCCCTCTCTATAATACCTTTGCCACCAGGCACCTCGAAGGTCTGTACCYTCCTGGCTTTATTTCCCCCATTCCCCCATCTAGGTAGAAAGGGAGGGTACTGGCCACASGAGGAATGAGTGGGACATCTTGCACCATCTCCTGCTGCCTTAGTACCCTGGCTCACTCKTTGGCCCTACAGTGGACAGAGTCAACCAGGTTGTTTCTCTGAGTATAAGCTGCATAGGAAAGCSGGTTTCTGTTCCCTCTCTCCAAAACAGCTGTGCTTGAGAGGGGAGAGAGGGAAAACAAAATATTTTTAATATTTGGAGCACCCACTTCAAGCCAGTGGAAAGAAACCCATTGATTTCAGGGAGATTTGGATTAGACTSTAAAATTCCTCCTAGATCTAAGAGGGGTACAAAGTAGAAAATTAGGGAAAAGGCTCTTAAACATTTTTTCCCCTCTAATCCTTCACCTGTACCAGCTGTTGGAAAACATCTTGCCAAACATCCTCTCTCATCATGCTCACTACAGAAATTTCCTGAGTTTGTGCAGCCAACCAAAACATTAATTTCTACTAAGACATACACAACCCCCCACCTTTCTCGCCAGCTCAAGTAACATTAAACATTTTACTCAAACACAGAAAAACAGAGATTCAGAGCTGAGGCTGCCGCTTCTCTATGWGCACTGTGTATTTTTAATGTTTCTGGCTAAAGATGTGAGGTAAGGAAGAAGTGGAAGTGAGAACAGTGAATTCCATGTTGAAAGAGTCATGTGCAGGTTTTAAACAGCATTTTAAGTGCACCTGAAGAATTTGAAGCTACATCCATTTTGTGCACAGAAAATTGCATGGTTGTGCCACTTCTTTGTGCACAACAAAGAACTAACTGCGRATGCCTGTATAAAATGTCATCTCTCTGCTCATTTACCCACTTGCCAAATGCAAATAGATGTGCCTGCAAATTCTGCAAGGGCAGTGTGGGAGTCTGTGTTGAAAATATGCCCTTTTCATGGTGTTTAGATGTTTCTTTAGCTTGTTCTTATCTGCTTATTTTTCCCTCTACCTCCAAGCCAYGTAACAAAGGGTAAAAAAAGACCCTCTGACAGTCTGAAGTACCCCAATAATCAACAGTTCATTGGCTCTCAAGAGTATTAAAGCCCAAAAATGAATGCTGCTTGAAACTTTATCTGGAAGCTGACTGACTGGTGGACAGAGCAAACCACAATGGCAGGCATTTAAAAACCCAGTTGGCTGTGCAACACTCGCACCCTTGAGTGCGAGCAGAACGCTCTGTACCTCCCCTGAAAAGTCTTGCAGCACAGTAGTTCCTTTATGAATTTTGATAACTGGGTTGCACACCAYGCATTTTAAATACCTCAAGACACTAACCCACTGATTGTCTGCACTTTTTTTTATTTATTTCAAATGTGAATTTTTTTTGGAGCGAGAGAAATGCTTGTAATTACCCATGCACGCTAATGCTAACAGTTGAAAATTAACATTAAAATACCCTTCTGCTTCAGAATAAATGGGAAGAAACCTTTTAAAATCATGGATTTACCTTTTTTTTCCATTTTGAGGTTTTTCTTTTGACAGATCTGTACCTTAAGTCTGCTTTTATCCCATTTTGACTCTATTTGTTTCTTAAGAAAACAGATTCCCAGAGACTTCATTTGCCCAGTGTGTGYGTTGTAATAGAAAGCACAATGTGTGGGACTGGGAAATAGATCTTAATTCTTTTCCTGATTCTGATTCACTGGTTGATTGGGGGAAACATTTTTGGCTAAATAAGCCTTATTTAACTCCATTCCTAACACAATGAATTTAGCCTTTCTTACGGCGATAGTTTAACCCACCAGGGTATTGAACCTACCTCCTGGACTTGCCTTGCTGCTCTGCGGATTCCCAGACCCCTTAGCATGGACCCAGGCTCCTCAGGGTAATCAGCACTATGATGAGGAGGAGCTGGATCCCATGGCTTCTATGAAGGAGGTATTAGCCAGTGCAAATGCCCAAGGATGGACTTGAGGGCAGCCTTGGAGAAAGAGAGCTGCACCTGTCCTTCAAAAAGAGAAGTACTCATCTGGGAGGAAGGGCAACTTCTCCTCCCAGCTCCCCTCCACCCCTCAGGGATGCCCCAAACTCAGGACAGTTTGATGTAAAAGCAACGCCGCTATCTGCTATCACTGTGTGTTGCGCTGGGCTTGGGGAATGCCTACAGCCTGGCAGCAAGGTGGGAGGATCACGGTGGGCCTGTGCATCCCCAAACATGCCCCTGCACAGCTCTGTCAACAGCCACGCATGCCTGGAGGCTACAGCATGCCCTGGGGAGGACATTTAGACCCCTGGTATGCCTCAGTCTTCCTGCAGCCTGTGCTCAACTCTTGTCATCCTACGTGCCATAGCAGAAAGTCATCTCTTCTAAAGCAACCCTACTATTCATTCTTGTGTCTCCTGTGCTGTGTTTATAGATATCTTATGAGACCTTTTGCTTTTTTTCTGGACTGAAGGCAACTCAAACTTATCCTTTTTTCGGAGAACAGTGCCCCAGACTGCACACAGTGATTCCCAGCCACTTTATAGAGGAGAAGGCGGATTGTGTGTCTCATGGAGTGTAATTCTGTTTGTGCATTGCCAGTCTGGGGCTTCTCTTTTTTGCAACAACATGCAGTTGCTCTTCGGCTTGTGATCTGCTATAGCCCCTAGACCAGTTTCTCCAGAACTGCTATCCAGGCAGTTGTTTTATGTCCTACAAATATAGTTGGTTATTGCTGGTGAGGTGCGGGATCTGTAAGCTTGTCTCCAGAGTAGCTTGTTTTTCTGTTAGACCTTAAAAACACCAGTTTGCCAAGATCATTTTGAATTCTAATCTTGTCCTCCAAACTCCTGACAATCCCTCCCTGCTGGCTGCCATCTGTATATTCTCTCTGTTCCATCGTCTGGGACATGAATAAAAATATTGAATACGACTAAACCTGGGAGAGACTGTGCAGCACCTAGTCCATATGTCCTTCCATTCTGACTGGCAATACAACGATTCTCCAYGTACGGCCTTCCTGCCTTATTGTGGCTTCCTTCAGACTATGCTTCTCGAAGCTGTCTTTTATGACAATTGTTCTGACTAGGTACAAATATCATAAAAAAGAGAAAGACTACAATTCAACTCCTTTCCTTTTACCATGCTTGTGTTTATTATTTTAAAATTATTATTTGTAACAATAACATCAGTTCTGAGAGGAATAATCTGATGGGTGCATTATTTCCTAGATCTACCTCATTTTTCCATTTTAGAGGTAGGCACCACGTTTGCCCTTCACTACTCTCCTGCCTAGCCAAGATGGTCTCTTTTACAAATAAGTAATTCTAGTATTAATACATTTTTTTAAAGAAGTGTCCTGCCTTCCTTAAGGATTTCTGTTTTAGATACGTCTCTCAGGGACTCTTATCTATTTATTCTTTGATCCTGTTGAGATCTGCCTTCTGGACCACCATTATTTTATTCTACTGCAATTCCTCCTCCCTGCTGCCCCACTCCACCACGCTCTGTTCCCAGAAGGTGTCTGAGCAGTTAACTCCTTCCCCACAGTAAYGTTGTGATATAAGAGCAGCACTGCCTTGAATTTTGGAGATCACTGTCACTTYTCAAAAAGCACTGTCTAGCTGACCTTCCTGGTGTGAAGGCCCAAAGTAGCTCTGTGCTATGACAACAATTGTCCCATTTTTCCCTTTTATCATTTTCTGAAAACCTTCCTCAGGTTATCTCCCAGTATGATCTGAATCTTGAAGCATTTTGGTCTACAGGGCAATGTCTATGCCCTGATTTCCCAGCCATTCTTTCCGGACGTGTGCATATATTACACTATTCCAGGTATGAGAATTGTTCCATCAAGTCCTTCTGCCATAATCGAAATAATAATTTAAGCATTCTATATAAATCGGCTCTTTCTGCTCAGTCCCTGTACATCCRTGAATGCATCAGGCTCTGTCCTAGAGAGGGTTCGTGAGGCTCTATGTGCCCCCTTGTCTCTCCTGGGACAGGCTGCGGACCACCCTAATTCTCCCCTTTCCCAGCCCTTCGTGAAGACTTCGGCCTCTCTCCAAGCCACAGGAGCTGATGCTTTTGGTAGCCCTAGCCTGTGGCTGCTTGCATGAGGCTGGTCCRCCGCTGTGCCAAAAAAGCCGGCGGCAGCACTCCTGGGAGCCACAGCAGCAAAGAGGGGGSTGAGCGTCCAGCTCCTGTGATGCCTCATCTGTGCAGGAAAGCTGGAATTTTAGGCTTGCTAAATTGCCCCGTCATTACAGGAGCACTGCAGAGGCTCTGATCTAAAACCTACCCAGGCAGATTAGGAATGTGTCAGATGCTGAACCCCTCAAAAGTGCTAATACCTTACTGCCCTTTTATGTGGTTTAAGTCCTGCATTTGTTTTGGAGCCAACCAACAGTGCCAGGAAAGAAGACGAAGCAACCTTTGCCAGTCCTCCCTTTGTAAACCTACATAGCACAGTGGGAAGCAGGAGAATTTACTTTAACTAAAGCCAAGTCGGTGGTTTAATCTTTGTAAACATGTCTTAAGTGCTGTGTCTCTTATCTTTATGCCATGGTTTTTGTACCAAAAAGAATGGGTAAAAAGCTACTCAGCCAGAAATCACAGTTCTGACATAAAAACTGTTCATTAATCACTTTGTATTGAGCTCCATGTGTGTGCGCTTGTGTCTATGTCTGTATGTATTCGTGCGCTTATTTTGTTCAGACAGCTACTGGTGGCCTGTAATGCAAAAGCAGGCTGCTCCTAAAAGTGGCTAACATGAAAGAAAGAAAGAAAGAGAAAAAGAAAGAAAKAAAGAAAAAGAAAGGAAGGAAGGAAGGGAAATAAAGAAGGGAAAAAAGGAAGGAAGGAAGGAAGGAAGAAAAAGATCTGTTGTTTCTTTATTTGTACGAGGCAGTTTTACTTATCTCTTATTCCTGTGCTTGTAATTACAGGCACCTAAGGCACATTTTCTTAGGCACTGTGCTTACAAGCTTTTCTTYAGGTATATTTCTTTTTAGCCCTTTTTGTTACAATAACAATAAAGGACAAACTGAGCATCCTGTGAGCGAAAAATGAGTCTTATTCAGAAGCTTTGTGATGTACCCGCAGCCACACCGTTTTGATTTTGGCATCCGAGGGGATCCCTTGGTATGAATGAAGCACAAGAGAGGAACCTATGTGTCTTCTGAACCCCTGCTGAGTGGGGTACCAACRCGATGGTGAGGTTCATCATGGGCTGCTGAAGTGCCACTTCTTTTGTAGTATGTAAAATGTCATAGGACTTCGGTTCCCAAGAGAGGCCAGCAGAAGAGGTTTCCTTGGAGCATAGTCAGGTAAGAAGAGAAGTAAGGGATATACATGTGTGTATATGTGTATATGTGCGTGCATATATGTATATATATATAACGTGTATATATGTATATATATGTATATATGTGTGTGTGTGTATATATATATATATATATATATATAAACTAATTAAAGCATGCAAGCACAAGAAGAAAGACCTGGGAGAGCTGAGAGTCTTCAGTAAGGTTCTTCAGCGGATTTGCTTGCAAAGTAAAGCGCTAAAGGGAAATAAAGCATGGGAAGTCACTCTGGGCTCTGAGGGAAGCTGGGGTTKGTTTTCTATTGAGCAAACAGGTGTTGCACTGTTTAATATCTCGGCGATGCAAGTTCAGGCTGGGGAGAAAGCTCTTCAGAGACACCGCAGGCTCATACAACCACCCAGCAAGGCTCACCAGCCAAGCAAGGCACTATCCTGTCRTGGCTCCTCTTTTCCTAGACTTTATGAAGTTTGGGCCGTATTAATCTGGGTATTGGCACAACRCGGTGCTGCATACTCCGCAAAGGTACTCTGTGTGCTGTGTCCACACAATCTGGTTGCATACTTTAGGCACAGAGAGATTTCCCAGATCACCAAAGAAAATCAAGTGCGGTCTTCCTGAGAAGATATTTTTCGTCCTCTATCTTTTGCTTGCCCTAATTTTTTAAAATAGTCTAGATTTTCTGAATGAGAGGAAGGGMTACCAACATAAATGCTAGAGATGACAATTTCCACATTAGATCCAAATTTCCTAGGATAGACCTCCTCTTGACTGTAGCAGAGAGACTGATTATAAAATGAACAATTAGCAATGACTTGGGTATAACTGATGACAGCTGGATTATATTTATTGTTATCTCCAAATGGAATGAAGTCCAAACCAATAAAGTATATTCATTGTGCCTTAAAGACCAAATTTCATTTAGCTGAAAACAATGCTGGGAGAAACTCAGCTGGGAGAAAGATTTTATTAACAGGAAAATCTGAATGATGATTGAGAATCACTGGATAATACTTAAGTGGATGCCCAAAAAGCCACACCCAAGAAAGAAATCTGCACTCATTAAATGGCCTGCCTCAGAAGGGAAGTAAAACTTCTTACGCATATGTGTATATGGACCCCAAGAGAAAATACAAGAAAGGCTTAATGACAATGCATATAAATTAGAAGGTAGGATTTGGAGAAAATTGGTAAAAGGGGTGACAGTTCACAAGGAGAGCCAGGACAAGCAGAACTAAGGAAAGTTGCCTATTGAAGAGTGTTTTGTTGTATGTTTGGGATTTTATTTAAGTATTTCCAGAACATAAAGGAACCTAACAATGACATGAGTCCATTACGAGATGGAARTAGTAAAACTGCCAATAATAAAGAAGTAAAAGAAGGCTTACTCTATAATATTTCTGATCTGTTTCCAAGGAGAAAAAAAAAACTAATCATTTATTCATGTCACCTAACAGTGTTCACATACTTTTTGTTCTAGTTGTAACTAAAGAGGAGGTTAAGCAGCAGATAATAAAGTCAGGCAAAGATCTGAGTAACTTGCATCCAGCAGTCTGAAAAAAGCCAGCCAAAGAAAATAAATCTTAGTACGCTGGGGAAGTTCCAGATGCCTGRGAGAAAGCTAGCATGATAAATGGCAAAACCTGGATAATTTGTGGGCCTGTCAGCCTGACACTGATCCCCAGGATTTGACTTGGTACTGCATAACATTTTGATCAGGCAACAAGGATGACACAAAATCAGTGGGGCGCATGCTGGATGCACTGAAAGCAGGTAAATCTGTGACCTCAGAATACTTGCACACAGCATATGTTGACCATTTATAGATGGCTTTGGTATGTATGTGCTTTTGTGTGTAGCAGGAAAGAGAGCCAGGCGAGGTAGTAGATGAGAGTTAGATCTTATGGCCTAACTGGGAGCTAGACCTTATGATAGTAGTGATGTTCCTGAGACTATTCAGAAATAAACCGTAATAATATCCCAGACTGGAAAATGTACTGGATAGTGAAAGATCTAAGGGGCCCATCGAAGCAGAAGGTGATTTGATCACAACATATAGCCATCCATATATTAACAATTGCCTTTAGAGGCTGTTGCAGTCTGGCAGCCAGACTCACAAGATCCAGTGGCTAGAGTTTGAAACAGATTTCCAATTAAAATTAATTAGCTGTAAAAAAGCACTTCACCACTGGAACAACTCACAATGAGTAAAAAATGTTTATACTGGAAAATTTTCCAGAAAGATTTGTTTTATTCCAACCATTGCCATTAGACCTGGAGCAGGAGCTGATCTCAGCAAGTCCTGCAGCCCATGTAAAAAGGACATTAGACTGAAGGTTTGTGGTGAGTCCTGTTAAATTCTATGACCTGCAAAGAAATAAAGGCAATGATGCACACTCAGGCACTTGCTACTGGCCAGGTGCCTGTCTGCGGAGGTCCCACTCCTGCCAAAATATGTGATTTCTGAAACTGAGGAGATGTTTCATTCCAGAGTGAAATTCATGTAGAGGTAGCCTAACAGGATGGCACCAAAAACCTTGGTGGTCCAAAAAACAGCAGTGTGGTAATCTAAAGGAATAAATGAAGAGCGTRGTGGCAGAAGGATGGTTATTCTCTRTCTCCAGCCTTTCCTTTAGCACATCACATTCAAATAATTCCTTGGACCTGAAGTGATGCTCCTTATCACGTAGATTAGATTGAGCTATTTGGGGAAAACAGGGGGAAAAATGTTAGAGAGTTTTGCTTTGTTCATTTTATAGTCATTTGGATCTTCCTGTAAAAATACCCCTGAGCAAGTTGGCAATATTATCAGTTCTCAATAGCACCATTTCAYCCCATCTCTGTACAATTTTTTAAAAAAGCCTCCAAAAAGTGCAAAGCACTACATAAGGTAAAAGACAGTTAACAAAAGGGCCATCAGAAGCCATCAGAGATGCTGTCTTTAATGTCTCCTGGCTAAACCAGCTCAAACTTGAAATAAACTGTAAGCAGCAGTGGGAGGACATCTGTGGACTGTCAAAGATGGTGCAAAGGTTGGCGAAAATCCTTGTGACCACTGTGATTCATAGATATCAACCAAAAAAAAAAAAAACAAAAGCTGTTTCTTTTCTAACATACATGCTTTTGTGGCTTGAGTCAMACAGAGCCCTATTGTTGAATTATTTTGTCTTATTTCTTTTGCAGATTCAAGTGGAGAAATAGGCTCAAAGAGCTGTTGGGGCAGAGTCTGTTCTGCATGTGGACCAATGAGATGGGTCTTTCATCTCAGGCTCCCCTCTCACAGCTTTCTATCCTTAGTCSTTTCTTCCATCTCACTAACTGTCATCCAGAGATGACCAGGTACAGGGCATGGCCTGACAAGTGTATTCACCAGCCCCATTTACACATGGGTCCCATTTATCTACTTAACCCTCTGTTTTCCTGTGCTTGTTCCTCCCTAAAYCACTTTAATTCCTCCCTTTCCCTGCCTTTGGTTCCYTCCTGAAACTTCTCATARTAAGTCTTGTACCATCCGAAGGTGCTCTTCACCAGCTCCTGGAGGGGGATCCCAAGAGCCTCCCCCCGGCTCATGATGATGGGTGTCCCTTCTTCCCTGGGGACAAGGGACAAAGGACAGCCCTAGGAAGAGCTGAGCCATGATGCTACATTTTCTCTGATTATGTTATTGGGTCCCCCACCAACGGGTGTGCTTCTGTGCTCCTTTGTGTGGGTGGAAATGAGCCCTAAATCACTGGACCAAACAAACTGACCACACATATCATACTGAGATACCTCAGTGACCAGCAATGCAACTTTGATACTAAATCATGGCAAAGGGCAGGGAAGAAAGAGGGCTGAACTTTCAAAGCACCTCTGTAGAAATCTAAGTTGGAAAAAGTTACTATAGCACATAGCTTAGCATTAGTCTGCTCTGCATGGATACCTCGTCACAGAGATTAATGTGCAATTTGCTGTAATTTTGCATCTCTGAAATTTTTACATTATGTCAAGATTCCTGATGCTTGGGAAATCTGTTATAGTGTTATACACTAATGAATGTCAGGACAGGCAATGACACTTTCCATGCCCTGTGCCATAGAAAGTGGGTTCCCTAATCTGCCTGTAGCATGCAATTTCCAATAATGTCAGTGGAGCTCATTCACTGGCTCTCCTAAAGCTTCTTACTTCAGAAATGAACTGGAAGGAGTTTAGAGGAAAAGGGAGGAAGTTAATTTTCTTCTCATTAAACCTGGATGGATACTTCCAAAGTATTTCCTAAATGTGCCGACTCGTATAAAATATTTATTTTCTTTCACCTAAATGCACGCTCCTGTCTCTGCTTACCACAGATACTTTAGCAACAGAGTTTGCTGGCAGRATATCTGAGAGAAAAATAGTTAAGTGAATAGCAAGCAATATTAGATTTGCAGATAATATACAACGGTAGATTAGCAAACCTGAGCCATTTTGAAAATCCACTCATCCAAAATTAGGTCATATCTGGCAGAGGAAGCAATGAGATCTCTGGCCGTGCTGTGGTCAAAGAGGACTTTGAGGCCTTTCTTGAAAACTTGAGCACCGAGTCTGTTTTGGGAAGCTGATTTATCATCCTTCTCCTTGCAGGAAAACTGTCCTGGCTGAAAAATGGAAAAGAAGGTACAAGGTTGACAGATCTTTCTTCTCCCATCTGATGCGCACAGAGCCTTGTGAACCCTCTGCCAACTCACCACCACCTCCATAAGCCCTTTTACCACCACTGATGAAGAGGGATGATACCATGATGACATTCACCTTCAACAACAGGCTTCTCCCTCCAATCTTCATAACTAGAACCTCTATGGAGAAAGGTCAAAGCTCCTGCTTTAACTCAGTCTGACCAGAGCAAATGTCCCAAGGACCTGTGTGGGTTCTTCACCAGTTGCTCATGACCCAGTCTTTGATATAGCCATCCTCATCATAAATTTCCATCATTGAAGGTCATGTTGAACTTTTCTGCTGCTTTTACCAACTTGATTTCCTTACAGTTGTTTTCTCAAACAGACAAGGAAGGCCGAAAGACAGTGCAGAAGGTTTTATATGACTGATTAATCAGATGCACTTCTTCTGTCCTCAGCTTCTTCACATCAGTCAATAGGCTCCTTCTCTATAGCTTCCCCCACCCACGCCTGCCAGGTCTCAGGATTTTAGGTGGCTCAGGCAGTATTCACTGTTTTCCTTAAAGTCCAAATTCCCAGAGGCAAATAATTCCTCAAGAGACAAAGGGAAGCTTGTGTTCTCAGCCGTACTGTCTAATAGGCTGACCAAGTGATCTCTCAAGACTCAGATGAAGAGACAGGGAGTCTGCAAGTCACTATTGTCTTGTTTAAACWCAAGATTTCAGTTCTGACTGATGTTTGTAAATGACAGTACTTTTTCTCATTTTTATTCCCTACTTCTCAATCTCTTTCCCATTTCAGTCACTAACAAAGGAGTTGCTGAGGTGATTTTAGTCTAAGCATGAACCATCACTGAGAAGAAATACCAGTTTTGTTCTTTCTAGAGTTTAGGAGCAATTATTAATATTTATCTTTCCTGCAGTAGTTTTGGAGAGCTGACATATGGCATCACAGGTATTTACAGATCCCCCAAGGGTGGAGCATTTGTGTTATTTTGCTAATACCTTYGTCCTCTTCTCTGGCAACTCTAGTGCTTCTAATCTAATGTGTGCTACAGAAGTAGTGCCCAAATGCATGCATTAATTTTTACCACATAGCTCCACAATACATTAGAARCTGGCATCTCTTTCTGCTACACACCAGTTGAGAACTATGCTATCATCATCTTTTCCACTGATATCCCCTTTTGATGTAGCCAGTATATGGAATCTTTCATAAAAAGCATWCTATTTTTGCTTAGGTAATAAATGGATTTGCTGTTGTGGACGGCTTGCTTGGCAGCTTACTGATGCCAATGGGAGCAAAGCAAACAGTGGTAAATGGAAGCTAAATTCTTGTGCTAGCTTTATGCTGAGGGTCTTGTGTCTGCTGTTTCCTAATTCCAAAAATTGTATGGAAGGTTCTGCAGATATCAGAATTCTAATCATTTCCATATAATCAAAGAGATTTTGTTTTTTCACCTGAATTTGCAGGTTTTCAGAGCAAACTGGAAGACCTCTGAAGGATATCCTGCCATATTTACTTCTTGAAGTGTAAAGCTCTTGAGGATGATGACTCATAAAGCACTTCTTCCTGCCTCAGGGAACCAAGCTTGTGAGTGGAAACAAGGTCTACAGTTCCAGTGAGAAAGTCAGCATGGGAGTAAGTGTCAGGGCCCACATCACAGGAGATGACAATGGATTGATGGGACCACATCTGTGGGCCGTGAGAACCAACTGACTGTCAGAGTGAGAGGAGATGGCTGGAACAGAGGAATGTCATTAGTCAGCCCAAACACTGGGCAAGAGAGACCTCAGCATAAATGAGCAGCAAACTGGAGGCATCCAGAGGCTCATAGCCAAAGGCAGCACATGAACATGGTTTTCTGAAGGGAAGTCTCCCTCCAGCTGGTGGAAAGTCATTGAAGTCCCCACCTGCTACCCCACTTAATGCAGAATCACAAGGCATCACTCAATAACACCTGAGTGAATCCTACAAGAACAGAATATAAGTTTGGCTCAGTCTAGAATTCAGTTATATATTTATCAAACAAGATAGGCCTCACTAATGCCATGTAGTTCTGTTTCCTGAGTTATTTAAGGTCACTTCTGAGTTTTTTAAATCAGGAAGAAATTGCACAAATGTRTATGTATTATGAGATGGAGCCAGAACTCCTGCCTCTGCCTCTTTTCTCATCTTCCCCATGATAACTCCAGTGGTGAAAATCAGAGAGTCAAAGAAAGGAGAAGAAGCAGTTAGCATTTCCTCCACAAATAATACTAAAAGCAGCATCAAATAATGATGTATATGAATAATTACATCTATTCTTACACAAACTAGAATAAAAATGTAGGAGTGGTGCAAGCTGGGATAAATCTTAATGCTCTGGGACATAGYGCATCTCCTGAAGTTAAGCAGAAACTGTTCCTTGGGCATGCTATTGCATAACTGTACATTTTGTGTGTGGTTTTTGTACCTTCCTTTAAAACATCTGGAGCTAACAACTGCCAGAGACAGAATACTAGATTGCAGGAGCCATTTGTCTAACCTACAATGGCAATTCCTATCTCACTACTGGTTATATTCTGTTTTCCTTTCACCCTTTCTTTAAAAGGCCATCAGGGTGCATTCATGTCCCTGCTATGAGAATGTAYCAAGAATGCCATTCAAAGGCAATAGATACACATATGATATTAGATCTGCCAGGTAATGAAAYTTTTCTTTTGCATGCTTCTCTAGTCACAGTGATTTCTGTGGTGCTGTAATATATATCTAATAAAATGATGATGTCTTTCTTCTGTTGATTATATGGGTATCTTTGTGTTTAGTGCACTTTCGAAGGTTACTACTCCTTTTGTCTTGTCTCCTGCAGCAATACTCTGAAGACCATACACTAAAAGCAGCAATTATCACATAGCAGCAGTACAGAGGTCAACTAATCCTCACAGTGATGAGACTCCAAAGGCAATGCATGTGCTAATAAACCAAATGATGCCAGGGAACATTCCTGGGCACTGGCACTAAATCATCTATGKTGCTAAATTGCCAGGCCTGTTCCAGGCACACTTTTAGCCCAGYCCAATTAGCAATCTCCCAAACAGCCCCCAGTCTGGGAGTCAGTGTGGGTTGCTGACCATTCCCCCCAGTCAGTTTGGACATGGTCACCCTCCTCTGCAGGGTTTTACAGTGTAGGTGTGCCCCTGCTGTGTCTGCGGCCTCATTTCCAGTGATGGACACAGTAAATTCRCTAGCCTTGGTCCAGCCAGAGTGTTCTGTCTCACGTTCACATCTTATCTTCATTGCCCACAGTCCTGCTCTTGCTATGCTTATCAGCACTCTCCTGTTCATTAGCACATCATGGAATGTATGGCTAATTAGTTGGGTGAGGATAGCCATCACCCTTCATGCTCCCTTACAGGCAAGGTGCTAAGGGCTATAGGACTCGCTAAAAGTCACTAAAGGTAGAGCAGTTGTTCATCTTTAGGGCTCTCCTCGCTCACAGTCAGGCACTGCATCTGTTCTGCAAAAGGTAGGGTCCCCAGTGGCCGGCAAGCCTAGAGGTGTGTGAAAGAGCCGAYGCAGAAAGCTGTGGAGGAGAGTGGAGTCTATTCCCTTTCTCAGGGCTATGCGCCTACAGCTGGTCCTTCTGGTACAGATTCATGCTATTTGTCATCTTCTGTAGTTAAATTCTTAAACTAACCCTTTCTTAAGGGCTCCTAAAGGACACTTTCCAAGCAGGCAGGTAAATGCTTTTTAGGTTCAGCAGCTATTGAATAGGAGGGTTGAAGAAACATGATACATTTACACCCTTAGAGTGGAAGTAGGTTGCCCTTATTTGCCTAAATGATCTGTGGATCAAGCCCTAAGTCAAGCACTGCTGAGATTTACAGGGTTTTCTTGTGGTCAAGCACCGTTTCCTCCCACCGGTGCCTCCCTAAGCCTCACCACAGCTTCCCCATCACTAAACCTCACCACAGCTTCCTGTGCAAGGACTCCACGGGGTGCAAATGAAACACAGCCCRGCACAGAGGGACAGGACAAGGTCAGGATCCCTGCAGAGCCGGGAAAATGGGGCCAAAATGAACCTCAGGCAGTGCCAAGGCACCGTGGTGCTGTGGGGCAGGGTAGCCCCTCTCTCCACTGTAGCCCCGTGTGCTGTCTGATGCTGCATGACATGCAGAGCCATAAGCACAGGCTTTCTTCGTCTGAGCACACACCATATGGGTGCCTCGTTGCCTTTACATGCTGCTGCAGGTTTCCTGTGGCATATGTTCAGCGTCTCACAGCTGGAAACAGTAAGAGGTAGTTTGATCTGCATGTTATACTCAGGAAGGATTGGAGTTTGCAAATTTTTAGCACTCTGCACACTAGCAAGCCCATAATAATCTTTATTGGCTGGTTTGCCTGCTTTATGGTTGCAATTTTCATCCCCCTGTGAGAGGCTGCAAGCACTTCCTGCGGGAGCAAAAGGCTATTGCCACTTTATCACTTCACCCTCATGTACCTCTRTGCACCACTCCCTCTTTTGTGAGGAAAAAAAGCACCTTCTGCATTGCTTCTGTCCATCAGATGAAGGAGTAGAGCTGGCATTTAGCCATGTTTGGCGAATGTGGGTTGATATAAACTGTTTGAGGCTTTTTATAGAGCCTATCAACAGAGTATCAAAGCACTGAAATACTGTTATTCATGTTTGGCTCCCCATTGATCGTATTACCAAAGGCCAAATTTACTAGAGCCCATGGGTCTTCCATGGGGTATCACTTAGRKGTTTTGTTTTGTTAGATATCCAGCRCTGGGATAATCTCTAATGCCTGAGTCAGAAAAGCATTGTTCATAGAAGCTTTTTGCAAGGTGACTTTAACATAAAAGTGTTTTCTTAAATTCGTTTGTTTCATGCAGTGAAGTCTTTAGTGTTTAAGGAGGTCTGTGGACATTGCAAGCACTGAAACTGATGTCACAAAATTCTGCCACAGGTGGAGCCTGCATAGGAAACATTGTAGAAATGGATTTATAAGAGAACCACAATGTTTAGAAAATAGCCAGCTGTGCCATTCTGACTGACGGTTTTGCTCATAATCTATATAATGGTTATATTAGACCTTTTAAATTTCAACATATTTTTATACTTTGGCACTCTCCAGACACACTGAAATAAATCTTGCGGGTTTCTTTGCATGTTGCAACAACTGGGTGCGTGCTACTGTGGTCAGTTTTAATACGTATTAATACAGTGAGTAGCAAGCAAATTATAACTGTTTCACATTAGACATAATTTTACAGCAGACACTTTTATAAGGAGAATGGAATGAATCAAATATAGTAATTTGTATTAAAACATCTTTTACATTCCCAGTGTTCCAGTGGAACTGATGACAAGACTAGAGAAGCATGCTAGGACAAACAGACCAGAAAATTAAATTCTTCTAGCTTTCAGATGCCACAGCAGGAATAATTTAATTTTCTTTTCCTTTCTCAGTCTTTCTTTTTATTTTCTTTTTTGGAGAGAGAATGACAATTTAATCTTACGTTTCCAAATCACATCAAAAATATTTCTTTTTTTTATTTTCATAGAACTGTTATCTTTTKGGTTATTTTGGATGGAATCTAGCATGGTATTCATGATAGATGGCATTCACTTTACACATGAATAAAACCAAATGGTTAAAACAAAGGTTGGAATCTCAGGATTCCGGATCTTCAGGGAAAGCGTATTCTCTTAATTAAGCATATATATGTGCCAGATGTCCAAGATCCAACTGCACTTCTAACACACAGCCTATGCTACAGGGGGCTGTGCTCAAGCCTAGATGCCGCTGAAGAAACATACTGGGTGCCTTAGCACTGAGGCTCTGGCAGCTTTGAGCTTTGTGTGCCCCTTTAGTCAGGAGATACCTCCAAGAGCTGTGAGGGCTTCATGGCTCCTGGTAACTGGGGGGAATCTGAGGTCAAGGTTTCCTTAGTATAATAATTCCCTCAGCCTGATCTTAGCTGCCTGTACATTTAGTGTCTTGCCTAAGTCACTTAGTTAGCTATAACCAATGTAGAGAGAGACACACTTATAAGGGGCCCATTTATCCCATATGCATATATGTATTCAAGACAGGTGGGAAGAATGCGCTCCAAAGGTGCCTGTCTGTGTCTTCGACTACAAGTAGAGCTCGAACAACAAGCTTAGCTGGATGCCTGACATTTAGATAGCTGCCTTAAAGACCAAGCAACGGGTAGCCTACTCTGGCAGCAGAGGAGTCCTATCCAYGGAGGGCATGGAGGTGATGGATGGCATCATGTCTGTCAAACCCTTTCTTTACCTTGTAGTAGACACAGCCACTGCAAGTCTCTGAGCCAGGCATAAATCAGAATGATTACTGCCTTCTTCACCAGATCTTTACAACTTGTAAAATAAGGGCTAGCAAAATATTTGCAACAGCTTCTTACACACGGCTGATGCATGGTCATTAGTCAACATATGCAAAGGGCTGCGTGATTCATGGATCAAAGATGTTGAGTTTGCCTCTTTGTTTTAGGGTTTTCCATAACACTCATCACTTGCTCTGAAGTTCTGACCCTATAAACACCTCTGTATATCCTTAACTTTTTTCATGTGAGGAGTTTCATCGATGAGCTAAGCACTGGTATCACTCACTATACAGTTACTTATTCCACTCACTTTATTTATAAACTCCAAGACCTTTTCTCAGAAGGTCAAAAGCGCAAGATACTTTATACTACTTACATGAGTAAATTTAGGTATGTTTCCTGTTGAAGTGTCTTTATTTCTTGGCAATACATAATTTATGTTTTCTTAAAAAAAAAAAAAAAAGAAGCTCCGTAAATATGTGAGAATGATTTTAAAAACTCCACTAAATCTTTCTTTCTTCCCCCTTTGCTTTTTTATTAATCTACTCTGATGCCTGTGGAGGAGGGCTTATTTTTTTGGTGACACTCAGAGCTAAGTGATGCAAAAGTTTAAAAAAYGATTGATCATATTTTTTTCATATCATAGTATTTATTTTTTCATATGGCTTGATACACTGTTCTGCACGCATCTCTTTAAAAGATACTGAAACCCAGCAAAATGAAATCTTACTAACCAAAATGGTTTTTTTTTCCTTTAGAAAACTTGTCTTCTCATCACTGTCAAAATGTGGTCAGATTTGAGATTTTTTATCAAAGCTCTGGCAAAGGGTTTTTTTTTTCATGAAGCCTCAGTTTATAAGGTCATGTAATTACATTCAGATTAAGGCTTGCATTTGAAGAGGGGAAAGTTACTGATGAGTGTAGGACCAGTAAAATACCCTCTAACATTGAATGTAAATTTTTCCAAAAGCGGTCCCCTTGAGGAGTTGTTAGGGATCTTCACAGTACTAGGTTTTATTCTGAGGCATCTTTAGAGGGAAAAGAGGGGGAGAGGTGTGGATGAAGGCCAGAGCAAACCAGCTGTGGGGCTTTCAACAGAGAGCATGGAGAAATTTGGAGGAGGAGGGAGCCATGGAAGGTTGGTGGTTTCCCACAGACCTCCTTGAGCAGCTGCTACTTCACCAGCCTTTCACAGCCTGACTGTGAGCATCTTGTGTGAGCTGCAACCCTCCCATGCACCTCAGTGAGACAGAGAYAAGATGGCCCTGCGTTTCGGAGCTGACTATCCTCCCGTTCTCCTGACTCCACCACGTGTATGCAMTTTAGCTGCTCGCTGTGGTTTTTGTGCATGCATGCGGCCGCAGAGCGGTTGTGCATTTCTCCTGGCCCATGACATTATTTCATGCTCAATAAAAGTTGTTGCTTTTATATTAGCATTTTATACAAGATTTCTAGGAGGAAAGGAAAAGATTACTTCTGTACAGTGGAGCACAAAGCTCAGATCTTTGACTGTAGGCTAAGCACTCTCTGTAGCCCCTCAGGGATAAGGACAAGGGGTGGAAAAGGAGCTATGGGCTTTTGAGAGCATGAAATCTGGATACAGGAAGGGTGTGCTCTGTTCCCAGTCCTGCCAGAGAGTCCTTCTTGAACAATCTGTTCTTTTCTTTCACGCCGCATTTGTTAAATAGGTATAACTTCTGCACATCTGCCTGCCCCRCTGCAGAACTGTGGACACTCACGTCTGCGTATCATTACTAATATGTCAAGATCTATATAAATAAATGACAGATATTGTTACCTGGGGACTCCGCTTGCAGGCCAGGTGAGTACAACATGGCCTTGAGGCTTTTCCCTGGGTTGCCTTCTGAAAGCCTGTCTTTTGCCACAGCTCAGGAAAATTTGCTATTCCCTTGATCCTTTTAACATATTCTTCTTTCAGGCAGTCTCAGCTCAGTTCAATCTGTTCTTACTCTAATTTTAAGGCTTCAGTCAGCCCATAACTATATCTCATGTACTGAAAAAATGCTATATATCACTAATGTATTGTTTGCTATATAGCCTGTTCTCTATGCACATTATAACAYGATTAGTAGTTAATAATAACTAATAGTTATGCATAGATTTTGCATGTATGGCAATAAACAGAGGCACTACAGACACCATATCTGAGTATTAGAACCGTTCTCCTCAATCAATTGCATGAAAAGCAGAAATAGCTTTAGCGAAGTTAGTACAATTCTGCCAATGCCTTCCAGTATCACCATTGAGAGGATCAGCAGCATTTTAAGGTCACCCTGGTCAAAGACCAGGTGAAAGGCCAAGTAGAAGCATCGCTGAAGTTATTTGGAGTTGCTTTCCCCACTTCTTGGCAGCATTCAGAAAAGAGTTCACCTTTTGTTAGGTCCTCCTCTTTTCTGCTGTGGTAATGTCTCTGGATCTGCTTATTTTCAGTCTAGGTAGATGCCAAGGAGGAATCTGTGATGATTTCACACTCTTCAGTTGCGTGAATTTTCCAGGTATGTTTCCTTTGATGTTTTTGCAGAGGGTGAGACTCTCACTGTTGAATAAATGTCACTACATTTTCTGTGCATATAACACATCTGCCAAAAGGTGTGAAGATCTGCTATCTAGTCAAGACACTTTTTGTGGTTTCCATTTACTTGGCATAGTAGTTAGAAAGATTTCCTTTCTAACTTTTACTTTAATAAGAGTTTCCTTTTACTTTAATAAGAGTTATTGAATAGCAAACATTGAAATACTGGTAGGCTTTCTGCTAGTGTGGAAATAGAAGAGCAACGCAGGCCTCTCCACATCTATGAGATCCGTACCATGTCATTAATGTTTCCAGCCACTCTGGAAAACAAAAGGATTGCACAGTGTGTAACACCGTTCACAGTCTCAGTCTTAAAGCTCTGAGCAATAAAGAAGACAGCAGTAAATATCATGTTAAAATTTAACATGTTGGAAAGGATAATCAACCTGTGCTTACGCAAGTCACATGAAAGCATCCTAAAAACATTTGGCATCGTGGCTGTCTGTCTCTCCTGACTGAAGGGACAGCCACTTTCCAGCAGCCCCAGGGCTGATTTTTATCATTTATCATTCCCTCCAAAGTAGCTGATGAAATAACTGAGCTTGTGTGACGACCAAGTGAGCCATCTGTGGAAGGCTGGCTGAATTTACCATAAGTTTGAATGCTATGAATTATGGTTTAAGAGGTGAGCACTCCTGGCACTTGTCCAGGACCCCAAGCCAACACCGCCCTAGTAGGTCTGGCTTATCAAAGAGGCATCCAGCATGCAGATGGAAAGAAGGAACAGCCCGTACCCCAACCTTTGCCCAGACTCGCTATGGGTCTGACACCATCTGTAGAGCAAAGCTGTTGTGTTTGCACACAGTCTTGTCTACAGAGGTGCCCAGAAAAAAAGAGTCTAAAATCTCTGCTGGCTGCCCAGCTTGCAGCACTGGACACGCTCTTCACCAGCTCTCTCATGTAGATACTTACACCACTCACAGCCAATGCTGTACTAGCACAGATCCTGGGTGAAATTCAGAGCAGTCCAGAGGGACTCTGCCACCTTCTTGTGTCCTTCAAGAGTCACTTGAATCCTTTTCCAAGTATTTTGTAGGGACACAGGACTAGATGGGACTCTACGGATTGTCAAGTCTATATCCCTGTAGCTGCAGAGAGTACAGCATTCATTTCAGTCAGAAATGGTCAGGACCACCTCCTCTGTATAACCCCGTAGAGCACTCCCCACCCCACTACTACAAACCTGAAGCCTCTGCAAAGTCCAGGGAAGGTCCAAACACTATAAACAGAATGGCTACAACCATGCCATATCTTTGAACATACGGGTTCTTACTCTATTGAATTACTTTTCCTTACTCTTATCTCAATAGAGGAGGCAGAATTTGCCTAATATATTAAACTGTGAAAAACAGCTACAGCAAAACTCCTTTCCAGTTGGTCTACCCAGGTCTCATTTTGCAAGAAATACAGCGTGAGGCTGATCCAGACYCCTGCTGCAGTCAGAAGCAAGACTGCAAATGACACCTGTCCCTTACGGCTGATGCCCACGTGGGAGAAGGCGATGCCTGTGCAGCCAAGCAAAGCTATCAGGCAGAGCGCATGCTGAAGGCTGCACAGTGCAGCCCCCCATGCACATACTGCTCTGTGCTTGCTTACATGGGGAACAGGGGCTCCCATCTCCTAGCACAGTACTTCCACTCCTAATTTCCAAATATTTCTGCATAAAACTGTATTTGATACTTTCTGCATCAATGAGATGATTTTTTAATACAAACAAATTGGTTTATCTTTGCATCTCTGTTTTTAAAGGCATCCTCAATTAAATAAGCTTCCTGAGAAATGAGAAGTAGCAATTGATTTAAGATCTGATTGTTTCTATAAATATAAAATGATGATGTCTTTAGACACTCCTTTCACATTTCTTTCTTTCCAACGGAGACTGTTACCTTTTTTCCATAGAAGATTCTTTCTGAGTTTTGAGTTCCTTTCTCTGTCTCTCCCTCTTAGTTTCTCTTTTCTACCAAAGGCCTGAGCAGCATCGACGTCTCACAGAATATATCGAACAAGACTCAAATGGATTCTAGGTAGCCCCTTTGCACCGAGGTAGACTTTCTCCACATGCAACTCCAGTATTTCACAGGATCTTAAATATTATGAGAGTTGCAATTAAATGATGCTAGCTGGGATCGTTCAACAAGGGTGAGTACAGGGTCCTGCACATAGGGAGGAACAACCCTATGCTCCAAGATAGGCTGGAGGATGACCTGCTGGAAAGCAGCTCTGCAGAGAAGGACCTGGGAGTGCTGGTGGATGACAAGTTTGCCATGAACCAGCAATGTGCTTTTTGAAGCCAAGAAGGCCAGTGGTATCCTGGGGTGCATTAGGAAGAGTGCTGCCAGCAGGTCGAGGGAGGTGATCCTGCCCCTCTACTCAGCCCTGGTGAGGCCTCATCTCGAGTGCTGTGTCCAGTTCTGGGCTCCCCAGCACAAGAGAGACATGGAGCTACTGGAGAGAGTCCAGTATACAGCTGCAAAGATCATCAGCGGGCTGGAGTATCTGCCGTATGAGGAATGGCCGTGAGATCTGGGCCTGTTTCGCTGGAGAAGACTGAGGGGGGATCTTACCAATATCTACAAATACCTTAAAGGAGGGTGTCAAGAGGATGGGGATGGACTATTTTCAGTAGTGCCAAGTGACAGAACAAGAGGCAATGGGCACAAACTGAAACACAGGAAGTTCCACCTGAATAGGAGGAGGAACTTCTTTACTATGAGAGTGACAGAGCACTGGACCAGGTTGCSCAGAGAGGTTGTGGAGTCTCCTTCTCTGGAGATCTTCAAGGCCTGCCTGGATGCAACCCTGTCTAACACATCCTAGGTGACCCTGCTTGAGCAGAGGGGTTGGACTAGATGATCTCCAGAGGTCCTTTCCAACGTCAACCATTCTGTGATTCTGTGATACACTGATTGGCTCATGTGTGAGACATGGCTTCACGTTGGCTGGACACTCCTGCCCCAGCATCTGGGAGAGCTCACGGTCTCTGCATGCCTTCACGCGCCATCTCCACGCTTCGCCATGACTGCTGCAGCCCTGGCCGCCAGGCGTATGTTACACTTCAGAGTTGCATTTGTTAATTGTTTTTCAAGCTCAGTTTGGGCAAATGCAGTTTTAGCATCATTTTATTTTGGTGGGGAAGAGCTTAAACCAATAATGTTAATGACACCTATGAAATGCAGGTGTTCTGTCTGGTTCCACTAAGCAGACCTGCTGCACTGCTTCTTAATGCCAGACCTGACCCTACAAACTCTTACCAGTCGGGGCAAGTTTTACACATGGGAATATTTCCTGCTGCATTGGTTGAGACTGTTAGGTTGTACAAAATTGGGCACCAACACAGGTGTCTGCAGCACTGAGCCTACAGTTTGAGTGACTCGGTCTAGTCTAGTCTGTTGCCATACTTAAAAAATAATCAGTCAAGTTACAAAACATTACTACAGTTAAGGCCTCTATTGCTTTTTACAAAAAAAAGCTCTGATCAAATCTTGATGAATCTCTTGATTAAATTATGTTATTAAAATTTTCTTTTTCACCTTAAAATAGCCTTGCCAAAGTCTGTTGTTGATCAGTGACTGTGACTCATCTTAATGATGTACAAATCTGAAAGCCTACATACTTTAAAATTTAAGAATGAAGTCTTTTTTCTACATGTGGAGCCAGGTAAATAATTACCTGAAATAGAGAAGCAAATAAGAAATAATTTACAGTTAACCTTTTTAATGTGTAGCCGGATGTGATGCATTTATGTGCTGTAGAATAAACAATAGCTTTCTCTATATTTTTAATTTTTATCTGTACTATGAAAAACAATAACACAAAACCTTAAATAAGAAAATGGGAATGAAGATAAACTGAGGACTACAGTAAAAACTACAGTAAATCATTTATTCCTTTTAATTAAATATATTTCTATTGGTAATTATGGTATAATGCAGCTTACCATATGTAAAGTATTTTAAAATAATCTGAGTTTCTGCATATATAAATGTATTTTTCTGTACAATGGGAATAATACTTACTCCACAGAGAAGCTGCAACATTAGACTAATCTTTATAAATCAGGCAGAGATCCTCACAAAGCAGGTATAATACAAAACATTTTCCAGTAAGTGATTAACCTTTTTTTAATTAGACTTAAAGACTAAATAACTTAAGTTTCTAATAGTTCAGAAAATTTTCGAGATGTTCCATAGATGTTTCAGGACATGGCCCTCAGCTGGATAACAGAGTTATAGTTGAGTCTCTTAGTCTAACAGTTGATGATGTCTTCTATTATTTTTCCACCTTTTGTGACTTTTTAAATTCAATTTTCATATTTTCCTATCATTGCACTGTGTTTTTTTTCTTAAGTTCTACCTGCTTTGACTATGGTGGTAAAAGCGGTAAGCTATTGTGAGGCACTAGAAGACGGAAGAGGAGCAAATTAATTCTGCATACGGCATCTAGTGTTCCCTGAATTTTGCAGACTTTTGTCTTTCCCACTTAACAACATTTTAAAAACATATTTGCTTTTAGTATAGGGGAAAAATAGAAGAGAAAGTGAACGACAGCGGATCTTGCTATGACCTTAATAAATAGTGAAAAGGAAAAGAAAAAAAACATATTACAGTGCTTCATGTAGATGGAGGCCAGAGCCTCTGGCTGTTGTTCCAATAGCAGTGTTAACAACACTAGTAACAGGAGAAAAGACAGATGATGGAACTTGGAAAAATATTTTTAAGGAAAAATGACCATCCCTCCTTCTGTGACTTGCAGGCACAGAATGGTTAGTGTTGCAATTCTGCTTTGGCTGAATAGCAAGAGACTAGCCATTGTTGGATCACTTTGGGTACATCAATAGCAAAACAAAAAAAGTGGCTAAATAGTGCAAAATACACTGTGAAAACAGGAAGCAAGTTCATGTAGGTGGGACCAGATGGCATAAACTACTTCAGTAACTGTAGATCCTTCCTCTTCTGAGAATAAAGTAGAGCCAGATATAGAAATGTTTTCCTATGCATTCAAAGAACTTGCTTAGTATAGTAAATGGACAGAATAAAATTTGTACTTGTTACCAGTATCTCTGATGGAAGTTTTTGAGCCACATTCAGTGAAGAGCATAAGTAGTGATGCGAAATTGATAATAGGTGGAAGAATTATATACCCAAGTAAAAGATTATTTGGATATATAGGATGAGGAAACTCATTTGTCATGACGAGGGCTATGAGGGAACTAAACTCATCTCTTTCCTTTTCCTAGTTTTCTGTGGGAAAAAAGTTCTGGAGTGGGGAAAGAGCACAATTTTGTGAACAGAAGGAAACTGTAAGCTTGAGAACATCACTCCTTGGAAAAGAAATCAAACAATAAGGAGTTTCTTTTCTTCCTTCCTTGCCAGAAGGTACTACAAAGGAAGCAATTTCATGTAGTTTTATTTCCAGTGGCACCTAAAATGGTCAGATCACCACTGAGAGAACGGGATAAAAGCTCAGAAGGGTACGTAAACCAAGTGAGGACACTATGGAGGAGACATAGATGGCTCTGATAGGAATGAAATAGCATAGACCTTATGAGGATGCTGTTTGAAGTTTTCCAGTGACAAAGCCTAGAAGGTAACCCTGAGGAGACATAAAGCAGGGATTGTTTAGAGACCAAGTTTGGGTTTTGAAGAGGAGCAAACTGAATCCCTGTGTCATTGCAAGGAAATGCTTGTGTTTTTCACCTCACTTTGGGAAAAGAGAGGGCTCTGGATTCATGAAGGGCATGTGAGAGGGAGGGTGGGAGAAGAGAGAGCAGCTCACAAGGGGAGGGTCTGGATGAACGAAAGGGGAAGATAATCATAATAAATAGGGTAGCATTGTTATTCTCATTTGATTTTGGATTTCCATTTCCTAGAAGAAAGAGAGGACTTGGTCCTCCCATCTTCCCAGTGGGAGGACTGCAGAAGGAAAAGGGAGTGTGGTCAGTTAAGGAAGAGGTTTTTCCAAGGGCATATCAAGAGCATTGTCCTACTTAAGCAATTCAGCCATCCAACTCAGAATTTCACAGATGTGTCATGCCCAGACACATCTTCTCATTCTTCCCTCAGAAATTTCTGGGTACTGGTACCTTTTGGACAACCTGTGCTGTATTGGCTGGATGCAGTCCTGGTGGCAATCTTCCAGTTAAAACAATGCTCCTCTTCACCAGTGATACAACAGACATCTTGTACCACAACTGTTTACTCTTCCTTTCTTTGTTCTTATTTTTAATCACTAGGCAGTGATTTTGTCTTGAATGAGCATGACAAAGCAAGGGACTATGGTAGCAAGAACACATTGGTGGAGTTCTGGCACAAATGCAGTTAAACTATACCAGACATCCTTGTTCTTTGCAGTCAAGGTTATTCCTACATCAGTGAGGAGAGGAAATCTAAATATAATCCCTGCACTTACACATCAGTCCTTTCAGCTGACTAATGTTTATGGGGCTGATGCCTTCAGCAAGATCTGGAAATCTCAGGTAGAGCAAAGATTTATCCTTTTTAATGTTTCTCAGGTCTGGTTCTCTCTTATGTTATCCTAAATATCTGGGTTTTGTTTGAAAGATTCAGACCCCTAGTAGGCTTTTCAGGCACTCTCTGCCTGACGAAGAAGACTGGTCACTGAGTTTGCAAAGCAGGATAACAAATAGGTGACTTATGGACCCAGCTGGAACAGAGAAAATCTGTTTGCATTTTCAATACTGCAAAAAGGGGACTGTTCATCTGTAGAATTACGATGTTGCCAAGCAAATTCATACAAAGAAGAAATCTCTAAGAGTTGGCAAAGTAAAAGGGAAGCCAACAGATTATTCCACACAGATTATTCTTTCCATTCTAATGGTAGAAATACTGCTATTTTCAATGAATAAGAGCAAATTGTCCTTTGAGTCCCATGCTGGAGCTGTAGAGAAACCACTGCATTTACAGTGCCAAGGGAAACGCTGCTACGCAAAATACAGCATGACCCAGAAGAAAGGACATTTGTGCAAGGACCTCATTGCACAGAGTTGTTAGGGACTCTGTAAGGTCTTGAAAGGGTTCTCAGCTGGGGGCATAGTTTTCATTTTCTAATGATGGCCAAGTCATCCAGCCTCTCTGTTAAATCAAATTATTGCTAAGCAGTAAGACAGATGTAGGCATACGCATCTCTGCTAGTCATGTAGGCTCCCACTGTAATCAAAGTAGAGAAGCCCAATATTGTGCAAGTTCACTTCATGGGAAAGCAGACATCTAAAATAGGCTTGGTGACTCATACCCTTGAAGCGCCTACTTGTCTCCTGTGACTCTGATGGGAGCTGACGGTGACTAGGTCTCTTCTGTGATGTGAGGTGAGGTGAAGCCCATCTCCAAGTCTTTTAATCTCCTTTTGTTTGGGATGTTTAGGACAGCAGCTCTGTTGAAGTCTGGACCCTGGGAAGAAAAGTGCACATATGTTTAAACATGCCTGCAGGCCAGCCTGGGCATCTGGGGCTCTTTGTGCCAGGCCTGACTTTGAATTCCTGCGTGCGCTGTGCAGCGCTGTGCAGTATTTCAAGCAGGCAGAAGAGCAAAAATGTGTGGGAGGTTTGTGCAGGAGAGCAATGAAACGTCTTTCTGTCAAAACCTGGTTGCCATAGAACAAAAAGCAGTTAGCTAGACTGTTTGAAAAGAAGAGTTTCTTCCTAATAAACACTTAGGACAGTGTTTATTTCTTGTTTAATAGAGTCTCTGTAGGACAGTAGACTTAATTGCAGTTGTAGCCTTTTGAAATGACATATACTTTCCTGCTCTGTGATCTAAGATCTATGTAGACTGTCAGAGATCTAGAACATAATCAAATAAAGCTGAAATTTTCCGTGAAGTGGAAATTGGAAACATTTGATGATTTGAGAAAGTTACTTCATTTCAGAATTTCTTTTCTTTAATTTTCATTTAGCTGATGTAATGTCATCTTCATTTTTATACTTATTTACCTTATTTCACAACATAGTATTAGTAATGGTAAACAAACACTTAATTGAAATGTTCTATTATTTTAATTATCTTTAAAAATCATGGAGAGGCAAGTGCTATTTAGCATGTTAAAATATTTGATCTTCTTTTCTATTTCAGAATGTCTCCTACTTGAGATATTTGATGATAGTATAAATAATAATCTTGAAGATTATTAAAGACTTAAACATTGATCCCCTCAAAATTGAATAATAAAATTCTGAACTACCCTTTTCAATTAAGTTTAGATTTTATGAAAATTATACTTTCACAGAAAAGTAACTAGACTGTGGATGAGTTCACACTGGCTTTGTTTATAGACTGTTATTCCCCACAGCAGTTTTCATATAGATTTTGTTCAAATGCATAGGCCTTTGGTCTGGAGATTTCCCCTCAGAGAGAAGGCCATAATTCCCACTAAATCTAAGAGACATATGCATGTCATTGCATGCATAAATCTGGAGAAAGAAATGGGCCTAAAGTTTGAATGAAATAGAGTGATTAGATAGCCAGATAAATTAGGATGATGAAAGATGTGACTAGGAAATGACAGCTAAATTAATTTAAATTGCCTTACGTTTCTCATAGGCAAATGCATACCACAGGTTAGCACTGAAACTTGCTGCAACGCTAGTTTTTCCATGTATCCTAATTATCCTAATTAGACAGACACACAAAATTATGTACTTAAAAAGTTATTGAAGTCTTAATCCAGAGGTTTAGCATCTGAGTATGTAAGAGAAATGTAAGAGTTGCTGGATTTTCACACATTATTTTAATGGAGGAAAAAAACAGTCCAATGGGAATAAACTAGCTCTAGAAGTGTATGAAGTGGTGATCCAGTGGTGGGCAAGGTAAGGGAGAAAAGAGATGCCAGTGGAGCTCCCCCACTTTTCGGACCTGGCCTCTGGGTGCTGGCGAATACCCCAAGAGGGAAAGGAGGGGAGGGGGAGATGGGGAGCACCGAGGTGCCGGTGCCAGCTGGGACTGCCCAGGCCATGCCCTTGCTTCCCTACACAAAATTAACTTTACGGCTCCCGGAAGACCTCACTGTATGGGGAATATATGAGTCCCCGCTACAGCTCTCGGATTCAGAGCTGAAAACCTGTCTGTGGAGACGAGATAGCATCTGCTGCTGTTGCTAGATGATATTAGTCAAGTAGTTCACGCGGTAGCAGGCTGTGCAGCAACGGAGACAGTTCAACTTTAAAGGCAGCTGTCGATGCATGGCTGAACGGGGGAGGGAGAATTGTTACAGCTGCACATAATGGCATTTATTTTTAGAAATTTTTTCTTCATTTAAAAAAAAAAAACTTGGAAATTAATTGCTGCCTCCAGTTAGGTCAATGTGTTAGACAGAGCTGCTCAGGGAGCTTCTAGTGCAAAGAGGCCCCAAGGAGACGTGCTGCAGACTGATCACGGCCAACAAACTTGCCAGTGTGTCGAAGCTGTCTCTTTCCCTGCACCACATTTCACGTCTGCAACTACACAGTGAAAAACATGAAAAAGTGCTTTAGCAGTGCTTAAAAAACCCAGAGTCACCCCGCACTGCAACAGCGGCCAGTTCCACAGCTCTGTCCCCGTTCCATATGTGCAATAATTTGTATACACCCAGTTGCCAGCAATGATGAATGGACTTCCAAGTCACCTCGTGTGGTGGCTTAGCAGGTCCTGAGTCACCTCCAGGATCCTGAGCAAAGCCATGAGCGCCCTGGTGGGCGCCTGCTCCCTCCTGGACCCCRGAGGGACACAGCACCCACCACCTCCTGCAATTTCACGGGGAATGTTTTGTCCTGTTGGCCACAGCTGGACATTGAAGCACTTTGCAGACCACCCTGCAAGGTGGTCCTGCAGGAGCCCCAAGAGCCTGCAGACATTTGTGTTAGACAGTCACCATCGCGCTAGCTCGTGCTTAACGGATACGCCGCTCGGCTGCATTCRTCGAAACGAAGAGCACAAGCATTTGTGTTCCATTAAATAGAAATTAATAAGATTCGAATAGGGAGAAACCAAACTGGACCGTTTTTTTGTGTATACAGCTGTGTTATGAAGTAATGCAGGGAACGTTAGTATGAATAATGATTGCACATGTGCATTCAATTTATTCCTTTTACTTCTTCTACGGTCTCCTTTTACCGTTTTTCTCTATAGGTTTTTCAGAAATCAAACACAGGTTTAACAGCTGGGTAAGACAGGGATTTCAACTGTTCCTTTCACACTACTGAGGTCCAATAGCACTTCTTTCTTTAAAGGCAYGCTGGGTCACTTGGAAGTTGTGCTTTGAAAAATGTTCACGTACTTGATGACTGAGTACACGAATGCGGTGGTCTAATTTTTACCAAGGTAAAAAAAAAAAAAGGAAAAAAAAGGAAAAAAAAAGGAAAAAAGAAAAGTGTTCTAGCCTCTAAACAATGAAGGACGTATCCTGAACTGCCACGAATCCTCACGCCTTCCTCAGCAACRCTGTAGCAGAGCTGATTTATACCAGCTGAGTATCTGCCCTTGGGTCCATAACTTTGTTTAAACAAAATTAAAAAAAAAAAAAAAGAATCGTGTTTCCAGCTCAGCTGAAAATCAAAAGTGAAAGTTCAGGAAGAAAGCAGAGCCTCCTCCTCCTCCGACAGCCCTTCTTCTGGCTCCCGGTCGAAGAACAATTTAGAGCAGTTCCTTCCACTCGTTGCTACAAGTAAACAACAAAAGTAGACTGTGTTACCCGGTTTGACAATGACAGTCTGTACTCAGCTTGATAGGCCACAAAAGGCTATGGTAGCTTTGCTTTCTCCAGTCAGCTTAACCTCGCTTCTTTTCTTCCAAGGGAAAAAAAAAAAAAAAAAAGGAAAAAAAATTGGCCAGGATCCAGGCTGAGCAACGGGCCCAGGCCAACTGCCCAGTGCCTGTGTGCGTACCAGTGCCTGGCGTCCCTCTATCGTAGCTGCTCGTAATTCTTCCTCGCTTATCATTTTCCTGTTTTAATGCTCAGACTTTGCAGAAATAACCATCCTAGAGGCTGTTTTTCTATCACCCGAGGCTTTTATTCCTGTGAGGCCTGGTTTTGCARCAGCCTGAATGCTTAAATTTTTGTGCCAGGACTCTTACCTCCTCACCCTACCCCCCCCCTTTCTCCTCTCACTCCCTTCTATCTTTCTTTTAGTCTCTGAAACTCCTATTATCCCACTAAACCTCGATCTTTCAGGCTGAACTGAACGAGACCCTTATCCCAGGCTGGGCAAGTGGGAGGGGAGGCAGCAAGTGGAAAACGTTCCTCGTTCTAGATGTAATTGCTGAGCAGGAATTTGCTGTTCCATTAGCACACACACCTCCAGACCTGCAATTCTGCAGAAAAGCTAACTCCTACTTAATCCTTTGGATAGGGAGTCAATTTTCTGGAGAGTTTTTCCATGTCATATTCCCCAATTCCTGCTCTTTGTTTTCCCACACTTTCAGGACAGGACAACAACCGAGGGAGATTGTTTGGCTTCCCTGAATGAAAACACTACGTTCAACACAAATGAGCCCTGCGCGGTTCTGGATCCCTATAAAAAAGTTCTGGCTTAAGCTCATCCCTGTTGTTAGGTCCTATCTGTGCGCCATGCCATCGCACAAGATCATGGGTCCTCTTCACCTGCCCAGGTGAGCTCTGAAGACACCTAGTCTTGGAGCAGGTCAGGAACTTTCAGCAACTGCACGTTTTAAATTGGAAAATGCCTATATTTGTTGAAATGAAAATCTTTCTTACAAATAAATCCTTTTCAACAGACCGTCTTTTTAGAGTTGCCAGTCAAGCTCTCCCACAAAGAAAAAGGAAGCAACTTTCACAGAAGCTCCTCTTGGTTCAGCCACTCAGCTAGGGTTTCCAAGGCTCAGCTCCAGTCCTGGCCTGAAACAGGGAAAGCAGTGATTTGAACTGTGTCTGGCCCCTTCCAGGTTCATGCTTCAGGAGAGATCACTGGTTATTCTGGAGACAGGGTRTGTGAGTACATAGATAGTAAAAATAACTTTCCCTTCTGAATATTTTTGAAAGGGCTTAGTTTTGCCTTGCATTAGAAAGGAAAAAAATATCATTTTTTTTTAGTGAAACAAAATTCTTGTCTTCTTTATTTCTTTTCTTTATCCAGCAACTTCAAGAAGAACAAACCAATACCATTCCCGTGTAGAGTCTGATTTTCTGGAAGATTAGCTTACCTACATAATAATGTGTGTTATGAACAAATCTTCCCATATTCATGAACTAAGAGCACAATAATGGATGTCACTTACTAATATTGAACATTTTAAGAATAGTTCATATTCCCATTGTGCCCACCTACATATAAAAGATTGCAAGCTTTCATGACCTTACATTTACATATCACACATACATATTTGCTCTACTCGGACCATTGTTTTGCTAAATCCTTTCAGTCCTTGCGGACAACAAGCTCATATACAGAAACACCTCTGAATGATGTTGCTGGGCTAAAATCAGACCCCATTTTTTTTATAAATTTGTCCCCTCCCAGCTGAGCAACATAATAAATGATATGAGCCTTCAGCACTCAAGAAACAAGTGCCATGCATCACTTCAGTCATGCAAGCTACCATAAATATGTTGGACTCATTCTTTTCTCTCTGCAATGGTTTCCTATAATGTTTAAATGAAACTTACAGATTGAAGTTTAAATTTTAATTGAAGAGGTGGAAGCAAGGACAGCTGACCAAAGATGAAGACAGACACACTGTCCAAGCATTCAGCGATGGAAAGGATTCAGGATTAGGAAAGGCAAAGACTTCTTGCAGTTGACTCTGGCAAAGGATGTGAAAGGCAGTGAGAAGCATATTGCTTGTCTGTTCAGAGAGGTATTACTTATCCACCAGCAGTAACAAAAAGACTGCTAGGGAATATGTGGGCCCACTGCTGAATGGGGCAGAGGACCTGGTGACAAAGGACATGAAAAAGGCCAAGGTACTCGATGTCTTCTTTGCCTCTATCTTTCCTGCTATGCCTTGTCTCAGGAATCCCAAGCCCTTGAGACCATTGGGAAACTTTGGAGCAAGGAAGACTTATCCTTGGTAGAGGAGGGTCAGGAATATTTAAACAAGATGGACAAACACAAGTCCGTGGGCAGTGATAGAATTCAGCCATGAGTGCTRAGGGAGCTGGCCAATGTCATAGCAAAGCCACTCTTAATTCTATTTGAAAGGTCATGGTGATCAGGGGAGGTTTCTGAGGACCAGAAGAATCATAGAGTCATAGAATCAGTAAGGTTGGAAGGGACCTCCGGAAATCATCTAATCCAACCTCCGTGCTCAGCAGGGTCACCTAGAGCATGTTAGACAGGGTTGCATCCAGGAGGGCCTTGAAGATCTCCAGAGAAGGAGACTCCACAACCTCTCTGGGCAACCTGGTCCAGTGCTCCGTCACTCTCACAGGGAAGAAATTCCCCCTCACGGTCAGGCAGAACTTCCTGTGCTTCAATTTCTGCCCATTGCCTCTTGTCCTGTCACATAGGACAACTGAAAAGAGTTTGGCCTCGTCCCCTTAACACCCTCCCTTCAGGCACTTACACACATTGATAAGATCCCCCCTCAGTCTTCTCTTCCCCAGGCTGAAGAGGCCCAGCTCTCGCAGCCTTGAAAGTAAATGTCAACTCTATCTTCGAGAAGGGCAAGAAGGAGGGYTTGGGAAATCACAGGCTGGTCAGCCTCACGTTTGTCCTTGGGAAGATGATGGAGCAAATCCTCCTGGATACCATTTCCAAACATATGAAGTACACAAAGCCAATCAGGAGTAGTCAGTATGAGTTTATGAAGGGGACCAACCTGATAGTCTTCTACAATGAGATGACAGGCTTGGTGGACAAGAGAAGAGCAGTGAATGTTGTTTACCTCGACATTAGCAAGGCTTTCAACATGGTCACACATAACCCACTCATAGACAAATGGATGAAGTGCAAGCTAAATAGGTGGCCAATGAAATGGACTAAAAACTGACTGAACTGCCAGGTTCAAAGGGTTGTAATCAGCYGCATGAAGTCCAGCTGGAATACAGTCATTAGTGATGTCCCCTATGGRCTGATACTGGGGCCAATACTGTTTAACATCTGGATGATGGGACTGTCTGCACTCTCAGCAAGTGTGCAGATGATRAAAAAAAATGGAGGAGTGTTTGACACAGCAGGTGGTTATCCTGCCGTTCAGAGGGACCTTGACAGGCTGGAGAAACAGGCCAGTGGGAATCTCATGAAGTTCRACATATGGGAGTGAGTCCAGGGAAGGCCCACAAAGATGATTAAGGGATTGGAGAACCTGTCATGTGAGAAGAGGTTCAAAAAGTGCTGAGACTGTTCRGCCTGGAGAAGAGAAGGYTCCRGGTGAATGAGAAGAGAAGGCTCAGGAGGAATCTTATCAATGTGTATAAATAYCTTTTGAAAGGATGTGAGAGAGATGGAGCCAGTCTCTTCTCAGAGGTAACTGTGACAGAACAAGAGGCAATGAGCATAAACTGAAAAACAAGAAATCCCACAAGAAAACATTTCTTTACTGTAAGGGTGAATGAACACTGGAATAGGTTGCCCAGAGAGACTGTGGGGTCTCCAACACTGTAGATATTCCAAACTTGGCTGAATATGGCTCTGCACAACCTTTTCTAGGCTGTTTCTGCTCTCAGCATGGCGTTGGACTAGATGATCTCCAGAGGTCTCTTCTAACCTCAACGATTGCATGATTCTGTGAAGTCTGAAGACTTGGCTCACTATCTTAAGAAACTCAAATGTCTGGGACTACTTCATGTTGACGACTGTCTAGGGCTTTGAGAACATGAGGCTTAAAAACTTGACTGCTGTCTACATGAGAAGTAATATTWATACGTGTGGAGATGAAAGGCCAGGGTGAGACTAGAAGGAACTTCTCCAGGAAAGACCTCTCTCAGAGAATAAATGCTGCCACATGCTTCATCATCTTTTACTCAGAGTATGGTCTAAATTCTTTTGGCTTGCCCTTTCCCAGCATAAACCTGCAGCAACACACATACTGAGAAAAAGTGCTAACAAAACAAGGCTACTCTCTTCCCTGAGGTGAGAATGAGAAAGGACTGCTGTGCATGGCACATGTGAAACATGTCACTTGGCATATTATGGGATGGCAGCCAGACACTGCAGGGATTTGCATGCCATAGGAACCTGAATGGGCTAGAACAGAGTATGCACACATGCCCACATGATTTTCAGCATCACTAAGTATGCTTATTTCTCATGAGCCACAGTGGCAACTGTGGTTGTTATATTCTTCTATAAACCTTTTCTTTAGGTGCTGAAATAAAGAAGGAGAGGAAGATTGGTTCATTAGGTGAGTTAGGCACCTGAAGTGTGGGCTAGGCAGAATACAAATACTAAATGCAAAATTTTCTTTGTGCTTTTTCTTCCTTCAGATAGCTCCTGCCTTGAGATGGCAAAATCTCAAGCAGGATTCTGGCCGCCTTCATATCTGACCAAGTTTATTTATATGTGGGTAGTTAAGTACCCAAAATACTGTAGTCAAGTTGAATGACCTGATTTGATAGAAATCGAACTCCAGAAAAGATAYTGCCTTTTGTGCATTAGCCAACAATTCTAACCTTGAGTATATTGTTTGCTGGAAACCTGTATTGTATTTTGTTAGTCTACATGCGTATGTGATTATGACTGCAGTGTGAAAATTTTAGTAATAATTTTTATAACAATAAATGCCCTGATCCAAATATTTTCCTTTATGTCAGTGAAATTTTTGATAATGACTTTTGACATTCTATATTAAAATAACAATCAAGAGCCCTCACTGAATTTCTTGAGCCAAAAATGTAGCATAATACTCAGAGCAACTTAAAAATTTTCCAGCAGACAGGTTTTCTGTCAAAGAAGGTTGTTTGATTTGAGAAAATGGAAATGTATCACAGCATCTTACTGAGACTTTGGCACATAACTGTAAATATGACATTTAATTTTGGCTTATTGAACTGTCCTTGAAGTATTCCTTGCTGGTCAACACCACTGAAATCTCTGAGTTTTAAATTCAAACGCTGCTCTCTGAATGGCAGAGCTGGAGAAGGTGACTAAGGGCCACTCTTTCACTCTCTCATCTGAGACGTGAAGTGGGAGGAGTAAGTGGAAGAGGCAAAAGGGAGTCAAATGCATCTAGCAGACGTCAGGCTGAAAGCAAGCACAAGGAGGTAGTTCAGTGTCTWTTTAAGTTGAGGATCTTCACATGAAAAGTTATAAAAGCAAAAATTTCAGAGGACAAACCTTTTCAGTACTACATACAAAGACACCAGCTCTAGCATACAAACTAGAGATCCCTGAGCCACAAATCACTGGAGACCAAGRGTATATTCTGGTGAAGAATCACTATTTGCTTGCTGTTAGGAATTTCCTAAGGGAGACCTGGTTTTGAGCAAGATGTATCTCTGATCCTATGTTTCTGCACAGGTAGGAAGTATTATTTCTAACTGGTTCTAGTACTAACAATTCAGTTTTCAGCTTTGCACTTTCCACCCAGTTGTTCTATCCTTGTCTTTTCCAGGATGAAAAATAATAGTAGTCAGAGGATTGGGGGAAAAAAAAAACCTGACCTTTACACATTTTCAGATTTGGGGTATTGGGGTATAAATAAAAAGAGCAAATGAAAAAATAATAAAGGATATGAGAGAAACTATTCAGTCAAACTCCTTTAAAGCTGAGACCTCAAGCAACAGTACAGGACCTAGCACAACAAAACATTCTTTTTTTCATTTCAGACTAACACTCCGTGCTTGATTCACATTGTTATTTCTGCAAACTGTACCCTGAACCATGTAACATCACACAGAGATGCTGTTCAATAACTTACAGACCTGGGTTTCTGTTCTGTAAGTCTGCAACCTGGAAGAATTTAGGCCAGGTGTACCCTCAGCTTTTAGGAAGAGGGTTTCATCCACTTTCTCAGGGGACCAGTAGAGGCCTGAGTGCATGAAGACTACTTACCTGCGGTCAAAGTCAGATTGGAGATATCTTTAATTTTTATTGTCCTTGGCTTTTCCTAATGGCATGAGAATTGCAATGTTTTACTATTTTGGAAAGTTTACTTCTTTTTATTTTAAAGTAAATCCTAAAGAAATCCATGATTAATCATTCCTGGACAAAATATGAAAATCCTTAGAAAAAACCTTTACAGTTTACTGAAACTATTGCTAAGTACCATGTGAAGATATATATTTACGAGCCCTTTAAAACCACAATTATTTTTACAGGACATTGGAAGATCTTTTAAGGTCTGTTCCTATTCAGTACTAAGTACTTGTTCATGAAGATTTCATATCACAAAGTATTGAGCTATTTATCTTTAGGCTATGCYTGGCATGTATATGTAGCGAGTTTGCAAGTTTTAGGTTGTCATAAATGTTTCTTGAGAAACTGCCTTGGACAGAAGGCATTTTTCTAAATTAAATAAATATGTTGTTTCTGATTTTCCAAAATACCCAAAGGAACTAGCTCACATTCTAGATCAATGGCCTGCAAAATTTCACTTTGAAATACGATGACATTTTTTATTTAGTGAAGCAGAAAACATGTCTGGAAACAAAGAAACCCTCTGCAGAGGATCTGGTCCTGCAAACCTGCAAAATGAGAATTCTCCAGGCAAGTTTCCCCCCTGACTTTAACAGGACCACTTATCTAGGTTTTCCTGTTAGCTGAGTAGCTAGATGGAACATTATGCACAGGTCTCTGTACAATCAAGATTATTTTGTAATTAAAGCATATAATTGACTGATGCTTTCCATAATATTTGGACTTTTTTAAAGAAGGAATTAAGGTTTTTGAGTTTTTTGTTGTTGTTGTTGTTGTTGTTTTAGAAAATCTGGAAAATTCTAACCCTCTAAAGAATAGGGATTTTTGAGGGTCAAATTCTTAATCATTTTAGACCTGACCCTCAAAATCTTTTCTGCATTGTGGCTTCATATAAATTGCATTCAAGTCTCCAAGTTAAGAGGTGTGGGGATAGAAATAAAACTTCTTGATGGCTCTGGCCTCTCTGAATACAGTCASTCAAATGGTCCTGGGAGGTCTGGGTACAGCAAACTGCTACGGACACAAATCCAGTCTGCACAAGTTTATTGCTGGGTCTGTTTCAAATGTACTGAGAACAGTGACTAAAGCCTTTAGAAATCAATGGAAAGTCGCCCATTGATTTCAGTGGATTTGGATCCAGCTCTAAACAAGCACTTTGGGATAATGGATTCGTTACAGAACAGGGGAAACAAAATCAAAGAACTTCTGTAGCCCAGATACTGTGGTGCATTCAAAATACCAAGGCACAAATACAACATACAGAAAGAGACACCAACCCCGCACGAATTCAGCCATCTTTAATACCCACGCAACATCCATGAAGAACCAGAGGCAAAATGGGCTCCAGGGTGTTTATGACTTCACTGTTTGCTTGCAGTTATACATCACTCTGGCTTAAATTTCTTTACAAGCAAGGCTTTGTCTTGCATAAGATCCGCTTCTTGTTAGCTTTGGCAAGAGCTGTACACAGCTACCTCTGTCTAGGTCCTCTGCCAAAAAGGTAAATTGGATGTGCAGAAAGACTTGGGCCTGCTCCACAAAGTGTTATCCATAAAAACAGAGTCAGAGTCATACAGACATGCCCAGAAAGGCTGTTAGATCATCAAGATCAGTTTCCCAGGATAATATAGGCCATACTTTTGTATTTTTTATTAATTAAGTTACTTCCATATCACATTCTCTAGCTTGAGTTTCCCTGACACATAGTCTTCCATAAAGACATCCAGTCTTGAGATGAAGACTTTTGGTAGTCCGGGCCAATAACTCAAATTATTCTCGCCTTCCAAAACATCTGCCTTGTTTCTCTTGTGAATTTGTTTCATTTCTGCTCTTCATTACTCATCACAGTAGCTTTCTCCACTTTAGAACCCATTGGCCCAGAGTAGTGCCTTGAGTTGAAGGCACTTCTGGTATATTCAAGTTTCCTATTCTTCCTCTTTTTGATCAAGTTGCTAGGGCTCACAGAGTGTAGAATTCTTATTTTAGCCTTCATATATTTTTTCTGGCTCATTTTCTGCATCTTCTTCAGTTTTTCAGTATCTTCTTATAAATGTGGGACAGCCAGAACTGCACATAGTGTTCCAACATCTGTGTCACTGTTGCTATGTACAAATGTAAAATTACATCCTTATTTCCGTGGATTGTTTCTCTCTTTTTAGGGCTTGCTAGAGCTACAGCATTATATTAGGAGCTCTAATGCCACTGCGCTTGTTCATGAAACTTAAGTCCTTCTCTGAGGCGCTACTTTCCAGAGTCCCATACGCTGTGCCCATCCTCGCCTTCCTTGATCCTACAGGTAGATTTTCGCTTTTTGTTTCCATTAAAGCACATGCTCTTTATATGCCAAGTCCATATGATTTTGTATGTCTGCCCAGTCCTCATCATTATGTATCGTTCTGCCAGTTTTTATGTCATTAGGACATTTTCAACAGTAATTTTATATTCCCCTCTAGATCACCAACAGAAACGCTTACTAGCATCAGCCCTAGTACTAATTTGCACAAATTCTATTATAAACATCTGTATGTTCATATGGTTTCCTGCTAAAAATGCTATTTTAGGATTCAGTTCTTCGTCCATTCCAGAATTTCTTCACAGGTGGTGTATTTTGCGGTTATATATACACTCAGTTATATATAGCACAGTATTAGGGCAAATAGTATTTTTTAAGCATTGTACACCTATACAATTCATTTTATCAACCAGCCTCCATCAAACAGTGAAATCATTTTGTTTAACGAGATTTATTTTTTTCTTTAAAACATTTTAACTGGCAATATATTCTCACTTGTTATTCCTTATTACAGTTTAGTGAAAAGTTTGTCTAGACTTTCTTTTTCCCACTGAAAATGCAAATTGAAATAAACCGAGGCATTTTCTGAATTTGTATTAGTTTTCTCATATCACATCAGTTGAAAACAAGTTTATATGTGTATGTGTGCAGAGAGAACCTGAAAAAAGTGTTCAAAGACATTAGCTTGACATTTTAAAAACRGAACATTTGAGTTTTTCAAAATTTATTTAAGTTTTAAGTACTTTTTATATCTTAAAGACAAATAAAATATTTCTTTTGGGGTCAAATAATGCACCTTTTTGAATCTGGACTTTCTTTATATTAAAAAAAAATCTCATCAATCTAGAACAATTTAAAGAATGCTATTGCAAGTGGATTAGGAAGGACTTTTATTCACACAACAGCTTCCTTTATTGCTTGAATACGATTTCATTTTTTCCTAAAATTTCTATTAGACTATAGAACCTCTAATAACTTTTGCTTATAATTTCCTATTTGCTTTTATGGATATTGGCACAAAGTCGGCATCTCCTCAGTTACCTGAACTTATGTGATACTCCAGAATCTCTTAAATATCTCTTAAATAGAAAGCCAGTATGCCAAAGGTCTTCTCAGCTAAATCTGCCTCAGGAACAGGTGCTTTTTAATAGTCTCCTTAGCTAAATTATTCTGCAATACTCRTGTGACCTACATGTGCTTCTTTTTGCTGCTTCTAAAGTATCTAATGGAATGACTTATCTTAAATATCATTGGCCACATCTTTATGAGAAATTTGACCGTTTGTAAACATTTCAAGGGCTATAACTCTTCTATGCTTGTTTTCATTCAGCAGCTCTACTGCTGAAATACAGACTTTAACAGCCTTATCCAATTCATTTTTTCCTGATGTGTTTATGTATGTCCCATATTGCTTTTATACATTGCCATACTTTGGGTCTACTTCACCTTTTTCCCTCCACATGTTWTATGTTGTCACTATGACTGTTCTACTATTAGATACTTTTCTTGTTTGTGGAGTTGAAGTGTTCTGGTTCATGCAGTAAATGTCTTCTAGACAGCTCCCTGTTTCTCACCACAACTTCTTCAGGCTGTTCTTTCTCATCAGTGAGGACCATAAGAACCTGTCTGCACATGCAGCTGAAACTATACCAGTAATTATTTTGTACAAAAATAATCTTTTTTCCACAAGATGTTTTTTAGAATCATTTGCCTGAGCACCCTAACCCAAAGCTTTTTATCTTATATTACTAGCACAATTGCATACAAAGCATGTACAAGGTTCAGTGTGGCTCAAGACAAAAAGGTGAGGTATGGGAAGAATCTACTAAATTCAAAGTTATTTTTTTTTCATCATACCAGCTTTTGGCAATGATTTGCTTTTTTCCTGGGCATACATTATTGAAGGAACTTAATACAGTCATTTAGAAAACGTCCTGATTCTCAATCTAGTTTGGTGTAGGAAAGTCTGGATTTGGAAGAGGACTGAAAGTCTTCTTGTCCCCTCACACTCCTTCTGACAGGTGGGATTTGCAGCACAGCTGTACACCCCTAGTCAGGTCCACCCCTAGTCATGTCCATGCTTCTGCACTTTTTATCATGCCACCAGCATAAGAGAATGCAGCTGGCCTGAGAGCRTGTTATAAAGACTAGGAGCAAGGTCTCTCAAGCATGAATTGATTGCAAAGAGGACAAATGCTGGAACAAAAGTTAACTTTATTGACACTGGTGGGGAAAGCCCCATTCTGTGGAGCTGAGTGTGTAAATAGTGAATAAAGTCACCTCTAACAAGGGGAATCTCAGTGCTTAAATAATGGGATCACAAGGTCATATGAAATCCCCTCTAAGAAAGCAGACTCATTATATAAATCATGGGAGCATAATCTCTCTGAAAAGTACAAATAACAAAGAGGACTCAGTACATAGATGGTGGGATCACAGGTCACTCAAGTTTAAATCCCCTATAAAAAAGGGGGAATTCAATACCTAAACAGTGAGAGAACAGTGCTGTTGTGTACCATCATAACGCTATGGAAATTATTTTTAAGATRGAAAAAGCAAACCCTTTTGCTCCTCCATTGATAATGCTGCAAGATGCATTTCTATGCATATATACAGCAAGAACTGCTGCATCCACTCAGAGAGACTGCCCAGGATGGAATCATCTCCAGGCAATATTAATAACTTCCTTCCTGGGGTGAGCATGTGTCTTTGTACTCAGGAGATACACCAGGCAGATGGTGTCCACGCTTTTGCTCTGTTCTCCTCCCCTTCCACGTTCTCCCTGTCTGCTCGTATCCCACCCATGTCCTGCTGCACTGTGCTGACAACCTTTGCAAATAACCCTGACTCCATCATGTGGCAGCTTTTATTTGATCTGAAACACTGACAGCTGCCCTGGCTGAAGGCAGAGGGAACCTGAGAGCCTTCTTAGGCCCATCAGGAGAAAACAGGCTGCTTTCTGATGGAGTGCGTGGAGGTGCACACTGCCAGGACAGGTAGGGACATGTGGCCATCCTACACGCTCGTTTAAATGTAGCCATCCCTTCTCACAGAACCGATGGGAAACTGCCTGGCCACAGCGCAGCATACCTGTCTCACTCCCACACAGTGAATCCTCATCCCAGTTAAAGCTGGATGGTAGCTGGAAGATCTAATGCATGGAGGAGGACAGGTACCACTGCTGCAAATGGGTATGTAAAGGGCCCAGCTGCAAGGCAGCATGAAAGGCAACTCCCTATTCCAGGCAGCCTCGGACCARTGGCAGCTCGATCCTGGTCTTTCCCAAACGATGCTATCAAGATCCTGTGGACTGCCGTAAAAATCAGTGACCTGTGGGTCTGAACCCACCCAAAGTATTTCTTTGAAGAGCTCGAACTGGTTTTCTGATTGTGTCTGCAAGGGCAAAGGGCTATTGTCTTATCCCATGAATCATTCTGCTCTGCAGAATAYCACTTCGAAGGCTTCTGTGTAAAGAGCATTTATACCAAATTTGCAACATGTTATAATGTAAGAATCAGATTACRCGCAAATATGCACTCATAAAATGAACTACAAGTGTTTTATTGCATGTTCACAGGCAAAACATTTTATTACACTTTTATATGTAATGCAGTCATGTCCGTGTCCATATGTGCGCTTAGGGAGAGAAGAATAGCTCCCATTATGAATGCACACACATACATCTTCAACTCAAATGGGCCCACTTACATAGACATAAATCCCACTGAAAAGGGCAAATTCTGACAGTCCCTTTAGGTGTTCTGTTAAGAAGCAGTACATCTGTCTGGTGTAAGATCAGAATGATGTCTTTTTTTCTTGAACAGAAGTTACAACGGTATAATTGAGAGTAAAATTCCTTTCTGTGTTTAACAGGGCTCTGTGTCATTTGGATTACATGTCTAAATGTATTTCTGGTAAAACAGTTATCTTGGTTTAGTTCAACAAAAAGAACTGCAGAGAAAAACAAAGGTTTCTGTTGTTAAAATAATATTGGCTTGTGCTCCGATCAGGTAACAGATTTATATGTTTCTCATTAAATAATAATAATATATGTTTGCATGTATAGAATGAGTGTGTGAGTATATGTGTATAAATAGTGTATACATGTTTTTCAAATACGCCATTCTAAAAAGAGACAGTTCTGGTAGTCCAAGTTGTTGAGAACCTCTGTAAACGCAGGTCACATACATGTGTACCAGATTTATAGTACTTGCTTAGGCCTGATCCTGAATACATTGAAATCAAAAGCAAAATTCTCCTAACTGTGGAAGTCCAGAATTAGGCCTGTCTGCAACTGCAACTGAAATATTTGAGCTAAGTTTCACTGGAAGAGAAAAAGAGTGGCAGGCTCTATGTATTGAGAGGAATTTTAAAGATATCTTAATGGCCACAGTAAAATGTTATGTTCCAGTTCAGACTTGGGAAAACAAAGTCTTGGTCCAGCATGCAATGTGTGGGTAGCATCTCAGGGTCTAAGTCCTCCCACTGACTTCAGCAGAGATTTCCAGATGCTTAGAGTTAAGGTATGTATTTAAGAACTTTTTTAGATTGGGACTAATTACTGCTAGTTTAAATCATGTGACATAGTCATGGGTACAAGGGCCTGAGCAGTGATTAAAGAGATGGTAAGGGGCTCTAACAGCCTTGTTTTGCTTGAAAGTCATTTGTCACTTTCATTATGTTCCCTCTTTTCTGTGCTTGTGATCAGGCCTTTCAAGTACTTTTTGAGCAAGCTAATTTTCCATGCATGTCATCAGTGTGGCTATGGCCTTTTATATTCCTCCTATGAACCAGTTTAACTCAGTAAAATCCTGAAGAAGGTACTGGGTTGCCAAGGTCAGGGTTCTGTGTTGGTAGGACCTTTTCCTTTTCACCATTAAAAGCGCCTTAGAGGACAATTTTGGAGTTGGATTTGATTGTGTGTCAGAAAAGTGAGCTAACTCTGCTCATTGTCCCCATTCGTGCTCCTGTGACCRTAAATTTTCTCATGATGTGGGACATCCTGACCCATAGGTGATTTTGGGGCAACAAGATGAAAAAGTCGAGGGCATGCAGAGCTGAGCCTCTGATTCCCGTGGCTGCAGGAATTGCTTCTATTGCATTGAGTTTAGAGTATTTTTCTTGCCCATGTCTCCAACATCTGAGCTAGCTTATGAGCTTACTTTTTGTTGTTCACCTTAAGCTCAGTCTCCTGTCTCAGTTAAGAGGGCATTAACCCATCATTTCACAATCCAAAGTGATGAAATTCAATATCCTGCCTCCCTCCAAAAGATTTTTTAACATCAGGTTCCCTCAGGAGTTTTAAAACATTGTTTGGGAGCTTTYAGTCTTTTATTTCTAATAGTTGTATTTTTTGGCATGTGGCACGTATTTTCAAACTTACTTGTTCTGAAGATYCACCTGTGATGTATATAAAGGGTGCTATACAAATTAGTATAGATTGTAAATCATTTCAACAAAACATGTGCTATTTGAGGCCAAATCATCTCGGTGGTCGCCGTATCATTAAAAAAAAAAAAAAAAAAAAAAGGATGAGAGGGGAATTATGTTCATCCTGGAGGAGGCAATTACCACTTATTGTCACCAGCCAGTAGATACCAAGGTCCACCAGTCCTTTCATAGTGGTAGAGAAGTAACTGCCTCCAGCTTTGGGCTTCCAGGTTGCTTCTCTGCTGCACCGACAGTGTGCGGGTGAGAGAGATTAAAGGTAGAAGAAAGAGCCCAACCTTTGATGCTTTGGACGAGAGGGAGTGTGTTGGCGCAGGTCCTCCTGCCTCTCCTAATTGGATGTGCAACTTTCAGGCATAAAACTATTATTTTGCTTTCTGGGCCTTCCACAGCAGCTGGGCCAAGCTTCCTGCTAGGAGCCAGGATCTGCAACCTTATGAAAGTTGCAGGGCCCGGCAGGCTGTCGGTATTTGCAGCTGGATCAAGCCCAGAACAATTTTATTTTCATCAGAAATGTTCCCTGGCCCTACCACATGTGCAAACYTACATGAAACCACCAAGAAGGCTCCCTCCCCCAGCTATCTTATTTAGCTCAAATTCAGCTGCCCAGCAGAGCTGTTTCTTATCCAAGCCCTTAGAGGCTGGAGAGGAGTGCAGAGATTTAATTATAATCTTTCTCTCTCTCCACCTCCCACAGAACATTAATGCTTTTCATTAGCTAAAGCCAAAATCTTGCTTTATAAGCTGTGAGAGTTGTCTTAAAAAAAAATCCAGCTTTAAAAGAGTTTTGAATGGTAGTAACAGCAGCAAACCCCTCATCCACAGGTGTGGGAGATTCGCTTGAGGATTGCTGGTAGAGAGGCAAGTTTTATTTGAAAGACATCTGATTCCTATTTCTGTCCATTGGCTGATTACCCCTTGTATTACAACACTTCTGTGCCCACTGACAATTTTACATACACGTCCAAATGAACAAGAGAAATCCTTGACGTCCAGGAGCTTTGGGTGATTTTTATAAGTATCCAGATGTTTAGGCTTTTATCTGAAGCTTATCCAAAAATAGGAGGCCACTCCTAGCAGCAGCCTGACAAATACCTACAACCATTTAGTCTGTGTGTACTTGTGTGCAGGTCTGTAGCATACGTTTATATGGACATATTACTGGCATGGATGCATCTTCTGACCTCAGTGGTATATAAATGCAGATAAATGAAGAATGAGATTTTTGATCCACRGTTGCAATGTGCTTGGAGTCACCTAATGGAAAGGTGTTGTGTTTATATAGGATACTAACCTATTGTTGTCATTGCCTTACAGAATACGTAAAGCTGATTGCCATCCATGAAAAATGAGAGCTTACTCACAGTACTTTCCCTGCAGACTACCCAGAGGTCAGAGAGCACTAGGCAAAAGATGGAGACTGGCTCCTCATGACAGCAGATTTCTTTCTTTTTTTTTTTTTGGCAAAATATTTCTTTTCTTCTCCTTTCCTTGTGTCTGCCAGCTTTAATGATATAAATAGACAAATGAACCTCAGCAAATTGCTAGGATGGCTTCAGGAATATTTGTTATCTGTATTCAGTAGCACTTGGAAGTGTCAAGCAGGCAGCTCTGTTGTGGCGGATGCTGTGCAAACACGCACTACGGTACGAAATCCTCTTGTGTGAAGAGCTGACAGTCTACTTGGAGGGAAGATACGACAAGCTGCATAACAAATACCTGCCTGATTGATAAAAGACAAATGAAAGGGCCATGGGATTACATGGATTACAGTTGTTGGTTACATAGATTAACCAAACAAWTAAGGGCAGCAGGAATAATAAATATCCTTCCAAGAGCTGCTATTGGGCTGCAGGCTGAATTTAACTGTTCAGACTGTAAACTATTTAYGCCGTAAACACAAAAGCACAGTGAGAGTGCTGAAGGAGAGGGAGAACTTCTTGGAAGCAGTCCCATGAGTGGGACACGCTTTCCTTGATTCCTCAAGAAATTTTACACAGTTGACTGGGTTTTATGTACATTTTGATGGTTTCTTATCTTACATTTTAATAGGAAATCTGCTGAATGTCTGAAATGCCTTTTGGCAGTCAGACCTTTTGTTGCTGATCTCTGTGACTTAAAAACAGTTTAACTTATCACGTAGCTTTGGTGTAGAACTGGTGTAGTGGGCAGGTTCATTTGAGTTTTAACTGCTTTCCTTTGGATCATTTTTAATCATCACTTACACTGCATATGGCCATTTATGCATTGACAGGTTGATGGGGACTTTAATGTACATAAAACTTTCTCTGTCAGGACTTATGTCTCTCTGTCAGATTTTATCCTGCAGTAGAGAGGGTTCATGTATAGTTGCTGACAGATAAAATAAGCTCCTCCAGCAGCTGCAGTTCTGCCTCCCACAGATTTTTTCTGCTCTGATCCTGTGTCCCCAGTTAGGCATTCAGAAAACACAGGCAGTAACAGAGGAGGAAAACGGCACGAGAACCGGGGAGAGGGCGAATCTCTCATAGAGGATTTCGAAAGTCACTGCGTGGAAGAGGTGCACAGACACTCTTCTGACATTTGAGGGTGAATTAGTCTTACTGGGGCCAGCTCCGGTAGCCTGACAGTYTGATATTTGGTGTCTTTCTTTTACCCCCGTCGCAGGAGACAGGCAGTGACAGGAAAAAACTTTGGGCTCTATTTTAAAGAAAAATGACTTTCCAGCTCTAATTCCTGCAGAGAAAACCAAAAAAGCAAGAAATCTACTTTAAAAAAAGTTTAAAATCCCAAATCACAGAAAAAGCTGGAAAAAAACATGAATTTCAGGTCAGTCCCATGATTTTAAGGACTAGCATCATAAATTTGAAATGCATGGGTTTGAGGATAGAGGGACCAGCACTGTGCAGTTTGGAGGGCAAGCACTATGTTTTTCCTAGCTGATACAATCAGAATTAAGATATGCTGATATTATACCTAACGCTAAAAGGTGCCCAGCACCTGTCATTTCCACAGAAGCCAATGGAAACTGCAGACACTCAGCTCATAAGGATCAGGACTTTAATCATTAATATGCTTCCAGATCTATAAAAAAATGTTTCCTAAGATACTTTATTTCTGCAAGAAATTCCCTGTTGGCAAGAGAATTTTCATAGCTCCTTAAAGACCTATAAGGAACTGTGGAAGAAATAAAGTGGGGCTTTACTTATGGAAATCAGACCTACTGGAGAGCAACTGGAAATGTTTTTTATGAGACTTTATAATGGAACTACAGTAGCAGTTCCATGTTGATTTTCATTCTAAGACCTTATTTTTTTTTCTTCTTTTTAAGCCAAATTTTTTCCCACCTGAAACTTCACGTGTGGTCTCTTGGCAAAGAGGAATATTTTTGGAAAGTTTAAGGCTGATCTGATAAGCCTTTTTTAAGTAAGGAGATTTGAAAGCATACAGATATTTTACTTTTAAAAAATCTTCAAACTTTTCCTTGCTCATTTAGAAATTGAAAACTGCTTACACTAAAAAACTTCCATTTTTTTTTATATTTGCCCTTAAGGAGATTCAACTCATGAACATATTTTTAGTAATTCTAGTCATACCAAAATTTGAGGATTTGATTACGTTTCTTGCAAAGGTAACTTTAAAAAGTGGAATAAAATTGGCATAAAAATCAGAGAGAGAGTTTATATTGATAGAAAAGTAACATATTACACACAGATGTGTCAATCAGCATAAATATATATACCAGAATCTTTCAAATGATTAAGAAGAATATTAATTTTTATTAAAATTATCCAGATTTTCTTTTCATATCGATGATAGACTTTTTCATAAATAGTTTGGTCCACACCCATTTAACCCAAACTACAAGTGACATCTAATAAGTGGTGCCCAGTAGTAGTGAAAATTGGCAKGTGCTGTCACTGACTTGGTAGGCCAGTAGCAGATTCTGTTAGAACCAAAATACAAAAATGGTAGTTTCAGTCAGAATATTATGAATGTTTATATAGACATATCAAAGTGGACAAAAGTGATCCACAGACAACAAATACAGTTCTGTAGAAATACTTAGAGATACCCTGAGTATCTCTGAACAGTGCTTTGAGGCAGAAAAACTCGTCCCTGGAGCAGTCTGGAAAAGAGCGCGTAGTGGGTCCTTATCCTTAGCTGGAGATGTATTTTCTCATTTTTCAAATGCCTTTGAGTAAAGTTCTTGCAAATGAGCCATGACATTTTGATAAGGGACACACTTTAATTTTAAATTGTGATGTGTGGCCTGAGCATCGAGGTCACCAAATGTGAGCTCTGTTCATGACTACTTGCTCCAGGCTTTCCTCCACGGCCGTGTCTGTGCAGCCCTCGAGCACGTTTTCCTTTCAGCAAGCTGGATTGCTGGCTTTTCCTCTGCCTTTTCAACGTGTTCTTTGACGAACACTTGATTTTCAGCCTGCAGAGATTTCCGCTCAGTTTCTGCAGTGGTTGCCTCTTGAGCAGTTCTGCACTTTTTACTGCTTTGTTTTGTTCGAGATGCACTTGCCCTGACAAAAATCTTGATTAGATATGAAGTGATCCCTTTCATCTCTAGGAAGAGAGTTTTGAAACTGCTTTCTTCCAGCAGATAAGCAGCACCTTTTTGTTCCGCAGACTCCTCTCCTTCTTCCTGCCCATTCTCCTCTCCTATTCCTCCCCTCATATTGGTAAATCCATGCTTGCCCTTGTTTGTTTTATTGACTTTCTTCAGTAAATAGTTGATTTCTTTCTTTTTTCTTTTTTTACTGATATTTCTTAGTGCCTTCCCTTCTTTTTTTATTTCTTATTTTTAGAGAAATTTATATCCAGAAAGGAGGGGAAAATGGGGCTGCTTCTGATTCTCTATGCCAATACATATATACACAAAGTAGAAGTACATTCAGGCTTTTCTTCAATTGCAGCAAAATATGAATCCACCTAGTTCTTAACTATATGTGAATACACCATGCTAAGTAAGAAAGGAAGGGCTTGCTTGCATGGTAAACCTCTGTCTAATTTTGAAGAAAGGCAAATGCATGCTTGTGTTAGTAGGGCTCCTCTACCAGTTGTTTTATGACCATTATAGTTTTCTTGTTCTTCTGCACTCATCCTGTATGTTGCTCAAGTGAACAAGGGATGTAGCTGCTGAATTTTGGCTCATAATAAATTCTGTCAGATCAGAACCTCATTTCAGTGAGAATGTGACTAGCATAAGGTGAAATGTTATATCCATGATAACAGTAACTTCAGCAGCTTGGATTTCTATTTAGGGAAAGACACTATCCACCAAAAGAAAGGACAATATTAAGTATGCAGAATATAATGCACTCAGYTGGCTTCTGACATGAAGGTCAACTTGAACACTTAATCTGAGCCATATATATTTGAAGTTCCACAAAAAGTGAACAGCAGGACTTTTTTCTTGTGGAGTCTCCTTCTCTGGAGATATTCAAGGCCCGCCTGGATGCAACCCTGTCTAACATGTTCTAGGTGACCCTGCTGAGCAGGGAGGTTGGACTAGATGATCTCCAGAGGTCCCTTCCTACCTTACTGATTCTATGATTCTATGATTCCTTCTTATGTATCTTTGCATTTTTCATTTTAATGAGTACCTGTGGCAGAATTTCCAATATCTCACATAAAACACTTTTTTTGCRGTATTTATGGTGTAACTAGAGGTGAAAAGCAAGAGTAATCTCATTGAATTCTATTTTCATAATCAGGGTTAGATGGATTGGACAAACCTCTTCACAGCATTCAATGATTTTTATGACTACTTGACCCAGATTTATAGAGATTTGCTCATCTTTACTACTTATTATGGCTGGCATTTGGTCTGCACAACTTGTCATGAACTAAGATAGAWGTTTATGCCATAGTGGTTATGGTGAGGTAATGTCATGCAATGCATTCCATATAGCATCTCCTTTAATGCTCTCCAAGTTCTTATTGCACTGATTTCAGTGAGCTTTGTATCAGATCTTGGACTGAAGATTTAGGAGTGGGACTGAGTTTGCAGGTATATATTAGCATAAGTTGCAATTGTTCAGTGATTTTCTGTGTGGGTTCTAGAGTGGCATAGTGTTTAGTAAATGGAGATACAACATTAGTGTAGGTTGTCTCTTGTTACAGAAGTAGCTCCTTACATCCTCATATAAGCTATCCTTGGATAGCTTCTTCAAAAACATGATCTGTCCCTCTAGAGATAGGTCCTTATTGACAAATCATCTTTCTTAGGTCATTAGACTGGCTACAGTAGTGTTCTCCTCAAAGCAAACTTGGTGGCAATGATGTATGAGGGCTTGCCTGCATTATCAACTCAGATGTTTCCTGGCTACACTGAGTTGCTRTGCTGGTCTGTGGGTTTTACATATGTATTTACATTATGTATGATGCATATATGTATACATTCTATTTTGGAGAATTACCATTTTTTATGTTGACCATAGTATCTGGRAAAATGATACTTGTATAGGCTATCTCAGAGTTACAGCAGTAGCAGAGTATCAAATTTGTGGTAGGAATTAGTAAGAAAATCCAGGATTCCTGCCCAAATGATGAAAATGTCATTCTAGGTACAGGCTAGGCTTAGTGATAGAATTTAGAAACTTATTTAGAAAYTATTCTACAAGGTGACTCATGAAAATGTTGGCACGTTTTGGGCCATTTTAGATAGTATATCTGTATTCACATTCCGAGGAAATGCAGGTTATTTTAAGAAATATATATGTATCATATAGATAATATTCAAGTCAAGTTCTGATGCTTTCATGATCTGGATTGTGATCTGAATTCTGGCATACAAGCTAAGGATAGACCTGGTATCTAGTGAGGTATTGATGAAGAGGTGGTTTATAGTATGTATTCTAGGGCAAAGGTCTGTTGTATCCTGGAAAAAGGCTATTTTTTAGTTAATGATAGTGTTAGAGATGGTTCTGATGAATCTGGTAACTCTTTAAGGAAATTCCCTTGGTGAGATATTACCAGCCTGYCAGGACTTCCTCATCTGTGGATCTTGCAATAGAGGAAAGATAGGAGATGAGGGCTCAGATGGTATAGCTTTTTTTGTAGTTGTTTGAGAAATAACTTGAGGTTATCTTTGAGCTTGAAGAGGAATGTAGGCTCTTCCTCGACTTTCTTCTAGTAAGCAGCAGCAAAAGATTGTCTATTGGCTTTATTGCTCTATGTAGTTATTGAGATACAGGATTACTTAATCTTCTACTTTGGGTTTTGGCTGATCCACTGCTAAGCTCGATTTTTTGGGGGGGGGATCCTTTGGACACAATGCTCCTTGTTTCTGAGAGAAAGAGGGGTTCTGATAATAACATCTTAGGTATTTAGAGTGGTATTCATCTCTCCAACTGTAGCTGTTGAAGAGTTTGATTTCTACCATTCCACAACAGGTGCCTAAAGTAAGTGAGACCATCCCCCTTCTGTGAGTGCCTGTCTCTCTCTTGTCTACTAGAGGGAACCTAGAAAAGCAGCTAAGACTGCCTTCTGGAAGTAGAAAGGGGATACCATCAGGTCTCTCAGGGCATGGACATCACAAACAATCAATTTATTGTGATTTAACAATTTATTCATCACCAGTAACTGATTGTGTGCATGTTCCTAGCCCACCCCAGTTAAGTACTTGCTTTAATCATTCTCTCAAGACATTCATCAGGCTACAGTAACTTAATCATTTGTGAACATCTATTCAGATTGTCATTTCTCAAAGTGCAAAGTCATCTTCACCAACTTTGTTCCATAAACCCTTCTAAATGCTAGCTATAACTATACGCATAAATGGAGACATACAAGGTTAAAATAATGAGATAAGTAATAGGTCTACAGGTTTTTTTCTTGTTCCCATTAAGCCTTCCAAATAAGTAACAATGCAAATGTAAAAATTTAATAGTACCTAACATTCATTTTGGTGAAAAGTTGACATTCTTGAGAAACAATAAAGCTATTAATTTTTTAAAAAAGTCGTAACAGTCACATTATAATTTCATTTGTTCTCAAACAGGAGCTGTGTGGCTCAGGGAAGGGATACACTGACCTTTCACTTCTGTACTCTCCGGCTCCAATGCTGCTGCAGGCCTTTAGTGAAAATGAGTCTATTGGCCTCATCTAAACTCCGGCGCATGTTAGCCCACGTTACAAAACACCAGAGAATTTGGCACGATCAGCAGTTTCTGCTCAAGAGAGGCCCAGGACTGCAATAGCAGAGGTGTTAGAGATCAGGACTCGGGAACACTGGTTGAGTTATGTGGGAAAGCAAAATACACAGTCTCTCACTTTCATCAGGACTGCATTCGCTTGCACAATATAAACATACCATGTACAATGCAAGAAAATATTTATATCACACTAAATGATACTTATGAATAAGGCAAACAGCTCATTACCACCATTCATCCAAAGGTCACAGATTGCTTTTTTAAGCAGAGATTTAGCTGTGCGGTATGCTGGTGAAGAACTGTAACATCATTCTTATTTTACAGATGGAAAAACTGAGGCACACAAACACCTTCTTATCCAAGACCGCACAGGAAATCTGTGGCAAGACCAGCAAAGACTCCTGATCACTGGAGTCTGCATCTGTCRGGGTCTGGAGAAAATGGTGAACTCATTTCCACTTGAGACCTGTGGCAGAGCTGCTGTTGAAGAGCACAGAAATGAAAGGTCAGTGTATCCATTCCCTGAGCTACCCAGCTCCAGCCTGACAACAAGTATGAATACAATGTGACTTTCATGATTTTGTTTAATTTTCATAGTTTCATTGTCCCTTTCCCACAGAAGTCRGCTTCACACCAAAAAGAATTATATGTCAGATCCTGTTATTTGCACTCTCCCTAATTTGGAAGGTTTGATGAGAATAAGAAGAAAAGCTGTAGATCACTGGAGTCTCAAAATGATGTTGTCCACTTAGCACSATGTAATGACAAAACGTTCTAGTTGAAATGGATTAATGTCCTCTTCCCCTCTTTTTCCATGTTATTGTTTTTTCCTGAACTGATATCCATGTTACTTCCTCCCTACGTCCTCTGAGCTGTAAATTAAATTAGTCATGGTTCTAGGTCCTGGACTTCCGGCTATAAATGCAGTTGCGTGGAAAAAAAGCAAGTGTCCAGGAGAAATTAACCCAGATGAAGCAATGCTAGTGTACTGCAAAAGAAGCGGCTTGAACAGGCAGTGAACTTACAGGACAACAGTTGCTCCACAGCCAGGCACCTTCCCAAACCTTCTGCAAGGCCAGCAATGCTCAGCACGTGTCCCCAGACCACAACTCCTACAAACTATTCTTGCCGCTTGTTCCTGGTTGCCTGATCAAATGCCTTGGATTGCTTTCATGGGCTTACATGCACGACCCCCTCCTCCACCCCATGTGTGCCTCTTAATACGCTGTTTGCTCCCCACAGAAACAATGTGGTGTGAGTCATTAGATCTCATGTGAACTTCTCTGTGGATTCCTTAATTAAAAAGAATGACTTGGATGCTTGCCACCCAGTTACACTGCATTACAGTGAGCCCCCATTAAGTGGGATTACTGGCTGAGGGCACAGCTATGCTCACTAAGCACTAATGTAGTGTTTGCAGTGGTGTGGAGCTGCAGGAGTTCTCAGAGTTTCCAAGCAACTCAGGGCTCACCGACAGTCTTCAACCAAAGGGGCCTACTACTGGGGGCCAGAGAGATAGGCTTTTTGTTAAAAAATGCATCAGACTCCATATTTCCATGGTGTCACTCATTTGAGCTTTGCATGTGAGAAATAGGAAGTGATGGAAAAAGAAGTTACAGAGGACTTGGTGTAGCAAAAATGTGGCTGGCTATGGAGCAGCTCCTAGCTCATGGTCATACTGCTGGCCTCCAGTGTAAAACACCAGCAGAAAATATTACAAAGAGGCCACCAGGAAGAAAAATAAATCAGCGAAAAGTCACTCTGCATCAAAGTTTTTTAGTGCTGAAACATCTTATTAACTTTTAAAGCCAAAGGGCAGTGGCAGCATTAACGCTACTCAGGGTAATATTAACTATCCCACCTTCTTACGACAACCCTGAAAGAGTGAAATTCAGTCTGAAATAAAAAAAGTTTCCCAAAGGTGAGTTCACAGATCACAAAATGTGGAGATGGAAAGAATCTATTCAATCATCTATCCCATCTCCCTGCCAATTCAGAATTATTCCTCATGATGTTTTTAACATAACTGCTTTTCTCATTAAAAAAAGTGAAGGAAAAAAAATACCTAGAAAAGGTCTATGAAAAATTCTATCAAAAAAGTGTTTGGTTCCTTGACTAATTCTAGTGTCTGCTGCTGCTCTGCTCAGATTAGTTCAGCATGTGCCAAGACGAAGGATGAACCAATATTTTCTGAAGAGACTCTTCCACCATCTGCAACACTCAGCATTGGAAAAATCCTCCAGATATTTGGGTTGCATCTGCATTTTCTTAACTATTCAATTTTTCCTCACTTTGCATGAGACTAAGGAATCATTCTTTCATGGTACTGTTCTACGTGGTTATGGACTAGCCAACCTGGAAAGTGCAATAAGTCCCCCTATTTAAAATATTACATGCAGACTGAGACACACCTTTGCTAAAATAATGGAAATAAGCCATGAATCTGAGAAGTGGTTTGGACAGTGCATTTATGAAAGAAATTGTGCTATTTTAGCATGGAGAAGAAGAAAAAGCCTTTTTGTCCCTCCAACTGAGGATTCCATGAGTGTAAACTTATTTTTTTTCTGGTTTAATTTAGCTCCTTGTGTTGCAGCATCTGGATGCCTTTTTCATGACTGGTTAGACACTGAGGCCTGTCTCACTGCTAGCTTAAGTTCCATATTGCCCTCACAGAGGCCAGGTTTTACGAAGCTCTTGAAGGGCTCTTTGGGAAGGCACTGTCCACATGAAATGTTCATGAAACCAAAGACAACCCCACCTTACTCAGAACATCCTGATGGCTCTGTTAATGCAGGTGAACAATAAGCTGTGCAGAAGCAAGAGTCATCCTCACTGACTATAGCCTTGACATTGCAGTGGGCTCTGTGGCAGCTGGCACCAGGTGGAATCCGCTGATTTTGGTTTAGGATCCTTTAGCCTGTGCCAGGGACACAGAATCACACAGAATCACAGAATGGTTGAGATTGGAAGGGGCCTCTTAAGATCATCTAGTCTAACCCCTCTGCTCAAGCAGGGTCACCTAGAGCATGTTASACAAGATTGTATCCAGGTGGGTTTTGAATATTTCCAGAGAAGGAGACTCCACGGCCTCTCTGGGCAACCTGTKCCAGAGCTCTGTCACTCATAGTAAAGAAGGTTTTCCTCATATTCAGGTGGAACTTCCTGTGGTTCAGTTTGTGCCCATTGCCTCTCGTGCTGTTGCTTGGCACCACCGAAAAGAGTCCGGTCCCATCCCCTTGACACCTCCCCCCCCCTTCCACTTAAGGTATTTGTTGATTTGTTGATTGGTCTTCTCTTCCCCAGGCTGAAGAGGCCCAGCTCTCGCAGCCGTTCCTCATGGGGCAGGTGCTCCAGCCCTCTGATCATCTTCGTAGCCCTACACTGGACTCTCTCCAGGAGCTCCATGTCTCTCTTGCCCTGGGGAGCCCAGAACTGGACACAGGACTCGAGATGAGGCCTCACCAGGGCTGAGTAGAGGGGCAGGATCACCTCCCTCCAMCTCCTGGCAACACTCTTCCTAATGCACCCCAGGAGACCATTGGCCTTCTTGGCCACAAGGGCACATTGCTGGTTCACGGTCAACTTGTCATCCACCAGGATTCCCAGGTCCTTCTCTGCAGAGCTGCTTTCCAGCAGGTCAGCCCCTARCCTGTATTAGTGACACTGCAGCTAGTTACACATTGCTGAGGCTTGAAACCTCAGAAGCAGGTAATGCTGTCAGCATATTATCAGTGACTTTCAAAAGGAACAAAAATACTCCTCCAACAATATGCTGTGCTATAAAGACTCCATGGTTTTGTAACATCTGAGTTGACAAAGCTGTATTTTAACAGAAATTGAGAGCTTCTTGCCCTCTTCATCTCTTGTATTTTTCTCAGTGGAAGAAAAAGGCATACAGAGGGAAGAGTCATGCAGCAAGCTGTCTCTGCGGCCCTACCAACCCACAAGAAAAACTTTCCCTTTTATAAAGTCTTGATATTTAAGATTATTTAAAAGTAGGAGAAAGCAAGGCAAGAGTTTTTCCTAAAGAGAGTGCTTTCAGAATGGGCTTGAGTTTTGACAGCGGTGTCTACCCACAGACACAAGGAATGAATTGCTTAATTATCTGTGAAGATTAAGGGACCGATGTCATGCTTGACTCACCAGTAGTTATTTACAAAAGAAAAACAAAAATGACTAGCGGGTCCTTCTGGGAAGCGAGTTTTCCTAGCTTTCTTTCATGTGCACATCAGAACTGCCTCTTGTGTCCTAACGGGACTCTGTGGTCCCTCTCTGAGCGGGCTTGCCTTGGGACACAGCTCCGTTCCAGGGTCCCACGTGTAGGGTAGCACTAAGGTGTGGGGACCAAACAAAACACAGGGCTTGGGCATTGCAGAGCTAATGATTTTCCGGGGTCAACGTGGTGAAATAAAAGAGAATCTGGAAAATGTGACTTCCTTAAAAAAAGAAAAGTAAAAAGCTTTGGGATAAAAACTATWATATTAAGCAACTTTTCTTCATCTGATTTTAGGTAGAAAACTTTCTTTAAGCATTAAACTGGTATTAAAATGAGCAAGACCAAATAATACTACATTCTGGATAGTTTCATATTACAGATAAAGGTTGATTCCATTCATTTGACCGTAAAGTGTGCCTGTAAGATGTCATGGTACAGTTAAAGTGGCAGTCTTGCTCAGGTGGCAACAGTTGTGCCACTGGTAAGGCACGTGCTTGGTGGTACACTTTTTTCCTCTTTGGAGGGCTAGATGCTACGCTGGCAAAAGCTAGTGAAAGCACAGCCACACTTGTGGTTTCACCAAAGCAAGTACATGATTAAGAAAGTAAATCTGTCTCCTGACACAGTTATACTGGTAAAAAAAAAAAATGTTTATAGAGTGGGCATAGCTCAGAATTTGGGCTGAAAGTCTCGCAGAACACTCTCTTGAGACTTGGGCTGTTGGAGTACGGCTGAGATGAAAATATTATTTTTGAAAATATGCTTCCTGTAGTATTTGAGTTTCTCCACTCTCAGTCTTAGCAGAGTGCRGAAGTGAGTGGAAATTCAAACAAAAAATTAGCAATAGTTGACTTAATTATTTTGAACTTCTGGAGAAGTTGAGCAAAAAACAGAGCAGTTTGTCTGTTCTTCTMTTTTTCTTGCATTCCTTCTCTTCTCCTTCCTTCCTTCCTCCATTACATTCATCAGTACAACCAAATTCTGCCTTTCCACCAAAAAAACGTGTCCTCTTCTGCCCCAAAGGTGACATCACAATTTCTGCTTTTAATTCATCCCGAATTTTATTCTGTCCCGATTTTTCACTTGTCCTGACTTTTAATCTGTCYCAATTTTATCATTCATCTCAATTTTTAATCCGTGCTAATTTTTAACCACCCCAGCTCCTTTGCCACCCCTCCACCTCCCGCTGCGGGCGCCATCCCGAGTGGCCGCCGCTGCGCGGCGGGGCCGGCACTGCGCGCCCAGAACCGCCCGGCCCCGCGCAGCGCAGCGCAGCGCAGCGCCGCCCGGCCCCGCCCCGCCCCGCGCAGCGCAGCGCAGCGCAGCGCCGCCCGGCCCCGCCCCGCCCCGCGCAGCGCAGCGCAGCGCAGCGCCGCCTCGGCGACTCGACAGCGACACCCGCTGGGCGGCGGCGGGAAGTGCGCGGGGGGCGGCGCGCAGCGCTGGGCGCCGCGGAAAAGCCGCTTGGGTCGCGCTGATTATTTCAACGGCGGAAAGTTGCGCGCAGTCAGGTTACCGCGAGCAGGGTGCAAGAGGAGAATTTAGCAAACGTCAGATTAATATATTCCTTCGAGCTAGCCCACTGCGCGTGCAGCTTCCCAAACACCTTTACATCCTGTAGCACTTTGTGCCATGCTCGTTTTTAGTTCATTTGATTAATCTAAAATCCCATAAGGGAGCTGGCACATTGTCTGTTCCCATGAGGTGGCTGAGCCCAGGCCTCTGGCCGCGCCTGGTGCGCTGCGGACATCAGCCCCGGGCCTGAGCAGCGCCGTGCCACGCAGAAGCTCAGCCAGGAGCACCGGAGATGTGATAAGGACRGACACCAAGTGCTCCGACAGATGAGGCGGTCACCTGCCAGGCCATCTCTGTGTGCCTCATCCCTCCTCTGCCTCTGCGCAGCGCCTCCCGCCTCCTCCTCACACGGCCCTGATGCAGCAAGCACGAAGCTGCGCGCTGAGCTCAACCCCACGTAGCTGCTCGCTCGGTGCGCTGAAACGGAGCTGGGGCTGCGAGATGAGCAGTTTGTGATCCTGGGATTAAAAGCCCTCAGGTTACGCCTGTGCAAAAGGGACTAGGTGGAAGGCTGGGTAGGAAGCGTGATCTCCATGGCTTGCTTGAGGTCGCTACTGCAACAGGGTTCTTTGCCCACTGTCCATCTGAAATGGGCACACGCAAAGCTGCGAGAGAAAAGATAACATACTGTGGTGGGGTGGGTTATGGAGTTTTCCTAGCACAGCTTCAGAAGTGCTGCTTTCCATATACACAGCTCATGCAAATTTAGACCTAACTAAACACAAAATTCGGCAACCACTGAATTGTCCGACTAGGTTCACAGTGATGTGGCTGCTAAACATTTCTTAGAAATGTGATACTCAGCTTATATGTGTTAAAAATACTCAATTTCTAGCTGTGGTGGTCCAACAGATATTTCACACAGAGCCTGGCATCGATCTAGGACCAAATATTTGGAGCTGTCTGTGAAGGAAACACTATAATGTTTGAAAAACAAGCAGCCATGAAGTAGGAGCAATTTGAAGCTGCTCAGCAATTTGGAATGCTAAGGCAGTTTCAGAAATACAGATTCATGAGCGCAGGTGTGCTGCTCTAAGGTGAATGACAGGTATAATTTATTGCAGGGATATTAAAATGTTACCTAGATGATAGGACTGGCCAAACCCCAAAATAACACCTTCTGGAAAAATGTTCCAGATTTCTTTTCAATTTTAAATCTCAATTTCAAGCAGCTGAAATAAAATGCAAGGCAGTTGGTGTACAGTTTATTAAGGAAAACAATTAATGAAAAATCATTAACTTTTTTTGTAATTGATTTTTTCAGTCTTGAATTTTCATCAATATTTATATTTTGGAAATAAAATTCAAGTAGCTCTACATATGTAGTAAAAGAAGGTGTATAGTAAAGGGTTTTTTTATTACCATACTACATACATTTTCTGTTTTCCTGGAGTACTTTGCCACATTTGTTAACCTGAGCCTCACTTGCTGATAATACAAAAATCCATTTATCAGATAGAATTGCTGATACAGTCATGATCCAGGTTTCTTTRCTGGTTCAGATTCTTATACACTAACTTTCTGATGTAGCCAGTGTATCCTGTGCTTTGAACCTGGTATACTGGTGGGGAACACCTTTATCCTTTAGATATCCTTGTGAGGAGACCCAMTGGAAGCAACAGGGTATGCATTCAAACAAGGACTGCTCACCTGAGTAAGGATTGGAGTCGTCAGAGCCCACAGCACTGTTGAAGAGSAGGAAGCTGTTCATCAGAAGCCCTGGTAGCAGAGGATCTAAGTCCATAACTCAGCCACACAGGCAGATTTTGTGGCTCTTAGGCAGAGCAGCTCTGCTAAATCAGGTGATGCTGTTTGCAGAGCTTAACAGAAAAGATGCATACGGAGAGCTTTGAGACACTGCTGCTCTGGAGCCAAATGCCAGGATGGGTATATGAAATCACAGAGGTGCCATCAGAACCCAAAGTGAAGTATTTTAGCATGGAAAAATTCAGCTTTGGAGGCTGCTTCCGTGACAGCAGTGCGTGTAATGTGTGAGCTGAGCAACCACTGCTGAGCACGAGCAGCTCGGTCTGGRTGGCAGGTTCCCTTGCACATCAGGCAGCCCTTCCTTCCTGTGTCAGAGGCAGGAAGGGGCATTTTGAGTCATTCTCTCCGATGCTCTGAATTTTGTCTRTTGGCCAGCAAACACGATGCTCCACACAATACAGCCTGCACCCCTGCTCAAGGGCTGTTTGCCACGACAAAGGTCCATCAGCACACAGGGGCCACAACATGAGGCGAGCTGAGGTTCCCACAGCTGGGGCGTGTTGGATGCTAAAATCTTTCACTAACTTAATCTCAATTACGGTATGATTAAACAAGACCTYGAACCTCAAACATGCTAATGGATAACTTGATATCCATGTGCAAGTGCGTTGATCTCCTGGAAACGGATGAGCTGCACGTTTTACAATTAGGATGATCTAATTGTAAGGCAGTTGAGGCAGTTGCCACACCTCAGCTGTTGGGTGGTAACTTATTAAACCACAGTAATGTGAGCACGTTGAGTCATGAAACCATACCCAAACTGCAGATTCAGGGCTTGAGAAACCATTGCCCTCTGATTCAGTTGCACAGCCATCCTGAAGACACGAAAAAGAATTAGAAACCTGTGCTATGTAGTCAAATGTAGGATGAAGTTTCYCAAGGGATTCTTAAATATCTAGCCAGAATTTCAATGAATTTAACAATGTTTTCTTTTTAAGTGACCTTGACTCAAAATATTCATTTTAAGTGGGAATGTTTGGGAAAGAAAGAGTTCTGGAAATTTTCAACATAAACAGTAATTCTTGTAAAAGACAGGAAAGGTCATGTTCAGAAGGCTTAAATTTCCCCTAAGTCCATGGGTCTACGTTTTTCACCTGCTAGAGATCTCTGCAGGCCTAGAGCCATCTAGCAGGGAAGCTTTCTAATTTGATGGAACTGTGGCTGGTGTATTTTTTTAGATGTAATGTACTTTTAAGCTGTAGCATTTCGTAGTTTCTTAGAAGCTTGAAGAGAAAACTACCTGCCAAATGCTTTCATTTCTCTGCACTTGGTCATTAATTTTCTGTAAATATGCATGTGACTGTGCAAAGGGAGTTGAGATCTTGTTGTTAGTTGTTCTTTTTCAGAGCCTTCATGATGCCATTCCTGTTAGCAACACCAATGATGTGAGCTTTGACCTTGAGAGCATAGATCAAATTCTGGCTCTAGTGAAGACAATGGAAATTTTGCTATTATTTTTTTGAGACCAGGTTTTCAATGCACTGAATTGGATGAAAATGAGTGGTGTAGAATCCTTGGGGAAGCTTTACTTTTAAATGACTTTTTAATGAAATTGGAGATGAAAACATTTGTGTTCAGGGCTAGTGTCCTGCAGTAACTGTAACACAAACACTGTAATATTGTCCTTGTTTGTGAGAGTGGATTGAGTGGGACTGGCAGAAACAACTGTGGAAACTCAGAAAAGGAACTGCCTAAATGGTGGAGAATAAAGAAACATTGCTCTCACGGCCAGTGCTGGAGGAGAGACAGACAGCGCCAACTGGGCTCCAGTGGGTGACTGGCACACCAAGGTGGGGGCACAGTGGCATCACTTTGGAGAGCGCAAAGTGGGAGGATGTCAGGGCTGCAGCCTCCTCCAGCACCTCCACCCCAGCTGCCTTCACCCAGGTATTGCCCCCTGGCCTCTCTGCTGCCCACAGGTCTTTCCTTCAAGGGGACAGCATTAAAAAAATCACCTAAGGACATACTTCACAGAACTTCTTCGGGCTTCTGTCCCTTTGCTATGAAGGGTGGTGCCAATCGCAGTATATGTATATATATGTATATATGTATATGTATATATATGTATATATATACACACACTCATAAATACTTACAGAGGGATGCATATAACACCTTTGTGTGAATCCAGCCTAGAGAGATCCTTCGTTTGTTTGCTGTCTGCCTTTCAGCTCAGCGTTGCCCTGGAGATGACAACATTTTGGCAAACACCACTGTATTCTGCTATCAATGTAGCCCTTTTCCCCACCTCCCTTTAAGGAGGGAGGCACCCTTAAAACAAAACCAAAAAAGAGATATCTGGTTTTGGCCAAGTCTTCATGGATTTTCTTCCCATTTCTAAATGAATTCTAACCTGAGACACCCCAGGCAAGATTTCAACCTAGGGCACTTGTCTGCAATCACAGTAAGAACCAGTGAGTAAGTGTTTTGAGGTAGCCTTAATTACAGCTGTGAGAATGACACCAGTGTAATATTTAAAGTGTAAACATAAAATATGGCAAATCAATCAGAATATGGAACCACACTCGGAAAGAATTCAGCTGATGATGTTCATGATTACACATAAAAAAAAAAAAAAAGAAGAAGAAGAAGAAGAAGAAAAATCACATGTGGAAATTCACTCCTCCAGCCAATGGAAAGAGATACTTTTCTATCTCATAGTCTACAAAATTCCCTCACCTACTACCCAAATCACAGTTAAAAGGAGCTTAATTTATCCTTCTGAAAAAAAAAAATTAACAAGCCGTTATTGCTGCTCAGCAATCACACAGACATTAAATCTTATTGCAAAAAAAGTGGGGGGAATGCCTCTTTTCAGCATTACAGCTGCAGCTGTTTGACAGAAGTGAGTGACTTCATAAACTCTCCTGATTTGGCAGTAGGAGAGCAGGATTTTATGCTGTCTGCTACACAGTTACAGAGGCTGAGAAAGCTCTGCAAAGCAATCTTCACAAATGTTTCACCTCAGTTTATAAATACCTTTCCTTCACTGTGTTAATGCCCTTTTTGCTTTGCTTTCCAGTCCCCTCCACTGGATCATCTACCAAGACCTTTTATTGCTTTAAAGCAATTGATCCCACTGGTCCCACATATTTTTTTTTTCTTTTAGAGCAGAAGATCATACACTTTCACCTTTCCATTGATTTGTTGGTTTACTATAGTAAAATGTGGTGCAGAGTTAGCAGTCTATCTTTATTTGTGCTATAATCAGGCTGTATACCTTGTGTGTCTTCTCATGAAAGGGCCTACACTTAAGTGCTATATTTTTTCTGTCTTTCTCAAGTGTGCACTCCATAAGGAATTGCTTGAAAACACATTTTCCCAAGCTGTGATGAAAATAGACAGATTTCTGATGGTTGTATTCTCAGTTTCCTCCTTTTTGTTTTCATTTTGAGACTTTATTTAAGAATGCATTCTTGTTCCTCTAGAACAACTTCTTGAGATGATTCCAGCTCCCATTAATATGACTTTGATATGAGTAAGATATGAGAAGGCTATTCTGTACTTTGCAGGAATGTCATCTCCATTAGGAAATCTTCACTGATGTAAAGTCAGCAGGATTCTTGCTATAGTAAGATCTTCAGGATTCACCTTTCAAGTTATTTGTTATTTTTATAGGACCATTACAGCTTTTATGGATTCCTAGTGCCTTCGCCAAATATCCTTCTGTTTTAAATTGCCAGGAGATTTTGTAGGATTTGTCTCAGAGCAGATCGTACTGGGATATAAGACTGAGGGAAAAATTGCCAGTGAACAAATGAATTTCTCAATGATGATCTTCAAACACTAGTGGGCTTCATATAAGTCTCTATCAAGTTGCTGTCCTTCTTTTTGTAAAGCCATATGACTACAGATGTTTCTAAACTCAGTGCTATCTTAAAAGCAAAAGCAAAAAGAAGTGAAAAATAATGTTTCTCAAGTTTTCTAAGCACAGTTTTCTAGGCAGAAATTTCCTAGCCTGAAAGTTCATCTCTGATTTAGTGCGAAACAACTTTGGTTTTGAGATATATGTGATGTAACTGTTAAATACTGCTGCAAACTGTCTTGATAGGAATTCTTGGGTGACAGTTTCACCTGCTCACATTTAAAGGTCACCTGCCTTCCCCAGACATCAGCAATTATTTTTTTTAATCCTGTTTCTACCAGACAGAACTTTTGTGGTTGTCCTCAGCAATTTAATGGCTCCAACCCTGACATGCAAGGGTGGGACCTCAGGCAAATGTTGTATTCCAGATGTCTCAGAAGAGCTCCCAGTGGCTTCCAAGGTGACTTCATCTGTGGCTGTGACCCTTGCTGAAACATCACTTCTGTGTGGGGTCCCTCATCTGTGAGGTGACTGAAATCACCAGTGAGGGAGGTGACCTCAACAGCTCTAACGGTTACACAACATGACGAAGCATGAAGACTTCCTGGTCCCTTGGATATATCCCTTGGTATAGCCTGCAGCATGTGACAAGTGCTGCTCTGAGGCCTGTGTGTGGTAGAGAAATGCACTGAGCGAGGCAAATGTATTCATATAACCCATTCCAACCAATGTCACACTTTGCAATTTGTCAAAACCCCTGTCTGCTGCATTTGAAAAAAGCTAAGTGGAGCCTGTTCATCCCAAAGAACCCTCTAATGCTGCTGGCTGTAGGACCTTGTCTACAGCAGGGGCAACCTTCTGCCTGCCATTGAGCTGGGCCAGTACAGTTTCATGAGCCTTGTAATGTGGTGCAGGCTGACACATCTACTAAAATAAAAATGTCTTTCTCTACCCCATCTGCTCCTACTTCTGCCTTAAAAACGGATAGAAGCAGATGGCAGCAGTGGAGTATTAACCCATGAGGGTCGCATGGCCTGGTTCACTCTACAAAAGGGCTGTGTCAGCACAGAGGAAGGAGCATCTCAGTGGTCAGAATGAACAGCTGGATGTGAAGAAGATAGGACATCTTGTTCCGGCAGCAGAGTCAGCTTCTGCCAGCCTAAAGTTAATGTGTGAGTGTGGTCTTAGTGACAACCTGTACCTTCGCAAACTCCCTCGTGCAATGGACGCTTCTGGAAAAACTGTAGGGGATGAGGGAGCCCTATTCCATAGCAYGTCGCACACATGAGATTTTGGCATCTGTTACCTCCTTCAGGTGATGTGTTTACACTTTAGTAGCAGCCTGTGCTTTTGGCTGAGAGGAAATTGAGTTCCAATGTTATTCTTAAAAAAAGTCAAGTTCAGACTTCTTACGGGTTTTACCCTTGTTATTAAAACAAACAAAGAAATGAGTTTTTAAAACTCCATTTCACTTAGACAAGCTGAGCTCCATAACAGTAAAAGCAAAAAGGATTTGCAATTGAAGCGTTAGAATGTGTGTTAACACTGAATCTTGTCCCAGATGACTGCCTCAACTRGCAAATAGAAGGCATTCAGCATGGAAATAACTGAACTAACCATCCAACACTGTTCTTGGGCCCTTAACTGCTGTGTGATAGCAGTTGTGGGTCTGCTGTGGGCAAGGCAAACTCATCACTCTGGTACGCCCTGGCATTGAAAAGCCAGGGAGTCTTGAGTCAGAAGGTTAGCTGAAAAGCAGCTTTTTTTTCACATAAATTTCCAAAGTTTCCCTTTTCAGAAAGATTTTGATGTTTCCTTTGAAGGTCACCTTTCAAATCTCTTCTGTAAAGTTGCCTTAGGTATAAAATCCTTACTCAAATATATTAAAAGGTCAAATAAATTGCTCTAAGTAAACAAGCTAGCTTTGCTAGCTTTCGCAGGTGTCCAGCACATGGGAGCTTTAGGATACATGACAGAGAATAAAAACTTGACTTATCTCTCTCCTTTCAGTAAAACTGAGCAGTAACTTACTGAAGCAGAAGAAAAAATTTCAGACTAGAAATTTTTTCCATTTTAACTTCAGGAAATAGGGCCCTTGTGAGCTGAGCTGATAGAGAGCCACAGTTCATGTGGTATTTTGCCATTTAAGAGGAGCTAACAGGAATATCTGCAGTGATTTGATTTTAAGTATTTTCAGTTGCAGGACAGTAGCATATCCTCCCTGCAGCTTCATTTGTCAAGATCCTTATGTTTAGATAGATGAGTTAATAAAGAATCTCCCCCAGAATAAAAACAGCATCGCCTACTAGTTTCAAGGCTCTTTAATTTATGGCTTAAAAATTTCCACTGCTCTGGGTCTCTTTCATGCAGTTGTCACTCAGTGGTAGGCTGAAGTTTCAGGATGTTTCTGATGGCTCAGCCTTTATTTTTGAACCTTAACATAAAATTGATATTATCCACCAAGTTGCTTTGAGTTTATGAAGAGGGCACTTTCATAAAGACTCCCTCAGAGAAGATACAAACCACTTTCTTCCATCTTTTACTTTACTCTGAAATGCCAACCTGACCCATCAAACAGATTCCTACAGCTGRCTCTTACAGACAGTTGCCTTTTTCTTTACTATGCTCAAATTTTAGACTTGGCCTKCTGCCAACACTCAACATTTTTTCTTAATCTCGCTGTGCCCTGGTAAACAAAATTTCCACTGAAGGCAGAGTGGCAGTGGTGATGCCTTGGCTCAGAGACTGACGCTTCCCACAGCCAATGGGCCAAAATTTGGGAGGCATGGTTGAAGTGCCAAAGTTCCTAATGTCCATTCCTAGTAACTCAGCACCCCCACCTCCCCAACCACTTTCATATTATAAATATAAATATATTAATTTATACATTCAATTTTATATATATATATATATATAATTATTTTAATATACATTTGTTCCCTAAGAATTTCTCAGGATGACTGAACTTCTGGAGGAATACAATGGTGATTTAGAAAGAGATTCCTGTGGCATCACTTGGGCACATAGTAGTMTAAGCCTTAGCTTCCTCCATCTAAGCCTTAGTTTCCTCCATGAGTCTTTCCATGTGGTCAGTAAGGAGCAACTGGGGCAGTTTATCTGACCCATCATAAATACCTGTTTTAGGAAGACCTAGTGCTTCCTTCTCTCTGATTACTCTAAATGGAGCCTAGCTTGAGTAGCTTGGACCCAGCTAATGCCAGAAAGCCTCCACAGGGCAGACGAGCCCCACCTCAAGTCTGTATCCATCACTCATCCCCTGGCTTCTGAAATAGTTGTGTTTGGAATATTTCTCCTAAGAGTTGCATCTCCAAGAATGGTGGAATTATTAATAATTCCTTGTAAAGTCACTATTTCTGTGGAAAAAAAAAAAAAAGACCTAAACCTCTACTGTAGCTCATTCTGCGGTTTTCTGTCGTAAAGCCTCTTTCTAACACAGCAGGTGTGGATGCATGCAGAGTGCAGCACTAGAATATTATTAAATTGGAACCTCCTAAGCATATTTCCCCCATGCTTCCATAAAGATCTTGGAGACAATTCCTCACTTGAAGAACTTCAAATTGTCCGTTTGTCAGTATTTTAAAAATATCCACACAAACTAGTATTAATGTCTACAGCTTGCAAATAACTTTATGGAGGGTGAGACAATTTTTTCCAGGATCACTCTTCATATTAATTACTTTTAAAAATGAACATTCAAAGCTATTAGGTCCAGGAATAACTTCATAATATCAGTGGCTGCAAAATGAAGAACATGTATGCTGGCACATTTGTTTAATCCATGGTGGCAAGCAAGGATTCTGCTGCTATTTTATACGAATTTTAATGAAGGAAATTTATCTCATTTCCATCACCCTCTACGCCATTTTTTATGAATCAGTCTTCAGATCTCTTGCATAAGGAAGAATTTTGGTAGTGGAAACCAATCTCCGATTTGTGCCAGAAAATCAGCAATCAGAAAACAARCCTACTAAGTACCATTAGAAATGTCATCTAGCAACATGGTTCCATATTCCTCCCCATAAAATATGCAAATCCCGTGGGCGCAGAGCTCTGTGCTTATGCTGTGCTGAGCAGCTGGCAGAGACGTCTGGCTATAGCAGCCCTTGCTGTCTGCTTCAGGATCTGCCGTGGAGAAGGACCTCTCCAGGTCTCCAGTTTGCACGCAGCCTAAGTCAGTGATGCCCAACGGTGAGATGCTGCTTCCTTGCCCGTTGTTTGGCTTGCATGAACTTTGTTCCCCAGGCATGGGTCTCAAAACAGCAGGAAAACGAAACCTCCAGCTGGCACTGCTGTGGGCAGTTTCAGCAGAGGGAATATGCCATGCCCCTGGTTCTGCCTGCCTGCGGGAAGTCCAGCACGGCCGCCCTGATGCCGCTACTGGAGTGAAGCTACTGAAGTCACTTGGTGAAGTGACTCACTCTTGATACCAATTAAGTGCYCCCGGACTGATTTCACAGGAGCTGCACTGTTACCCCAAAATGAGGTCTAGGACAAGGAGGCTACAGGTAGATGTACAGGCCTGCTGAGGCTGACCCTCCCCGTTAGGAGTACAGAGCCTGCTACCCTGACTTTCTCCTTTCCCCATACCAAGCAGAGCAGGGGCACTGTAGCACAGGGGCAGGAGAAACTTGCAGAATCAGAAGTTTTTTTATTATCCCACCCTGCCAATCTGGCACCTTTTATGGCCACTATTTTCTTTTCCCCTTTAAAGAAAATAYCATGATTTTTTTTGCAAATGGGATGGCTATTTTAACTTCTTAGCATGATTTATATTCCATTCCCTGCTGGCTGCCATCAAGGTTGGCCCAGTCCAATCTGCTACACACTTCTGATTTAGTACCATTCCAGYGACCCCTCAGTAACTCCAGTGAAGGAGACAGGATGTTATCAAAAAGCCAGAGAAATGCATAGCTGCACCTGAGCAGAACCAGGGCAAGCCGCACACAGCTATTTTGGGACGCTTTATACCTTTTATTTTTCCTTTTCAAATGCACTCAAACTGCTGCTTAAAATACAGGATCTCTCTCCGTTAAAAAAAAGGCCGATCTGTTTGCCTCAGCAGTGCATAATTATGGGAGAGAGAAATGTAGACATTATTACAGGGCGTCTTTGTGGAGTCAGAAGGTACTAGGAGTTTGCCTGTGGGTGACAATGCCAGTAAACAGCTGGTTAGCCATGGGGTGATGTCTGGGTCCCAGGCTAGGGGGGAAGAAAGGCCCCTCACTTTTCTCCATCTTCTCATGGACCCTTTGGCTAAGGAGTTGTACTGTCTGCAAAATCAATGGCACTCTTGCTGTCATTTAAAAAGGATTCACTCCAGGTTCGTGCAAGGATGTCCCTTTCCAACATCCTCCTTTTAGTTGTTGTGGACCATCATTGTCTAATGTGCACTGCTACTTAGCAAAAAACATTCTGTCTAGTATCTACAGGGCCTGCACTACRTGTTTTACCCTTCCAGTTCCTTGAATCTATTTTTTATTCAAGCCTGCATATGTCTATTTTGGGCCGTTTTATAGAGTGACTTTTCAAACCAGTTCAGCCTATAAACCAGTAAAAAGAAAACAAAGAACAATCCCTAAACAAATCAGAAACAGGAAAGCCAGGATTGTCAGGATAGAGTTAAAAGAGACTACATTGTAGCAAGAAATCAGAGTAAGTGTGGAATACTGACTACCAGCATCTGTTGAGTATCTCTGAGACATAAAATGAGTTAGAGCTTTCCTTCAAAACCACTGACTAGAGGGACATGCTACCAAGGGTGGCCATTTCGGAGGGGTTTTGGCCAAAATCATTGGCTTAGTGTTATTTTTAAACGCTTGTTCATCTGAATTTCCCAATGGGTTATAAAATAAATCTTGGAATCCAAATTACTTAAAAATCATTTCTGCAGCAGTGAAATTGCTCACCGCTAAAGGGGCTGGTTATCAGTGATGCAGATTCTGCAGAAACTTAGTGCAGAATTTATGTAACCTCACTGTAAAAAAGAAGGCTTAGAAGTCCCAGAGCCCCACTGGTCATGATAATGGGTTTGCAGTGAAAAAAGATCAAACTTTCCTTCATGTAGAATACGAAAATCAGATTCCAAAGTAAACTGTATTCCCAATGGCATCTAAACACATACTTTCACACAGACATATATTAAAGCAGTTCTGGGAAAGAGGAGGAAGAAAATAAAACCTGGTTGCATTTGGTCGARCTAGCATTTGTTTGTACAAAAACCAAATGCCATTGGTCTTGCTTATTTTAAATTATGAGCAATGAAGAAGTCTTACTGGAAAACTGGTTTTACTGAAGTTCTGTCCATCACAGTACTCTCATTTTTCAAAAGTAATATCTAACAATTTTAGCTGATTTTTATCTTGTTCTTTTCATATCATGCACAGCGTCCAACATTGTCCTTTCTATTTCTAGGTGAATTTATTCCTAGTAAACTCTTTGACTGCTATTCCTGGAGACTAAATCTGGATCCAAATTTTCAAAGATCATATCTAATTTTTGGTGATTGAGTTTGTAAGGGAGTTTTATCTTAACTTGAGGTAACCTGGATTTGTTTCTTCACAAATTGTAAGCAATCACGAACCCAGCTGGATTCAATACATTGATCTAGCATTCTCAAAATGATGACCTTGCAATATCTCAGATTCATCACTCAGTCACTGAGAAAYCTGAGGTCAAATCAAAATTTTGTTCCCAAGTATTTAGCAAACTGATGAGACTGTAGGGGGCTACAACTTTGCTGTTCCAGTCTTCCTAAACATCCCACATGGTGCTGGTCTGTGCTGGGAAGGTCAGGCTGCAAATAAAAGGGTAGCTTCTAGTTTTAGCTCAGTTGGTCTGGCAATTGGTGCCAACCAGTAACAGTGTTTCTGTGATCTACACCTTTGCTACTAAAAATGGATGAGGGCTGCCGTCTTGTTCCACATGGTATACCCCCAAACTTAACGCAAGATAACAGCTTTTGGTCAATGCTAAGGACCAAAGTTCTAAGTTGGCATGAGAGATGTTGGACTCCTTAACCAACGATGAAACTCATGAGTTGTAAGCCCATGCCTAGACTTGTCCTTGTCTATAAAAGGGGCAACAAGAGTTCTTCCTGGGGTACTACCAGTAATCTTTATATTTATCAGAAAATGGAAGAGTTCTTTATTATATATTCATTGGGACTCACACACCGGATATTATAGTGTCATTACAGAACAGCCATGGGCTCAGTTGGTCCTTCAAGTCTCATGAGTTACTGGTCATCTCTGCATTTCGTCTTGTCTTTRGCTCTTTTAGAGTTGCAGAATAGCAATTTAAGACTTTGTATATATAAATTTATAGAAATTTAGACACATAAAACTAGCTTCTGAGAAAGCTCTAAATAATCTTTCCAGGCTCTGTGGCATGTGAGTAAACCTTCATTCTGCCAAAAGCACTTTTATCTCCCAAACCCTTGTGATGCCGATACGGTCAATATTTTGCAGACTATGCGCGATTACTTAATTACTTAACTGAAAATCAACACAAGCAAAGCCCTTCCGGGCCACATGGCAAGACCTAGCATGTGCAGTTTCTGCAGAAAGCCCGAGACCAGAGCCATGCAGTCTCTCTCCAACTTACTTTCAGATGGAYGGGGAAGGGGTGCTCCTGTAGCAGAGGGAGCAGGAGGGTTTGCTCTGCCTCCACGAGCCGGGCAGCCGCTCCGGCGACACGGGCCAGCTTGCTGTGCAGAGCGGCCTCCTGGAGCGTCCTGGGGCTCCAGCATGGCCACCCCAGGCTGGGGAAGAGCTTGCTCCCCGCTTGCTGCTTCCCCGTGAGGCTTTTCCCCCAGGGCTTTTCTGTCTGCCTCCAGCCCCCAGGTCCAGCATGGCCTGCATGCCTCTCCCAGGCCATGCCGAGATCCATCAGAYGTTTGGAGGAGCTGCAGGGTCTGGAGACCCTCCAGCTGGTGACTGATGGAGGCCAGCAAAGCCGCCTGTCCCGCCATGGCCCCGCCACCTCTGCTCCCTCAGCCTCTTCCCTCCCGCGCTCCCGGCCGCTCTGCTCCCGCTGCGGGTGGCCACTCCTGGCTCCCCGGCCCCCGGCGCACCTTGCAGTGGGCGATTCCCCCCTCCACACGTTCCTCGGCCCCAAGCGCCGGCCCGGCRGCGGCAGCGCGTTTTTGCACAGGGCGGTGTAAATCCCCTCCCGCGGCCCCCGCGGGGATGGGGCTGCCCTCGACAGCGGCCGTCAGGCGGCAGTGCTGCAGGGCCCGCTGCTGCAGGGCTTTGCAGCCTGCTTCGACGAGTAATTTAAATGGAGAGCAAGGGCCCCGGCACCAAACTGTTGCCTCCAAACCACCCCCTGCGGGCTTAAAATCCTGCCAGACCCGAGCAGAGGTGGCCCATGGGTTTTGACCAACAAGCTACGATTGTTAAGTTAAAACTTCCCAAAGTTACAACTTCCCAACATCTCCTTGTTTTCTAACTGTTATTATTAATGACCCCAAAATGCATCAAATGCATCCAGACCTGTCAGTTTGACAGTACAGCTTTTGGAGCGTGGAAAAAAAAAAAGACTCAAGTAGGAAAACAGTGGGTTGGAAACGGGAAGGTTGAATGAGCCCCACCTGAAATAACTCCAAAAAAAGGCATTTCTGGCTTTGGCAAGGCAGCCAGAAGGATCCTATATGTTTTTGTATATGGTTCCCRGAGGATTTAAAACTGTAAGATTTGATGCTAAACCTATTTCTGTGCTGTGAAACCAGGGACAGCTGTACAAATATTTGCTGTTTTTAATTAAACCTAACATTGCTACTTCCTTGATTTAAGTTAGGTCAAAGGACTGGCAATTTTATGCTTTGATAGATGAAGAAAAACAGTCGTGGGTGTTGTGTTTTAGAAATATGTTATAAAATAAGAAATCTGAGGGAAAAGGCCTCAGAGGCTATAATAGCTCTCCTCTTGTGCTTTCTTCTCAGAGATATTTTCCTTGTCAAATATTTTGCCTTATCCATATAGCAACTGTTTCTGCAGTAATTCTGCTCATTATTTTTCCTAGAAAGACTTTTACCTAAACTTTCCATTTGCTCCCCAGTTAAACTTTAGATAGCATTTTCTCAGTTTTGTGTTCTTTATGAATTTAAATAAATTTGCTTTGTTAAGGAGAAGTGAGGAGGAAAGTGCCCAGTCCCACCTCTTTGGACCCCTAGGCGTCACCTGAACCACTCAGCAAAATATCTCTCAGAAATTTTCTCAGGAGAATTGCCAGTCTTCGCTGCCACTCCTCAGGACATGGTTTTACTACCACAGTCTCTTCCAAAATCAGATATATCTATTCTGTCTCAGTGCTAGAACTAAACTATCACCTCAGAGGCCCATTTTTTTGTCACATAGCAAAGAAGTCAGAGCATCAACCCAGGACTCAGGAGAGTAAAGTTCTCATTTCAGCTCTAYGGTTGATTTGCTACTTGTCCTGAGGTAAGTGCCTTGGTCTTCCGCTATGGGAAATGAGGACAATCATACTGACTCCCGTAGCAAGGCGGTTTGGAATCTGTACAGTAAAAAAGCCATATATTAGAGTTTCTCAGTCTTTTAGAGGTCAAAGACAACTTCGAATTAAGCAGGAATTTTCCCCCAAACTCTCCTTTTGTCAAAAAAATCCCRATTTATCAATATAGATTGTCTGTTGTAAAACATCCTTTTTCATCATCTTTTGTTTTAAAAATGAGGAAAAGGTTGCTAGAAAGATATGCATTTAAAATGCATTTAAAAATCTAACAATATAAGATTTTTTAATACAATTTTTTTTTCAGTCTACATTTAAGCCAAGCTAAAGACAAAAGACTCCAAGGAGGAGTTAGATAAATGTTTTGCTTGTCCTGACCCATATTTTGCTTTTTTAAAAATTATTATTATTTGTAGGGTGTGATTTCTTTTAGATTTTGATTTATAAAGATTTTTGAGATTTCAACTTTAATCCTCAGTGAAAATCTCATTTTTCATTTCTGTGGAAGAAGTTATGCATTTCTTCCCCTTTGGTACATATAACAGAAAGAGTGGTTGGATTGTCCCTACTACCTAGTATAATGTTATTTCTACTTTAATATTCACATTTCCCACTGTGTTAAATTTTCACTTAAGTGAAAACTAAGTTTTACTTAGTATTATAGAACCTAAAGATACTTCAATATAATTTCAGTAAAGTTCTTTGTTATTATCATCAAAATTATTATTATATTACTACTACTGCTAATTTTATTGCCGCTGTTGCTGTAGTGCCCAATGTTAGTATTGATTTTAAAGGATATTTTGCTCCTTTTCTAAAGATGTAGCCCCYATAATAGATAGATAGATCTCTCTTCCTATAGCGGATGATCAGACTAGACCAGCACTAGTGCAGGACCCACACCACGCACTCAACAACTCAAACCCAACTCAACTCAGCAACTCAACCCAAAACAACTACAACTGAGGTAAAAGAGCAGAGAAGCGTGTGTAAGAGAGTGGAGACGAACAGATGCATTTGCTGAGTTTATCAGCTTGCTCACATCCTAAGTACTACAAATACGGCTTCCATAATGGTGCAAAGTTTTCATAGAATCATAGAATCATAGAATCAGTAAGGTTGGAAGGGACCTCTGGAGATCATCTAGTCCAACCTCCCTGCTCAGCAGGGTCACCTAGAGCATGGTAGACAGGGTTGCATCCAGACRGGCCTTGAAGATCTCCAGAGAAGGAGACTCCACAACCTCTCTGGGCAACGTGTGCCAGTGCTCCGTCACTCTCACAGGGAAGAAATTCCCCCTCACATTCAAAYGGAACTTCCTGTGCAAGGTGGAGGTTGGGGTGGAATAATATTCTACAAATTTTTTTGTATAAAAACCTAAAAGACTCCAAACTCTCTAATAAGCCCTTATCAGGAATTTTGTTAGAGAAACATTATATTGGGACCATAGAAAAAATGAAGAGTGTAATTCAGTCTTTGTTTCCAGCATCTACCTCCCTGTCTGTTTATTGTTTGTTTATGTACCATGTGGCATCCTAAAGACACTGAGCCATCAATCAAGAAGAGAGTAAACCAAGAAGAGATACTTCATGAATTGATGTTAAAGAAATCATATAGTGTGACAGCTATCTTTGTTACCGCTAGTACCTCTCACCTCAGAACTAAAACCATGGCAAGATGGGTCTATTGCCTGCTTTTAACAAGGTTCTGGTGTGTATTCATAAATCCAGAGGTTCTCTTCCTGACACTGATTCTGGCCTATCTGCTTTTCAGCATATGTGCAAAGGGACAGGAACAAATGTAGGAGATTCTACCCCTTAATCCAATCTGTACAAGGAAATGCCAGGTTTGTCCCTATTGTGCTTGTGCTATGTATTTTTTATAGTCAATTACTTTTTCTCAATGAGTTAACCATCCTTTCAAAAGAATAAGATGAATAGCTACTTATTTTAATCTGGCAGCACTTTGAGCAAATACAGCATTTTCTTCTGTCTCAAATAGCTCAAGGATAAAAACCCAAAGAGCAAGAAAACTGCTCTTTCTCTCCCTCTTTCCAAATGAAAGTCAAGGTTTTGTGGGATTCGGCAAAATCCATGGGATTTATGCTGCACCTGTTGAATTCTCACAAGAAAAATCAATTAAAGTATTGTAACTTTGGAAGAAACATAGGAAATCTGCTGGGAGACTAGCTCCATGGATTTTCTGCACCTGCAGCTCTCTGCAGTCCCAGCTCAGTGCCTCTCGGGTAAGGAGGGGCTCTTGGGCCAATGCCACATGCCACTCGTTTTCCCTCGGCACACAGGGAAAAGCCCACTTCTCTGATCTGCTCCTTGTTTGCTCTCTCTTGTTTGAGTTGGCATCTGCTGATGGTGTATGGATGATGAGGCCTTCCAGATGCAGCATTAGAGCATTTGGTCGTGCAGCTTTGGGACTCTGTAGTGGATGTGGCTGGCAGTTGTAAGAGGGTTTCACTGCTCTTGAGTGTCTGGCCAGCAAGGGAGGAGCCAAGAGGCTGAGATCTTGTAGCAGTTAGCTCCAAAACCTAACTAAACCTGATAATAATTTTTAAAAAGCTTGAATGGCAGTGAGCCCATAAGCCTTCATCCCCAGCTGGCTACAGTGGGATTCATCAGGAATGCTTGGGGCATTGCCGCTGGTTATTACTGTTGCTATTTGCAAGTTAGAGTACTCATGGGATGGCACTGGGAGAGCAGGGACATAGGGACTGTACAGTTTTGGAAGAGAGTGTATGTCCAGGAAATATGCTACATATGTTCCCCGAATGCATTGATCTAATTTGTACATAAACAATAAGTAGCAAACAGGAATATATATCTGATTGTCCTAATCATGTCTTTTTTTTTTTTTTATGTGAATGTTATTAAGGAGAACTCTAGACTGTTATAGAGATAAAATAAACATTCATAAAAGACATAAGCCCACCAGCTTCAGCACAAAATCCAACCAAGAACTCATGAGGATTAGGAAGAACTTTGTCTCTGAGGAGAAGAAAATTCCATGTTGTCTCTTTATAGTATGTCTTGCACTTTTCTTTTCTAGTGCACATTATGGTCAAGGAAGGAGGCATAGTCCCATCCAGGTGGCTCAGGCCAGGCTCACTAAAGGATCTGGGTTTATAAGGCTCATTGCTACAGTGAATAGTTTTTAGAGCAACCCATACTGTTAGTACATGAACAGTTTCAACCTTCATCTCTCACAAGTGTGACGTTCCTAAGAGCTGGTAAGATATTTGGGGAAATAATGTTMTATCTCTTCATGCTGTATGAGAAAAGGATTCAATGCCTACCTGGAGAAAGAGGAGAAGGGAATGTGTTTTTTTAGCCTAAAGAAGGGAACATGATATTGTATGTAGTCTTGCCATCCTGGGAAGAGTGGGTGCGGGATTCCAGTCTATATGCTAGGTGTCTGGACCCTCCCTATATACTGCCCTTCCTGTGCCCTAGCTGATTGCCACAAACACTTTGCTCCCCACTCATACTGGTTTCTGGAGTGGGAAAATATTTCCAACAATGCAGCATTGTCAGATGGAGGGAGAAGGACCGGTGCAAGGTTTTGGGGTGCACACTCGCAGGAGCCCTCGCAAGGGCAAAGCAAGAGGGACATCCCCACTGTGCCTCCCTCCAATGGGGCAGGGGGCACAGACAGGAGAGGGCAAATATGCCTGAGCTCTGTTGTAGCTGCTGCAAGATGGAGGGATGGACAGCGAGAATAAGCATTTCATTTATTCCTGCATTATGGGAAGGAGTTAAAATCCCCTCATCTGGAGGATTTACTGAAATCCTAGTCCCTCTCTTTCCTGATGGGGATATTTACAGCCAGACTACAAGAGGGTAGAGGAGGAACCCTCTGGATCAACACTGTAAACAAAAGAGGGCCAAGGAGGCCCTCTGCACTACTGAACTGCCAATTTGGTCCCTCCTCAGTAGCAGCTTTGCTGTGAAACCAGCCAAGTAGCAACCATTTTTTCCCACCATGATACAAAGGAGTGTGGAAGCTACTGCTGTCCCAGTGTGGAGGCCAGGCCTGCTGGAGGAAGCTTTGCTGCTGCACCACTGCCCACAGGGACAAGCTGCATGGGTATTTAGGCAGGGAAATACCTGGATACTGGATATTAATGGAGCTTAGGAATAAGCCAGACACTGAGCAACTGCAGATGCTCAAGAAACTTTCAGACACCTGTGTAAAATACTCATTGCTAGCAGGCAGAGGTTTTTAGGAGCACAGTTTTGAGCACAGGCATGTATGTAAATTCTCCTGTTTAATTGTGAATTGTGACCGGATGATGAACCTCAGAACAGCTGTAGTGGTTTAGATCAGTGTACACCTAGTCTATATTTTGCCTCCAAAAGTAGCAGGAGATGCTCCCATGCTTTTTCTTGAGTGATGCTCATCCCCTCCACTCCGCATGTGCTGACTCCACACCTGCCTCCAAAGCAGGCAATTTGCCTGTCCAGATTGTGGACAGGGTGCAGGCAATGGCAAACCATGTTCATACTCCCTCCTGGAGAAAAGGAAACCAGTGAACACAACTGGATGCCTGATGATGAATGAGGAAAGGCAAGTAAGCTGTAGAATTTTTCTACCTAGTATTTCCACAGCCTTGGACCCTTATAAGCTAGGGTTTTTTTGTGCTTGTGGTGGTTTCTTTGTTTAGTAACCCATACTGGGTCACTCCTCCAAGTGATTGTCAATACTCCCTTTAAATCCATGTAAAACCGTTGTAGCCCCAAAGTCTTTTGGCAAGGAGGCTCACAAGTATACCTACTTATTGCTTGAAGAAACACTTCCTTCCATTTGTTTTCAGCCTGGCTCCCTTATGACCAATATTTTTGTAAAAGAGACTGAGTAGTCAGTTCTCCACGGCATCCAGAGTTTTGCAGATCTCTATCATATTTCCCCTAAATTACCACTTTTCCAGGCTRGACAACCATGGCCTACTCRGTCACAGAAGATACTTCATAACTTTGATTATCYTGGTTGCTCTTCTTTGAGCCTCCGCCTTTCTGAGGAAAGGACAGCAGAAGARCAGGCAGGAATCAAGCTGCCCCAGATTTAAACACATTCACTGCTGAAACAGCCCTTGAGATGTTACTGCTCCTTCCTGGCTTCTTCCCATTCTCCTGCTGGAGGTTATTGCCCCTACAGAGGGCCAGATGGGAATATCGTTTGTCCCAAAAGTATGAAGTCAGCTAGGTTGAAGACAAAAATATTTTCATGCTCGAACATGTTCAAGGGAGACATTTTGCCCTTAGAACCGACCTTAACAGCAACTAAATACACGTTTCATCTAAGTGGAGATACTTTGTTAGAAATAAATATGCTTATAAGCATTTGGAAGCATAAAGGTGATATTTATAAAGCAATCAGAACACCCACCATGCGCTGCATAAGCCAGTGAAAATAACAGCTGCTGAGTTTTATCAGCTTTAGAGGAACACAGGAGCAGCACACGGACCGGTTAATCCGTGATGTGCCGGTGCTGAGCCCAGCTGACTAATGTACTGCTGTGGCTAAAGACAAACTGATCATATGTAGACTATAAGTAGATGATAAAATGAGATGTAGTTTTGTGGCTTTTCAAATGCTTCCTCCTAATATGCACATCTGTACTGTATTTGTGAGAGTAAAAGCAATGAAAATTCCTGCAGGTCAAAATAACTTTATTCTTAAGAGTATACCTAGGGTGTTGTCTTCCCTCCACCCAGTGGTAAACATGTTGATGTTGGAGTAAAGAAAGGGCTGGTATTTTTCCTAGGCAAGTGAAGTACAGCTTTATCACTCTGCATTAACTCTTTCAGGTGCTGTATATACTTTTTAAACTGTTGAACTGTCCTCTGACTGTTTATAATTCATAAAATGCTTTTTTTGATTTCTGAAACCACCAAGATCAGAGTAAAATCTGACAGGAACTGGAGAAGATATAACTACCTGAAGTGAAAGTCTTACTCTCAGAACAGACTCCACCATGGAATGGCATTATTTTTTTAATTTTCTAGATCTTTGGAAGAGATGGGACTTGCTTTTTCCTTAAGGGCAAACCTTCAGGTAAACTAATTGGTGCTGCAGTTTAATAGATGCTGCAGATCAGTTTGAAGTGACATCAGTGCTGATAGATAGTCCCAGACTGGGGAAATATGGCGATTACTTTTCTTAGCAGCAATATTAGCTTTTTTTTTTTTATTAGCTGTGGTGTTCTTCAGGCTGCTACTACAGCTAATGTAACAGTAACAAAAATTAATTTCAGCCAGGAATAACCATGAATTGTTATTTATTTATAAAAACTACAAATAAATATAATTCTATATGTTTAAAGCAGGGATAACAGAATGGTTCTTCTAAAAATCTAAATACACATTATTTGGCATGAAGTGACTTGCCATGGGCTCAGTCTCACCTGTGTTAGCTACAGTTCACTTTGCAGATGTGCTGAGGGATGGTTCGTGTGTTAAGAGCAAGTGACTCATAATTGGACCTTCTGGGAAACATTATGGGTCACCTAAAATCAGCAAGGAGTTTGGGGAGAGGAAATCAAGCTTAAAAGAGCTGAGAGACTTGAGCTTGCGCTGCACACGGGATATCAGGTGGCAGGAGGAGGAACTGCCTCTGACCAGAGGGGATTGGAAACAAGCTTGTCTTGGTAGGGACAGACCTGAGAGCCTCCCAGCAAGCATGTGAGCTGGCTAGGGAGGTGGGAGGGTGTCTCTGGATAATTTTGAACATTACRTTAATAAACCTGGTTTCCAAAGCAGGAAAGTTCTTGGGAAAACAGGAAGAGAAAAAGGTTGAGGCAGAGCCWAAATTAGAGGGAGAGCCAAAATTAGACTGGGTGAACAACAGGATTCATAAATCTGTGTGCAGTTTTCACCTGCTCTTAAAGAATCCCAGCCACAAAAGAAACTCAACATTTCTCATTTGCAATCTGCATAGCAGCATGTGAGCAGTTTATATGGGTGAATGCTCAGCTGAGCATCCAAATGGGAGACTGAATGTTGGTCAAAGAGTTAGAGACTGCAAAACAGAGCTGTTTTTGTAACTGAGGAAAAATGGCATACAAATGTCTTGTTAAAGAAAAAAGGTCAGGTCCGATGAATCAGGTAGATAAGACATACTGTTCAGCTAATGAAAGAWGCTGAGTTTGGCCGTTGCGTTAAGACGGGGATGAAGGTGCATATAAACATTCACACTAATAAATCTCTCTGTCAGTATTGTACCCTGGCTTGCTGTTACGTGTGTAGGTTGGGTAAGTGGCCTGCTAAGTACACATGTAGTGGCAGACTGATATTTCCTAATTTTAGCTCTGTAAAACCTAGGTGTCCCCGTATAGAGTCCTCTACATTTTCCCTTCTGTCAATGGAGAGAGAGAAGCAACCCCGGAGGATGATTCACTCCATCGCAGAACAGATATGAAGCTTCCTTTAAATGATGTTCCTAAATGAATGGCTTAGACCAGAATGTATTTTCTACATAGTTGAAGTCAGGTAGGTGAATCCCAGCTGTAGAAGCTAATTTGCTTTTCATAGTCATTGTGGAAGTCTTCAAAATGCAAAACTCCCATGTCTGAGAAGCTGAATGTAACTTGCAGTCACAAATATTGATCTGTAAGTACATTTCCATCTTCCCCAAATTATTTATTCCTGGATCCACAACATCATCTACATTTATGATGGCAGCTCCCCCTAGATTTGACCAAAGAGGTATTGTTTTGCCATTGAGGCTCCCATGATACATGAGTTCATCAGTGTACTGTTTGAAACAAGCATACGAGGGGCCAACTCATGGAGCACAATTTATTCCAGATCTTTGCGAAAATATACGATGCTCTTGAGCCCATACAGATGTGTAGCCAATAGGGAGCTGTCTGGCTACACAAGTTTTTTATATATTTTTCAACTAAATCAGAAATCCAAATGCAAAAGTCAGCACTCAGGGATGTCTACATGGATTTGTGACTCTCCTGCCTCAGTTTTAAGGCTATAAACCAATGAAGGGATTAAACTCATACATACTTTTTTTTCTTTATGTGACAGACCTAACATGCATAATATTGCTCATTTACAGAATCAGAGAACATTTAGATGGCAAAGACTTCTTCAGGCAGTCAAGGTAAAATCCTGATCTTATTGAAGGCAGTTTTGAGACTGGTTTTGATAGCATTCAATGTCACCATTTTTCACTGGAGGACATCTCTTCTGCCAGCTTTGCTCTTTCCCTTGTGCATTTTATAGGGCCTACTTCTGAAAAATACCCAGAAATGGGACATATGGAAGGCAATCCTGAGGCATTTACTAACATAAAATAAATTTAATAGAACTATAATATAATTCATTTTATTCAGTTATTAGAAAACCATGTGTGAAAAAAATACAGAATGGAGTAGCAAAATGATGCTGTTGGCAGTGAGCGCACAGTGTGTCTGAATCCACAGTAATGGGAAGGGTTCAAGAAGGATTATAGCTCTGTATACATACACATTATGCACCTAAATCCTGTCATGCCCATCTCTGTGACYCCAGTGTTGCCTTCATCGGAGGTGAAAATCAGAGTCACCAACAGCTAAGCAGGTCCTAAGCCAAATACATGCAGGTTGTGTCACACCTGCTGCAGAGACCTTKTGCGAAAGGGGGGCTCCGAACTTGCAGTGGGCACATCCGGCTGAAGTGGGAGCATTAGCACACAGAGTGACTTAGATTATGGCTTAGAAAAGCATGGGAGCTTGATGGATAAGTGCCCCTACTTGCAATGAGATGGGGGGGGGGAATGCTAAATTATTGTGTTTTCTTCCACTCCTGCCCTTGCTGCTGGACAACTGCTTTGAGCTGGAGGACAGCACAGGGCACTGGCACTCATCAAGGCAATGCAAGATCCCTTTGTATCAAGGCACRAGTAGCACAGCTTAAATTTAGCAGTGGTGTGGAACATTTGGCCCAGTGCGCCTTATAGGCTGGCCCTCCTTGTCGGCAGACCTTACCTGCTGGCAGCAGACATGAACTGAGTGATGGCATCTCTGAGTATTATTATGGCACTAAATAAAAGAGGACCAGGAGTGAGCCTGAGGCTTGGACCCTCAATTGCACCCACTGCCTACTGGTTTATCCTCTCCCTGGATCTATTTTAGACCTCTCCAAATAGCTCTCTGCAGGACAGTGCATGCAGCTTTGGATAAGCCTGTGCCAGGTGTACTTTCCTCCATCTTACAGAGTCCCCTAATGCTATTCCAGTGGGCTTTGCATCCCACAAAGCCCCCATATGCCTTTATATCACAGCCCAAGGCATGAAACATGGACCCTTGCTGTAAAACTTGACTCTGGTAGGCTGCAGCTTTGTCCTTGCTTTATTTTAGAAACTTTGAGCTGAAAAGGATACATGGAAAAATAATGACATCTGAGGGCATGAGGCCTGCAGGAGATCCTGAGCCAAGTACAAGGTGGTGCAGATGTAGTTTGCTCCAGAAGGAGCTTGTCCTATGCAGTGTAGATGAAAGCCAGCTGGTGCTTCTTGGCCCTTCACAATTGTTCCTTGGGACCTTCCAGGACTTTAATGCCTGAACTGACATTCTGGAATTGTAGGTAGATGCTAAGAGGAAGCCAGGACAGGAAGATAAACACCAGMGGTTCAGGCTGACCCCAGTGCTCTGGAAATGGCAACCTTGTTCTGCCCTTATCATTGTAGTTGTGAGCTCTGAAGAGAAGAAAGTGAGGAGCTTGTGATGGAGAGCAATAACTACATGCAGAAAAAGGCAACATGAGCAGCTGCTTCTAACCTGATGCCATTAATCCAGTTAGACCTTGTGCTGGGGTCCAGATTGGCAGAAGCTGAAAAAATACCAACATTCCTTTCCAACTTTCAGATCATGTGCTGAAGTTCTTTTTTCTAGGTTGCATTTCAAGAAAATCTCAGTTTTTCCTGAGGTGTTGGTTGGAGTCATTGCTGGGAATATAACACAGACCCTAGAGCTGTGGCATGCTGTTGACTAGCGTATAGGGCCACTGACCCGTACCCAGCAAGCTCTAGAAGAGACAGGCCCTGAACTCTGTCATCTCACCATTGCCTAATCACAGAAGAAAGAAGATTTTCTCTTTTATAAATGGCTAGAAGAATCCAGGATGGAGATGTGAAGCAGAAATAAGATCAGCTTGGGAGAAAAATCTTAATTTTTGCAGTTAGTTTCTCAGTATAGGAACAATTGATGACAGCCTGTTCACTTCTATCCAAAATCCTCTCTCATCTAGTCCTGGGAGAGGATTGGGGTCTCTACATGGGGCACACTATATTTTTAATTCAATTATAACATGGCTTAGTCCTTTTCCTACAACTCAGGCTGAAGCATGAACATAATTAGGCAGCAACTGAGTTTAGCAGCCATAACCATAAACTTGATGGTTTGCATAATTCAGATAGGGGATTCCTCCGAGATTTCCAGGAAATATTGAAGTTCAGGCTTTGCTTTTTTTTTTTTTTTTTTTGTTTACTTACAAAGCCTAAAATGAAGACTCTACAGTTCTTTGGCAGAGGGTACAAATACCTTATAAATAACTGCAGTTTCTCTAGAAATAGGAGCCTGTGAGGTCCAGTCTTATTTTGTAAACACCATTGTAGTGTGCTATTGATTTCAGTGTGGTGTTTGGCCTTAAATAAGAGTCTTCAGTTTACAAGGTTGGGCCCAGATCCAYGGGAATGTATGCAAATCTTTCCCCACACCTATTGTTACCTGCATTCACAGAGCACTTTTCAATCAAATTTGTAACTCAATGTGCAGTTTGTACAGACAGGTTAAAGAAACAAAAAAAAAATGTTGGATTCTTTGAGGGTGAAAGTCAGGCATGTGTTTAAAAGCAAGGGTAAAAATAATGTTGGTCTCCTGCTCTCATTTGCACTGGCCAGAGTGCCAGTACTCCATGGGGGCATCTGTGTAGCTSCACTGCTGGCCACCACCCTGATCAGAGAAATATCTGACCCTGAAAGTACCTCACAATATAGTCCTTGAAATGAAAAAGAAACTTCAATTACTGACAACTTCCTGGTGCTTGCTCTAGGTGATTTGGCTTTTAATGTCATTACAAATTAACATCCCATTACTATAGTATGAAAATTAGCCCAAATCTAATTTTATTTTTTGCTGGATCGTTAATTTACTGGCCATGTATAATATTTTGGCCATGTAAGCATTTTAAAAATGTAATGCAACCAAATTTCTACAGTTACTGTGTGACCATGACCAAAGAGCACCAACTTCCTTAACACACACCTTTAGACAAAACACAGTGTCTTATTGTTAAGGCAATGTGCCAAAAAGAATCAGGTTCTATTAGATGCGGTAAGAAGGTTGTAAAACATATATACATGTTTTGGTCTTGTTCATATAGGCAAGATGTTACCATTTTCTTAAATAGTTGAAGGAAGTGGTTAGTTTTCCCTATGTAGACCTTCATTTGCACATTTTTGAAGTTGTAATGGGCCTTTCACAATGAATCCTCTGTATCTTCACTCACCTGAATGCCCCATGGTCAAACTGAAAGTTAGCTGGAAGTCCAAGGATGTAATTTTCTACTTTCCACTACAGGAGAAAAGGGAAATTTTACTTTCTGGCAGACTTTATTTGAACCAGTTCTAATTTTACTCACCTGTAGATTCATTCCATGTGGTGGTTTATTTAGAGTCAATATTATGGATGGTTATACTTAATGCAAGAACATTTGTAAAAAAGACATGTGCTTTGGATACAATACCCAGTCTATCTCTTCCCAAGAAGAAAAAACTTACAGAAATCTTCCTCCCTCCCCTCTCCAAAGATCTGGGACTCTCTCCAGGTATCTGTCTGGTTTTGCTCCTAATTTTCCATCCAGAGCTTGTGAAATGTATGTAAAGCTATTTCTGTGGGCCATTCTCATGGCAGAGCTGAAACTAGTTACATGTAGCTCCCAAACCAGACTGGGCAGTCAGCTAAGCGGGTGAATAGGAAACCAGACATCTGCTGTAGCAGAACAGGCAGACATATGCCAGGTTTCTCCAACTTCACCTTTGACTTCCACTGAAGGTACATTGATGAATGAGTTTCAGCTCAGGGCCTCAAAGAGCGAAGGGGAAGAATTGGCCTGGGGTGAGCTGTATGTCCAAGGACGATGACATGCTGTGAAGTATTTGAAGACATTCACATAGGGCTGACAGACAACACACAGACTATGGCAGAGCTGTGCTCTAGAGGAACAGCAGCTGGAAACCAGGTGAGGTTATATTTAGGCAATGGCATGGATTTCCTAGAATTTTCTTAAAACAATTTGTAATCAAAATTTCCAGGTGAGTTAAAAAAAAAAAAAAAAAAAAAAAAAAAAAAAAAAAAAAGAAAGAAAGCCTAGATCAGTTAAATAAATAAGCTCAAATGACATATTTAATTAAATTTTTCCAAAAAGAAAATTTCATTTTTTTTTACAAAATCAGCATTTTCCAGTGGAAATGTGTTGGTTTTGCAGAAACTACCCTTTCCTGTGTGGAAGGTCATTCCAAGTAGAAAATTTCCAACAACCTCTAGGTCTATTGTGTGTTTTTTTCAGTCTCTAAGACCCTGAAAAGTACAGGCTGAGACTACCATGGCTTTTCATAGCATTTCATACTGGCTCATTTGTCTCATTGTTTGTGTAGATAGGGGGCTGCTAAGAAGTCTTTTTTGGAACTTCCCATCTCAGATGTCTGGGACACTTTTTACTCCTTCATTTTGAAATCAGAATGAAAGGTTCTTTTCTGCTCTCTTTTCAGTTCTTATCATCATGCCAAAAGCTGTCTTAAATTATGCAGCTTTTGTAAAACGCCTTGAAATGTGTTTATATAAGAACAAACCGTAGAAATTGAAGTGAAAGGACCAAATCCTGCACTGCACTTGCTATCCATTGATGAGGTATTCAGGGAAAGCCTGAATGGCAGCATATGAATACGGGTAGAACAGAGATTAAATTATTCTCTAGGGGAAGAGAGGCACCATGGGCAGGCAATGCAGATCCTTAACATATTCCTTATGGAACCAATATATAATGATAGAATGATAGTTCATTCATGACACTGACACAAAATAAAGATCAAACTTCTTACCCACTTTGCATGACAAACTCTTGAGGTAGCTTACAGCCATTTTTGCAGCAGTCACACTTTGCAAATTCAAACGTTGGTAAACAAAACACACTTAGCCTTCTCTTTAACAACTGGTTTCTCCATGGATAGTGCATTAGCACTGCCCAGTATGTGGTGCATACTGTGTCATGTCTGGGAACAGACTGTGAAAGAGCAAGTCAGTCCCCTATATGTGGGCAACATCCTACTGGAACAAATACACCCAGGTCTGTAAATATTCTCCAAAACTAGAAGTCTTGAAGGTCACTGGAGTTCTTTTCCTCTCATGTCCATTGACACAGTCATTGCTGCCACTCAAGTGATCATCGTATTTTGGTATATTTTTTAACTAAAATAAAATCACTAGAATCTCATTGTTGTAAATACTGCCTTCAGACCTCAGCCAATGAGTCCCCCTCCGCCTTTTTCCAGGGAATGGGCAACAAATAATCTTGGGATGTGGAAAATGTATAAAATCCAGGGACTTAGGGTCTCCCCAGAGAGGACAGATTGCTCCAAAATTAAAATTTATCTTTTAAAACCTCRGGGCCTGGTCAACAATTTATGGAAACAGACATGCTTGCATAAGCATGCAGGAGGATTTCTGCCAGAGAAAGGACTGGGTCTAGAATTTGAGCTGTTTTGAAGGTGTCCTTAGCAACACAGATCTGAGCTTATTCTTTTGTGCATTAAGGATCACGTTCCTTTACTGTGTTGATAAATCTCCCAGTCAGTTTCCTGAACACAACAGAAAAAGTAACATTCTCTTCTCCTTCTGGAGTTTACTATGAAGCCAGTATCTGAGACTTAAATATTCATTTTGATAAACATTTAATTTATTATATCAGAAGTATTCAGATAACATGTTTTGAGGGTGAGTTTTCGTCACGTTTGATGTTCTATTTGTTCCAAAGAAACTAGGATGATTAGGTGGTCATCCTAAATACATAAAAATAAAATTTACCTTCTGTATTCATGTATTTCTTTTTTGTACTAAGGATCATTACTCCTTTTCACCCTATCTTTATAGGAGATGCTCTACAGCAAAGTATAAATGTGCAATAGCATAATTTATATGTTTTGAATACCCCATCCCCTGAATTTCCCGTATGAAATAACAGCTCAGCCATACCATTTACATAGCTCCCAAAGCATCCAAACATTTTTAAGATGAGTTTTAAGCCTGACTCTCACCCAAGAGAGTTTATACCATAAAAGTAATTGGCACCAGCCACATCTCTACCTTCCAGCTTCACATTGGAGCTGTCCTACAGAGAAGATTGTAGCCCTTTTTGGCTTGAACAGCCTCCCTTGTAGAAACAATGAAGGTTTGTCTTTAGTAGAAACCTATTTGGGAGACAAAYCACTCCTGCTCCAGGGTGATACCTTATTCCTTTAAAACTGGTTGGCCTCAGCTCACCCTCTGCTCTCACTCCAAGGACACATTATGGAGATTATTAAGGATCTCACACTTCTGCAGTAATGGGAGACTGAAACTGCAAAGGGTTGCATGACTTTCGTGTCCTCCTCTGTAGCTGTTCATTCCCATCGTATCAGTGGAGCACAACATCAGCATGGGACAGACCCTCTCTAGTGTCTCTCACCCCCATGCAGAGCTGCTCTGGGTAGTGATAAGAAGCTTCCCTACTTCTTACTGTCTTATAAACAGAGGATACAGTTTGGCCTTATGAATGTGACTGTTGCTGATTTTTGAGATACTGACACAATGTATATTTGCAAAGACTGTTCCTTCCTCTGGCCATCCAAGTACAGTATTTCAGAGACTGTTTATATTTGGATATGTAAGAATTAGGCGAACAAAGGCTTCAGCAGAAAARCAATAAATATAACACACTTGTGAGAACTAAACACATTTGAAAGCACAATGAATACAAGGAAAAATACAGGTTCCTGTGCTACTGTATATGTGAAGGAAGAGAGTAGACATAGATACAACAGTTTAGCACAAAGATTGCATGCTGTGGACTCCAAATCAGCTGTAATACTACATCCATCAGTGAATGCAGGAAACAGGATCTGAACTGAGTATTATGAAATCTGTGCATAGAGGGTCTCATCTAACACTCAGAAAAGGTGATGAAAGTTCCCACTGAGCTGTGGAAGGACCTAGAACAAACTGCAAAGATCAAAGATTGCATTTTCCTGACCTGTCAGGTCCTGCACAGTGTTGCCACATGAGATATGCCAGCCTGCTGGCCCAGCACAGCCCTTTCCCTCTGGTACTGAGAAATCGTTGACCTGTCAACCTGCCTTTCACTGAGAGGGAAGAGATTTCAAAGGATTGCTTTTCTGCAAGGCAAGAGAGCACATGGGATTACCAAGATATGTCAGTGGATTTGCAGCAAATATTTGCATGCTGCTCTTCCCTGTGGTACTTTATCTCTGCCTCAGCAGAGTCTAGTGGCAATGCAAAGCAGCAATGCAATTAAACATACAATCCCTTGGGAGGAAAATCCCTCCCAAACTGCTACACATACTGCATTATCCCTCAATTACCTCTTAACTTTGTCTACTGCTTCATTCTTTCTGAAACAAATAGCATAGCTGTTTGATTCTCACATTTTGTTTCCCACTAAATCTTCCAATTCATTTAACTCAGAAGGGAAAAACTCCTTTGTCCCAGCTGTAAATAAATACTTTGAATGCAACGAACCTTAAAACTGTTCCCTGAAGATCTCTACTGCTGCACCCAGTAAGTTACAGGAACTAGTTTAATTTGGCATTAAAATAGAATGACAGGTACAGGAATGCCTGAATTCATGCACTTTTAGCTCATAAAGGACAGGGAGGCACAATGCTACCAGGACTCACACCATGAACAGCAGTAATAACATTCACAAAGCGAAATAATGGATATAAAGTAACTAAGTGCACATGCAAGCAGACTGAGAAATGATTGCTCAGACTAATGCGGAGTAGAGCAAATAAGACATCTTGAAGTAAGATACATATACAAAAATCAAGATGAGCAGTAAACACGACAACTGACATATCACAGGAATCCAGTGCAGGATTCCATACAGGTCATGCATCTAGGGGCTACGTGCCTTAYAAGAATCTGTCAGTTTGGTGCCTTGACGATGGTGGGTCTTATCTACAAACTGCGTGAACATCTGGTCGTTCTGGTTTGCAGTTCATAACAGCAGTATTTCTGAGAGTCTCATTTTATTTGTCATTTCCATTTTCCCACCAAAAAAGCCTAAAATATTTGTCATCATTTTAGTGGGGAAAATTTTAATTTCTCATTCTTTATGTACTTTCATTATCTTTTCTAACTGTTTCTCTCAAGTATCATCTGTTAGATGAAATATTGTGAAAAATATCAACAGAAGTCAATTTAACAAATACTGTGAAATTCAAATAAAAAATACAATGAGTACACAGCTAAGTATTAGTTAAACAACATATAAACCCTGAGAAATATATGAGAGAKGCTCAAATTCAGTTGTTTTTGGTTGAGTAAGGCTCGTCAAGAGTCCAGGCTCATGCAGCATGGCCTCCTAATCCTTTCCTCTGAAACATTAAGGATATGGCATATGTACCTTCACAGTAAAGGTGGGTGATGAACCTAGTCTCCTTTAAGTCAGTGCTCAAAACTCCTTTTTTTCCAGAAGCCTCCCGACTTACCACTCAAGGTAGGATTTGGCTCCTATGGGTGTCTATATGCAGGTATTTATTTGTGAGCATGCTGTATAAGCTCCTGACGTATCAACAGAAATCTATTCATTACAGTCGCTGGAGCCCAACTGAGGTGCCTAAACATAGGTGTCCAGCTGAGACTCCCTAGTATCATAAGGAGACAACTATACATGGATATATCTGAGGCATCTCTACAACTGCCTGGCAGATATGACACAGGATGTACGCCAAACCATCAGCAGCAGCTAGATGTTACAGGAATACACCTGACCATCTAAACTGATCCTTAACTGTGTTTGGGCAACTGAATGAAGCCCAGTGACTTCTGCTTTTGGCTTTAATCTGATTTTAATAATAGTACTTTAAAGTGTATGATGCCTTTATTTAGTCAGCTGGGCCTAATCTCGATGTATAGGACAATTCTAGAGAAGCTGTAAACAAGTTTTTAAAATGGTCATGATGCTCCWTGCCACAAAGCAGTGAGTGTGGATAGCTTCTTACAACCAGCTAAGAAAAATATTCAACATTCCTTCAGACTAAAAGCTGCTCTAGTGCTGGTGGTGGTCCTGCTTCAAGAGGGAGGTTGAACTGGATGACCTCCAGAGATCTTTTCCAACTCACACTTCTATGATTCTGTGAGCCTGGCTTGTTCAGTCCTACGCTACAGARCATCTTCCTAATCTCTTCTTGAGGTCTGCTCTGTTCTTGAGTTGAACCAGAAGCTAGCATTTTTTTTTTTTTTAGGGCATTTCTGCGTGAGTCTGAGTCAGTTCATCAGCTCCCCAGGACATGGGCTGTGTCTCTATTTACATTTATAAAGGGTCTAACACACCCTCTGAACCAAACAAAAACTATGTCAAGAGTCTGCAACTGTTCTTCAACTATGCAGAGGCCTTATATCAAGAAATCACACTCAYATCAACCTAAGAAAAAGTCGAGCATATATTTTAGTGGTTTCCAGTACATGATAATAAACAAAATAATAAATAGTGTTTTCTAACCAGACCGAGACACTTGCTCTGTGAGCAGCAAAGCCTCCCTGACTGTGAAAAGGGAAGGATAATAAGAGCACCCCAGTGTGCCCCTGTAAGGGCAGCCTGGGAGCTCTGCCGAAATGGCATCATCATGACTGGTGGCATGGCTAGGACAGACCCATCAGCACCAACACAAGAGAAAGGCCCAGAACAGGGGATTTATGTGTGGTTTATCCTTTTCATCTGAGAAATCAGTTTCAGAACAGGATGAAGTAACTGGATGTAACCRAACAGACATCTAGCTGAATACTTGTCTTTATAATATCCAATAACTATATATATTTTGGAGAACATGGTGCTGGATTCTCAATTGACTCATTCATTGTACAAGCATCTATTAGATTTCCAGCCACTGAGATTTATTTCTTTTCATTAAAAGTCCACATTATTATTTATATAGTCAAGGACATAAGTAATGTTGGAAAAAATAAGTATTAAAGTTGAAGAAAAAATAACCAAGTCAATAATAACAGAAGAAAAGAAAAATATGTAGTACATATTAAAAATGAAAACAATTGTTATAAATATAATGGCCTTAAATRTTTGCTTTTATGTGACAGATGTTTTTAACAAAATGTCTGTGTTGGCAGTTTGAGCACACTTATGATTTTAATTTGTGTAATATTCCCTTTTAGTATTGATGTCTATTTACAACATCTGTGAAGGGTCTGTAACCTGACTGTGACAGGGAAAAACTAACAGACTGCTATTGGAATCTTTCCACTGGGTCCATGTAACAGACTATTAACAAAAATCTTAAATAGCTATTCTAATCATCAACAGCAATCTTACGCAAATTATATCAGACCCAAAGGACCCGATTAACTTTAAAATGCCTAACAGACCTGAAACATAAATTTTGCTCCTCAGCGGAGTCAGAATCAGATCATATCATATGCACCAGTTTTAGCTAGGCACACACAAATTCAGTATGCAAGGCAGCCCGCAGACACGCAGGCAGGGTTCCATTTTCATGACAAGGAGAGCACATTTCTGAGCATTGAAATTAAATGTAGTCCTCTTTTTTTTTTTTTTTTTCTCTCTGTTGCTCTTCTATAAATCTCCAGCTGGAATTCTCATTCCATAACAACTCTTTTAACCAGCTGGAACTTGGACAAAATCCTGGCACAGGGAGGCATTAATATGTCAATGCAGAGCTGCTGTTAAAGTGATACCACTGATAGAGGTAGGTAGAGGACTTTTGCTTGAGCAAAGCCAAATCTCACTGACCGAGATGCGGCGGCAGAGTATGCAGTTTGCTCTTGGAAAAGTGTGAATGAGAGAACATGGGTTGTCCTTTGCTATTAATTGCTTAATAGTTGCACCAAACTTTGAAATGTTAAGTATTATCAGGTTTTGTCCCAGAGGTCTTATCCAGAGTTCTTGCTTGTTCACTCCTTCTWAATCAGGAGCCAAGATTTCCTCCACCTTTTGCCACTTAGGCCTTCTCTTCCCTTCCCTCCCACACATACCCTTTGTTTGACCCCATCTATACTACAATAACTATTTAATTAACAACAGTTGTTAAATTTGTTTATGGCCTGACCTTATAAYGCAGTTTGGCTGGCCACTTTGGATGGAGCCACACTGTTTTATATCTAGGTTAAGAAAAATGACTAGGTAGAGACCTAAACTAAAGAGCTTTTCTATAARAAATAAAAACCAAAACACAACAAAAAATATAATTACATTTATATCACCATTTGGCCTTATCCACACTGGCTGTCCAGGCTGCATTATAACCAAGTCTTTGATGAGGGAGTCCTACAGGCATTGCTTAAGTTAACCGTTTTTCATACTGTGGAGGAGAGAGGAGGATAGTTCTTTAAGAGCTTTTATTATGGCACTTCCTTTCAAAGCAACAAGGCAAAAAAGCTCCCTTCATCCTTTATCCCTGTTTTCCTTGATGCTTAGAAGCTAGGTCCAACTTCTGGCAAGAGAACTCCAAAGTTTCTGACAAATCCAGGTCTCAGCTGGGTACAACTGCTTACTTCTGAGCAAATGACATGATCATAGGATAAAAAATTTCTAGTATTACCTGCAGTAATTTTTTCCTTCTCTCACACTAGCCATATTTAATTTCTTTTTTTTTTCATTTTTATTTTCATTCATTCTTTTTCCTTTTCTTATCATATTTTTTTTGGCTGCTTTGCCAAAACGCCTCCTTTCTTGTATTTTCATTTCCCTTTTTCTTTTTCTTCTTTTGGTCTTTGTCCCTCAGGATTTCCACATGAATGCCCTTAGGAATGGGAAAGCACCGAGTAGAGTAGCAAAGCCTTAGTGTGTGTGTGTATATATATATATATATATATATATATATATATTTATATATATAAAGAGAGAGAAGTTATCTTTTGCCTGCTACTTTAAAGTCCTTTGAATGTGGAATTCCTTAGGATAGAACTAAGAAATCATGAACCACAGAAGGGTTGAGATTTGAATGGACCTCTTGGAGATCATCTAGTCCAACCTCCCTCCTAAAGGCTGACACTTTCTAGGTGTATTCTATGTAATTCACAAATTATATRTTAGACAAATAAAGATATGGATGTTTTCTACATCATTTAGGCTTTCTTCTTGTTCAGAAGCATTTATGTAATGGATTTAGTATCTGTAGTATCTTTAATAGGCCAGTGCAAATCTCCTTCTCTCAGAGTCCAAAATTTTTCCTCAAGCATTCTGCTACAAAAGGAAGGACGACTCTGAAAATTTTATTTCCTCTCTCTCTGTGAAGCAAAAAGTGACCTCAGATGGGTCTCTGTCCAGACCATCAGAGAGTCAGATGGTATTTGCACATCTGAGAAGGAAAGAATCAAGGCCTCACTGTGTGTATAGAAGCCTAATGAACATATCTTTTTGCCCTTTGAAGGGAGGTTGGTTATATAATAGGGAGAATGTTCTTGGTTGTGCCAATGTCTCAGAGAATAGATGGGGATTCAGCACTGCTGCGGATGTTGCCTCTAAGACAAAGCAAATCCAAGCAATTAAAGATTCCTTAGCACGTTTCCTGAATGTGTTCTTGCCAAACTGGCACTCATTTTGGAAAAAAAAAAAAAAAGAGAGCATACTAAGAATAGGTAGCAAAATGGACAAATGCTCCATATTGTAAATGTCAGGGTTTTATAGTAAAGTCTTCAAAGATCAAAAATTCACTGAAGAAAACTATGTATGCTCACTCCCAAACACCCACACTTCTTTCATCTGCACAGCTGAACTAGAAATGGATTCCCTGTGAGATTTCATTCACTTCACATTTGTGTTTGAGTTAGAGCTAGCATAGTAGTGGAAATACTATCAGAGTATGTCTTTATTCCTACTTCACCTCAACAGAGCAAACAGGCACAAAACAGAATTTTATATTGTAGTCTTTGTTTAACTGAATACAAAAAAAGATTTCAGCTTCAAATTGGTCAGATTTTTGGATACTGGCTCAGACTGTTTCTTATTTTATCCAAACTGACCTATTTGAAATTCTGTTAATGTCCTCTTGAACTAGTTCATGTTCTCCTGCTCTCTTTGTGTAATGAACTGTATATGTTCCAAAACAGTTGAGTGCAGTTAAATCATAAAACCATGGATCTCTGCTGAACCTGAGTGTCAAGCAAAAATTAAAAACATATTTCTGAGAAAGGTTAAGGAATCACATCAGCCACCAATCTGGGTAGATTCAGAAGACTTAGGAATATTAATAAACTGTCTGAGTTCAACTGTTAATGCATAGCTTTTCCACAGAAGTTTCTGTTCAAAAAATGTTTTAGTCTTCTGTTCAGTTCACTTATGATGTATGTAGCAAAATTAGTTCACATACCCAAACAGACATCTTGGACTGAACTGTTCTATATTTCTTGAATTAAACTGTTCCAGGTAGACATAATTTTTGGACTGTTATTCACCTATTCATAAAAAATTTTTAATGGTACTAAATGAGAATTTATTGTATTCTTTGCRATATTTTTTCAACATTATCTATAATGATCTTAAAGCAGATAAATCACTATATTAAATACACATGTTTCCTAAATGCTAGTATTTTTAGCTTGGTTTCCCATAATTCCTGCAATTGGGCAGTCTCTTCTGAACTTAGTGGCAAGTTTCAACCAARTTATAAAGAAGAGTAAGGGCCTAAGAATGTTATCATAGGTACCTAACTTGAACCAAAATTTCGGGTAATTGGAGAAGAAGCCCCCCTAGAGCAAGGACTCTCTCTACAGTCAGTGGAGACAGGTAAATGCCTTTAGAAGCCTCCAAAGGCAGACCTTGYCTGCCAGGTTTATGTGTCTAGACTTAGGCAGACAGGCACTGCTGTCCTTCTGTTGTTGGTAGTCAGGACAGAACCACTGTAAAAAGACTGCTCACTAGTTTCCTTGAATTTAATTTCAGGTTAGGTCCCTATTTAGGGACTTGATCCCATCCTAAGTACCTACAGAAAAATAAGATCTACCTGGAGCACAGAGGTAAAAGACACAGGAGCTGCTCTCACCAACGGAAATGCACTGAATTTAGCTTTTGCGTGGTCTGTTCAGTGGCCAGAGGGCCAACAGCATTTGCACAGCTCTAGACTAGCTGCAGCATATGCTGAATCTTGGCAAATTGAAATGCTGAAAAGGAACTGGGCAGGGGATCTAGGGTTACTATGGAAGGAAAAGTTGGAGAATAAAGGATAGAAATCCATAAGAAACAATTTGTTCCTACTAGAATTTTATTCTATTTGTTGGTTCTGCTGCTCACAAAATAACTTATTTAAGTATGTCAAATACTTTTGTTTACTCTTTTAAGCTCAAAATGCATTTGAAATTCAACTGTGCTGGAGTAACTGGTAACACTGTCCTTGTCCTACCAACTGCTTTTCCAGGACATCACATGCAAACTCTGTATTGTAGGAATATATATTTTGTGGGGAGATACTGCAGTCTAAATGCCTAACTCTTACAGGAACAACCATTGCACTGACTCTTGCTTACATTTTTAATCTTTCTTTGGCTTCTGGCCATTTTCTAAACAAATGAAACATGCCTGTATTGTTCTGTCCAGCAGGCAAATGATAAAAAGTCTGTTTCAGACTATAGGCAAGCTAGTCTTCAGCCAGTCACTTCTAAAGACATGGAACAAGTATAGCAGTCTTTAAGTTTAATATTGCCCCTTCACATTTTAAATCAATTTACAATCTTTCTTTGTAATCAGCTTGGTTCCTTCCCAAAACCAGTATGAGTTATGATTTATTGCCCATTTTTCATTTCTGGTATGATGCTCTTGATAAGGGTTATGTCAAGGACAATACTTCTTGATTCATACAGAACTTTTGATATAGCATTTCACACAGGCTCTTTGTTTAAATAAAGCTCTAGATGGTGGATGTACCTTAACAAGTAATTTTTGTAATGATCTGCTTTGGAGGTCGCAAAATACTGTTAATGATGTTTCAAATAACAATGACCCTTTGCCTTCTAGAATTCCCCTTGAGTACATACTTGGCTGAAATCTATTTTTATGCATATTAACAATATAATCTCTTTGCAGCACTCACAAAATAATAGACTTACTTGCATTAGCAAAGACACAACACTTCATAAGCCAACATACAATTCAACTGAGCTTTCTGATTTTCAGTCAGACTTAGAAGTAACTTTAGAATAGAGCTATTTTCTATATCATTAACACATGCAGGAAGCTAAGAAATCACCRAATACCTAATTACCAGTAAGATTTATTTTGCTCATGAATTCAGAATACTTTTAAAAGATAAATGAAAAACTGTTGTGAAGTGAAAAGCTTTATAYAATGAGAGCCATTAACTCAGGATCAATTCAATTAAAAAAAACACCTAAGTTAGGTATACCTGCATATTTCCACAGACTCTTTTTCCACCTAGAAATTTTGTAGCATCAGAAAAACATGGTCACTTATCAAGGATTTCTGCATGTTTGTCAGTTCATTTGGAGTGACAGCAATAGCTCTGACCAGGCTGTCAGTTCTGGGCAAACAGCCACTATGCATGCACCAGTATCCACACTCCTGTGCAGCTGTTATACAGTCTATTTGCACACATTACTGATGCAGCTGTACAGTGTGCTTTCTGCATGTGCAATAAGCCCAGATCTCCAGAAATGTCAGACTTACTATGCATGAGCTGGCTACCTCCTCACACTATTCATCCAAAACTCCTAAACAGAAGAGCCTTATAAAGTTTATTTGAATATTGACCTCTTGTTCTTGTTTGCAGTAGACCTATTCGGCAAAAATCCTCACTGGCCACATTATGACACATATATTGAAGCTAGGTTGTGTCTATACTAATAAATCAAACAGGCCCAGGCCCCTTCCATGGCCCCAAGGGAAGAAGCAGGCGTGTGTCCATGATGCTGTACTCTTTCTCCTTAAGACAGAGTGGCTCTGTTCAGACAGCCCACTGGGAACAGTCATGCAGCCCCTTAAGTTGTGCCATGCTAGATGGCATGGGGCAAAGCTTTGCCAGGAGAGGCTGAGAATTAGACAATACAGACAGTGTCAGGAGAGTGTAGAGGCCATGTTCTCACCCTGTTTGTTTTACCTTTCCTGATGTCACCCATGGTTACAGTAAAACAGTCAGAACTGCAGAACAGGCAAGCGAAGCAGTCAGCCTCCACTTACTGAGGGAGGACTCTCAGGCGTTTTTAGTTACACACTGTAAGCTCCCACAAACCTTGTTTCCTTAGGACATTGGATATAAACGCCACTCAGAGCTTTTGTAATTATTTTTCTGTTGTGGCTAGTTTCCAATCTAAAAGGAGATTGGGTAGAGAACAGAGACCCTCTACCCAACCTAAACGAGGATTAGTATGCCATTTCTAGAGACAGAAATTCAGTGGATCAGTTAGGCGTCAAGTCTGCTTTTTGATGCACATGAATGACTATCTTTGGCACTAGCAGACTGGCACATCATATTTGCTAGGACATTGAGATGCCTCTAAAGGAAGCTTTTTAAATAGTGCTGACCTTGGAGATCCCACCTGGAGGGTTTCCTCTAAGAGCATAACTCTGTTGGTTTATATTCGTATGACTGAAAGCAGAATTTGACTATTTAAGTTTTGTAGTTAACCATGATGGAACTCTGTAATGACTTCTGAACATAGAATACTGTCTTGACTATTGGTGGATATTAAAATCATGAATATGTTAGTTTAATAACAAGTTTGCTGTCAAGAAAAAGCAGAGTGGAAAAAAATGGCAGAAAGTAAGCCATTAAACACACAGTGATTGTTCAGAGAGAATTCCTCAAACGGGAGAAATGGAAGATCAAAGGAAATTAAAGCTGTTTGAAGAAGGATGAGGGGAAGGAGAGAAGGCATTTTCTGGACTAAAGGAATAGCATTCTGGGATAAATAGTGCTGATTTGTCTGAGAAATCCAGCCTTTTTCTCTACATCAAAAAGGATGAAGCCTCAGGTCCAATAGACTGATATATAGTCTTACGAAACATTTTGGTGCGCATGCACAAAGGCACAAACACACAAACACTACATATATATGCATATCTATAGCATACATTTTGTATATAAATTATATAGTTATTAAATGTATATGTGTCTGTATATAGTTACATATGCATAAGTGTTGGTGTAGGTGAACTGTGATAGCAATATTGTTTCCAGTTTTTTACTTCAAAGTTACTACATTTACTGTTGATATTATGGAAGATATCCCAAGTACTGTTGGATTATAGTAACAATCCTATTGCATCATACTTGTGAGGCTAACTATATAACATTCAAACTCAAGGACTGTCTCATTGCTTACCAACCTGGATGTCTTTTCTTTTCTGATCTGTTCTGTTGGGCATCATTTCTTTTCTTATTCTGCTTATCAAGTGAGCACTTGTTTTCAGAGTCTCCTGATGGTACTGAGAGATCCCTTGAAATCCACAGTATATGTAGGCAGGGTTAATATGACCACAGTAACAGTTTTGAAGTAACGTCTTTTAATTTGGAAAAAAAAAAGTCTCTATATGTTTTTTGAAGCATGTGTTAGTGTTTTCTTTTTCTTTTTTTCTTTTTTTTTCTTTTCTTTTTTTTTTTTGGTCAGTGTCTGAGTCATAATCTGGAGGATATTTTGCAGTAATTTACTGCTATGGATGAACGTATTATGCACATTAAACAAATGTTGTTACCGTTCACTTCAAGCCAGCTCACAATCTGCATGCTCATTCAACTTTTTCTACAAACAGTATACATCACACTAAGTAGTTTCTATAAACAGAYTAAGTTCTGCTTGCTACAGCAACACACCCCCAAAAAGTGAATTTTCTAGTTATTTAAACAGAGAAGGAAAAAAATTCTCAGGTGCTCTGAAAGAAAAATGTGAAATTKCAGTGTTCTTGGGTCAACAGCTATCTATTTCTGCTAACATCACAGTAAAATCCTCTCCATCCTTACAGTATGAAGGATTTACAAAGACAGAGAGATAAYAACAACTATGTGTAAAATGGAGTCTAGTAAAGAAAAAAAGGAAAGAAGGAAGGGGTTCATATCTGCTAACTGAGACATTCACAGTCTGGATATCTACCTCTAGCTAGTTGGCTTCCTCTGAGATAAACTTATAAAGCAGGTTCAATGAATAGCCAGTTGGTTTCTTTCCATTTCACAAAGTGACGTTAACTGACCAGCTTGAAGGTAGGCATTTACAGCCTGGATGCCTAAAATTGGGCAATACTAATCTCATAGTTTCTATGGGTGTGCCTATCTTTTCTGTTTTCCTTCTTTTTTCCATCTCTTATCCCTATTAAAACTGACATACAGACAAAATTTGGAATGAACTGGGTTATCTCCATTAAGGCAAAAATTGATGATAATTATCTATAGATGTGATACAACCTTGATTAGTACAAAGAACAGAGAAATTCTAGCTCAGAGCTGATTAGATTTTTTTTCATTACTGTTATTTAAATGCTTCTATATAAATACTGCTGTTTTATTCAAAATGGAATAACTTCAATAAAAGAGCACTTGTTTAGATTACTACTATCATGAAAAAAATATTTTAAATGATTATTTTTTCAGCTTGGAAAAGTGATTTAGAATTTCARTTAAAAAATAAAACAGTTTTGAGAGTTATTTTATAAATTCCTAATGTTTATGTTAGTGTGTACGTTCTTTTTGGACAAGGCATCTCTATTTTAGGCCTACGTATGTTCTTCTGAGTTGCAGCTGACCATTCTAAGGTGCCTAGGATTTAAATGGAGGGATTAACCAGCTCTTAAGTATTTCTGAAGTTATAAACCTGAGATCGGAAAATTGTTATCTGAGTTAAGCAAACCAGTCTTGGAGGATAGGAGTACCACATAGCTTGTTTTCTTCCCTCTTATACGACAGGATGTGTTTCATGCGACCAAAATGGCATTTTTTTTCCTGCTACAGGATGAGACTATGYCAAGGCATGTGAGAAGAGATGATCCTGTTCTTGAACTCAGGGAAATGGATACTGAATTTTGGTCACATCAGGAAGTACTTTTAGTCACGTGACAAGGAAGAACTATGATTTATTTTGGTGGGTCAGAACAGAGATACATCATCGTTTTATGCTCTGTTAAATTATGCTTTCTAAGAATATACCATTTGTCATTTAAATGAGCTTATTTTAATGTATAATGAAGCATGATTCATGTTTCTTGATACAGTTTTATTAGGCTTTTCAGTTTTTATATATATCTAATGTTTTCTTTTTTGTACGTATCCATCATTAGTCATGAGGGTGAAGGGGCGTAATTCTTGTCTAATACTAACAAAATAATGAAAATAAAGATTGAATAAAATATTTTCAAATAGTTTCAACCCCACATGTATTTTGTTTTCAGTAAAGCCAAACAAAATAATAATTTGACTTGTAATGAACAGAGAGCAGTATTTCAAACTAGACAATTTTAAATGAATCATAATTACTTTTATATTCTGGTACATCAACTCAAGTTACATGTAACAATAGGCATCCTACTGGGATGAAATATAATGCTGTTAYATGGATACAGCTGACCCTTAAACATGCACGTCAATAGATTTAAAGTTATGCATATAAATGCCTGAAGCACCAAAGCATAAAACAGCTAAATTTGGCTCATAATTTTAATTTGTTTGTTGAAACATTGTAAAGTGAAACATAATCATAAGTGGAAACATTTTTGTCTTTTAAATGACAACCTTAGCTTAAGAAAGAATCACACTTCTTTCTAAACAGCRTTTCAGCTCTCCCTCCAAGCAATATTTAAAAGTTACTTGTGTAGCTGAGGAGGAAGGGATAAATTCCACAGCTGAAGGTGGGCAAAAGTAGCATTTCTTTGGCAACAGAAAGTAAGTAATTTTTGTTTAGCGAAAAGAGATGCTTGCATTTGCACAGATATTTGGATTATTAGAAGCAGCCCTAGCAAAAATGAAGGAAGGGACATAGTGCAGGTGATGTTTGAATGCATATCAACTGGTTCTGAAATGTGTTAAACAATTGTCCTCAGATAGGATGAAATCCCATATTGCATGCATTTAGGTTTCTGTATGTGATGAGTCATACTGACCCAAATCAGACTATCCATGTGTGTAAAATTAAGATTTGAATTTCATGGTGATATCACCACAGCAGTTCAGACCAGTCTAARGTTTAAACTTCGGCATTTATTTTGCAGTGGATATTACTAGGTAAGAAACGTTGGCAAGCCTGCAGAGAAAATATTTAATTCTTATGCARATAAGATTTTAGCTTTATCATCAGCTCCTGAAAAAAATCCTTAATTAGTATATTTTAATATTTGTTTATAAAGRCAGATAGTCTATCTCAAACTTCCATGATTAAGAACAGAAAGTTGTAAATATTTAGCATGTATAAATCACTGCATTATTTTTGTTCCACAGCTGATATAATTTTAAAACTTTATTAAAGCTCATTTGAGAATTGCAGTTTAGGGCATTCTGGAGTATCTGAGGAAAACATTTYCAACTGGAAGTTCTTGAAAAAGTACACAGTAGGTCTCAGGGCCAATATACATCTAGAAATTGTGGGAGATGTTTATAAACCAAAAGAAATGAACAACTGGAACCTTCATTCATTTCAATTGATGTTAGGCATACTCAGGGCTTCTGCAAATGAGTTTGCTTATCAGGTGCCTAAATAAGGATGGATTGGTGCAAGGAAAAAAATAAGAGCTTAATAACTCCGTTTTGCAAATGTGCAGCAATATTTGCTGTAAAATTTCCATCATATATGGTCTTGCACACACTGAAGTCAATGGAGGAAACAGGATCTTTGTGCATGCAACAACTGCAGGGTTGCACCTGTGGACCTGACCCTGACATATACAGTATATCTGGAGGTTTGCAGGGTTGGATTCCTAGCTTTTTTTTGAGCTTTATTAAACTCAGCAGTGTACAACAGCTAACTATGCACTGTATTTTGCATGATTGGGAGCCAAATCAATGTTGTTATTTACTAAAAACTTTTTATCCTCATGGAAATCTTTCCTTATTGAAAGATTTCAAACACAGCAACCTGTCCTGTTCTTCTCTCCCACTGCTCTTGTACAGATTACAGTAGAACAGTTGGGAGTTTCTTTTTCTCTTTGCTAATGCAAGCGTTGAAGAGGGTTTTACAACATCCATCAGTAAATGTTGCAATCCAGGCATATGCTATGGCAACTTGCAATCATTTTGAAAGTTGAACTTCCCTGTGATTTCAGTGGGGACTTCTCCTTCAAAACACATGGTGTGGTGTGGTCTTTGGCACTTCTATTCTGTCCCACTTCAGGCAGAAAAAAAGGGAAAATTAAAATAAAACAAATTTAGATTAATGTAATCTCAGAGTTATGAATGTATATGCTCAAACTTCAAGAAAGGATACTTTTCAGCCTCACATCTACTCAGCTGTTTTGCATATGTTGGCCTTGGTTAGTTCTGTTCTGTTTAGGGGCATAAATGTTAGTATGTTTTTAATATTTGTTTCATATCTCTTAGATTTGCATTTGACATGTATACTTTAATACTTCTGATATCGCGTAATATTTGTCTCTTAAATTCCTGGGACAGTGRCCATCAACCCAGCCTTGTGTTGGCGAAGTTATGTATGTATGTCTACTTATGTATATATATAGGCACATGAAGATATACGTATGTACAGATTTTATTTGGCGACTGGGGCTCCTTGGCGTTATCCGTAAGTATAGGACACATTTAACAGGGTCGTTTTACACCACGGAGAATGACAGTTATAAGGAAGCTGTGGATCTCCCCACGCCCAGCTTCGGAGRACTGGAATTTCACACAATTGTTTCACAGGGTCGCTGAAGTCAGAAGGGACCTTTGGAGATCACCTACTCCAACCCCCTGGCTCAAAGCAAGGCCAGCTAAAGCAGGTTGCTCAGGACTATATCCAGCTGAGTGTTAAACACTTCCAGGAACAGACACTCCACAGCCTCTCTGGGCAATTTCTAGCATTTAACCACCCTCAGAGTAAAAGCTTTCATGCGTTTCAATGGAATTCCCTGTATTTCCATTTGTGTCCGTCTCCCTCCGGTTCTGTCCCTGGGCACTACTGAGAGGAGTCTGGCTCCTTCCTCTTTACACCCTCCCTTCAGGTATCTATGCACATTGACAAGAATCCTCTTTGAGCCTTCTCTTTGCCAGGCTAAACYGCCCCAGCTCTCCCAGCCTCCGCTGCCACCCCTCCATCACCCTCGAGGCCCTGCACTGCTGCGGGCAGAGCGACCCCCCCCCGCGCCCACGCGCCCAACGGCCAGCCGACCGCCGGCAGCGCCTGGGGAGGAGCTTTGGCGGCCTCGTTCCCGCCCGCAGCGGCTCGTACCATTCCGGGGAGCGGGACGGGGTTGCGG